>NC_080425.1:78668868-79268868 GCF_029873635.1 Malania oleifera
AAAGATGATTAGCAACATTTAGTTCCTGAAAAACTAGACTGCTGCATTTTTATAATTCTAAATTTCTTTATTTTAATTTTTCTGTAATTCTCTCTTTATTTCATTTACAACGCGTTATCAGTACAATCAAGTCTCTAATAGTATAGTAAGTTTCGTTGGTATTATTTTAAGGTAAAAATCTTGTTTCTTTTAACATTTGTTATTTATATAACTTTAATTTTTCTTCAAATTATATTTATATGTCAACTATATCTCTTATCTTAAGTACGTGTCCTTAAATATTTTTATGTTGGGATATATGTGAGAATAACATTTCCATTTAATATTTACCTAACTTTAAATTTTCATTTGTTTTCAAAGTGACTTTATGATGTCAAATCTCACAAAACTTGAATTCGTTGCCCTTCATATTTCTGAAAGAAATTATCTATTATGGGTACTTAATGTTGAGATTCACCTTAATGTTATGAATCTTTGGTAATACAATTGAAGAAGAAAATCAAGCATCCCTGCAGAATCGCACAAAGGCAATGATTTTTTTTCGACACTATTATATGAAGAATTAAAAATTGAGTACCTTGCTATTAATGTAAGAACCCGAACCGTGGTATGAGGATTTAATATTTGAAAGAAGGGTAAATTGAGCAGAATTCGTTGACGAGGCCAGAGTTCGTCGACGAAATTCAGAGGCTCGTCAATGAGGAGAAGCCGAGAGATTTTGGAAAATCGGGGATCTCTGGCTCATCGACGAGGCCACCGCTTCGTCGACGAAGGCAATGGCAGACTCATTGACAAGAACGTCAATTCGTCGACGAGGGCGCCAAGTCAAGGGCTATAAATATCAGTTTCTATTGCTTCTAAGCTAAGTAATCTTAAAATATCCTCTCCCTCTCTCTCTAGAACTTGAAGAACTCTCTCTCTCTAGTTTTCTTCACTGTTCGTCGCCTGATTCGTAAATCCAACGTTACTATGAGGATCGAGGAAGGATTCTCTACGTTTCTAGCGGATCGAAATCTCGTTTTGAGCGTTTTTGTAGTAACCCGACAAAATAAAAATAAAAAAAAAAAAAAAAAAAAAAAAGGATATTTTGGAGAAGATATTTTGAGATATTTATATATAAATATCTTGGAGGAGATATTTATTTAGATTACTTAAGGGCTAAGTAAAGATTTATTCTATAAATTCTCTTATCCTCTCTCATTCTCTCATTCTCTCTCTCTCTCTCTCTCTCTCTCTCTCTCAAGGATTTATTCTATAAATTCTCTTATTCTCTTTCATTCTCTCTCTCTCTCTCTCTCTCTCTCTCTCTCTCTCTCTCATTTTCTCTCTCTCTCTCTCTAAGATCCTTCGCCGTTCGTCATCCGTTTCCAAAAACGGAGGGTACTGCGTGGATCAGAAGAGAAAACTCTACACTTTTAGTGAATCGGATCGTCGTTTCGGAGAGTTTCGGGTTTTCCCAAGAATCGAGGTAGGAATCTGATCCTAATTTTGATTAGATATTTGGATAGCAGTAGAAAACATAGTAAGGTTATGTTCTGTGGTTTTAGGTTTTCAGGATCTCGAGTTGTCGTTTTGAACCGTTTTCGTACGAAGTTTATTTCGAATATAAGGTAAGGGGAATTTGATTACAACAGTTATTTTGGAAAACTAAACCGCTAAAAAGCTAGTTTATGTTATTATGTATGATTTAACTGCTTATTTGTGAAATTCTACCGAGTAGAAATGCCGGTTTGACGATTTTACGATTTTTGGTAAAAACGAGGATTTCGACCTATGATCTCCAAATTTTACAAACATCTTTATTTGTATTTATACTATAGTAGGAGAGGCTCGATTCCTTTATTTATTTAGTTAAACTATGTATATTGAATTTCTATCATTTAGCGGGTTTTTGTATTAAACTTGTGTGATATATGTTGAAATGGAAATGAATGTATTTTCTATACTACTGATATAGAATATGGGAATGAAATTTCAATTTGTTATACTGACAATGTGATAAACAGAGGCTGGTGATACACCGAGCCGCATCAGTAAACAAAGAGGGGTAAACTGAGTGGAAAGACGCCGGTTTGAACCCAATGGAATTATTTCTATACTATTGATATAGTTTATGGGAGATAAAATCATATTTGTATAAATTGAATTTATGATACACAGAACCACAGCTTGAGAGTCCCGGGAGGGTTGAAAAATACTTTCTTTGCAGAGTTGAAATAAACTACTGTTATATGATACGGCACGATATCGTAGCTAGATGTACACGTGCAACCACACGTACTAAACGATGTGGGTACCAAGATGGTCGGCTAGCAGGGTGAAACCATTGGCTGATATTGGGCCAATGGAGGCAGTCGGATCGTATGTAGGTACTCGGCAGTGTCTGCACGAACAGGGCATTGGACGAGTACCAGTGCACAACCCGAGCCACGGGGTAAAACTGGTTATAGGGATATTTTGCTGTTGGTCATCTGATAAATCATTAAATGGTCGAAAGACAGATGTGGGAATTTTGTAATATGAATAATGATATACCTGATGCATTACTGTATTGAAAATATTTGATTTATATTCCAGATGTTGAATGAAAATATGCATGTATGCAGTCACACACTGTTGTAACTCCTTCTTCCTTACTGAGAGGTATCTCACCCTATCTTACAACCTTTGTTTTCAGGTCCATCCGTGCGTCGGTCCTAGTAGATAAAAGGATTAGGGAGGTTATTTTGGTTAGCTTACGTAAGCATCTAAATTTTTGTACTAAACTTGATGAAAGTCCTTTTTGGAGGGTTGTAATATGACGATTACTCTAAGTCCGAATGTATGTAAATTATGGATGTATTAGTGAACTCTGGTATAAGGCTAGTAGTAATCCCAATGGATGTTTATGTTTTTCCGCGACATTTACATCATGATTATGTATGTTTTACACCTGTATGTCCCTGTTTAGGGCGGGTTGTTTCCATATCTTGAACAGGTATAGGTATTTGATGTATGTGAGTGACACCTGAGTCCGTGTAAAGGGCCGGGTCGTTACAGTTGGTATCAGAGCCCGTAGCCAGTCGGAAGTATGATTTGATTCATGCTGCCTGGTTAGGGATATGTGCTAAACTAAGAAGTTGCTAGTTGTTACAGTCTAGAATATACCAGGGTATAGGACATGGATATGACCTTGAGTTTTGTTTTGTATACCTGGAGATGAAAACAATTGGCAGACTTCTGTGTTTTTCTGGATCATTCGAAGGGTTCAGAAAATCATGGCAATCTATTGATTGTGTTGTTTCCAAGTGGAAGAGCAGAACTTGAGTTAGAATGATGATGTTAAATTAATGGAGTACATCGATATTCAGGATGTGGATTTAAGGAACTGAGTCTATAGTATGATAGTGTTAGTTGATGCTTAGGCTATTACCTTCTAATGAATTCTCGTAAATGTTTTCAGGATGGAATCCAGGGATATCACTGCCAATATAGGTGGCAGTAGTAGTGAGGGTGCCGGCCCCGAGGCTGGTAACGACTCTACTAGTGTGTTACGTGAATTCGCACAGCAGCTTATGGCTGAGGTAGTGCGTACGAATAGAGGGCAGGATCGTCCTATGACTGAGTTGGGTTGCTCTATTGAACAGTTCACCAGATTGAAGCCCTCTGCTTTTGTGGGCGGTACAGATCCAGTTCGTGCTGAGAATTGGATCCAGGAGATCGAGAAGATCTTAGGTGTGTTAAACTGCACTGAAAAGCAGAAAGTCACCTTCGCCACGTTCAAGTTGGCAGGGGAGGCTGAGAGATGGTGGGGGTCGGTAAAGCAGATGGAGGAGCACCGACCGATACCGATAGTGTTGACATGGGCCCGATTCAAAGAGCTCTTCTTTGAACGTTATTTTCCGGCCACAATGAGAAATGCGAAAATGGAGGAATTTATGAATTTGACGCAGGGTTCACTGACAGTGCAGCAGTACGCTGCCAAGTTCCAGGAGCTGTCTCGATTTGCTCCATTCGTGATTCCTGATGAAGCAAAGAAGGCTTGGAAGTTTCAGAGGGGTCTGAGGAGCGAGATCCGTAAGCAGACGGCGATTCTGCAGTTACAGGATTTTGCTACGTTGGTTGATAAAGCCACGGTAGCAGAGGAGTGTTTACTAGAGGATGCAGAGGTTCAGGTTACGAAGAAGAGGCCAGCGCCTCCTAATTATTCATCGGGGGCAGGACAGAGTAAATGGAAGAAAAATAGTAGTGGCACGTCCCAGAATGCCGCAAGTGTTCCACATTGCTCTTTATGTGGTAAGAAACACCAGGGGCAGTGTTGGTTGTCTACGGGAGCCTGTATGCGGTGTGGTAGACAAGGACATCAGATGAGAGACTGTCCGAGGCAGAGGAATGATGGAGTCACACAGAAGCAATACAGAGGGAATGCTCCGACACAGCGTGGTGGTCAGCAGGGGGGTACTGCCCAGGCTAGGGTATATTCTCTGACTCCTGGTGACGCTGAGAACGCTGGTGACGTGGTCACAGGTACTATTTATGTGTTTTTTCATGAAGCTATAGTACTTTTTGATTCTGGAGCTACGCATTCTTTTATTTCCCGTAATTTTGTTAAATTATGTGGTTTGGAGGTGCAACTGTTGGATTATGAATTGGTAGTGACTACGCCGTCTGGGTCTGCAGTCGGGTGTAGTAAGTTAGTCCATAACTTCCCTGTGGAAATTCAGGGAAGAATACTACCAGTTAACCTAGTGGTCTATGACATGCATGGTTTTGATATCATCCTTGGGATGGACTGGTTGTCGGCCAGTTATGCTAGTATTGATTGCCGCAGGCGAGAGGTGTTGTTTAAACCACCAGGGGAGCAGGAATTCAAATTCCAGGGGTCGTGTGTGCGTTCTACACCACGAATTCTTTCAGCTTTGCAAGCTAGGAGGCTACTCCTAGATGGCTGCCAAGGGTATCTGGCGTTTGTGAAAGATACGCCGGTTGAAAAAAATAAGTTGGAAACAATTGCTGTAGTGTGCGAGTTCCCTGACGTGTTTCCAGAGGACTTGCCAGGGTTACCTCCAGATAGGGAAGTGGAATTCGCGATAGAGCTAGTTCCAGGTACGGCGCCGATATCGAAAGCTCCGTACCGTATGGCTCCAGCTGAATTGAAAGAACTGAAGGAACAACTTCAGGAGCTCCTAGACAAGGGGTACATTCGTCCTAGTATTTCTCCTTGGGGAGCTCCCGTTTTGTTTGTTAAGAAGAAGGATGGGTCGATGAGGATGTGCATCGACTACAGAGAACTGAACAAGGTGACGATAAAGAATAAATATCCGCTACCTCGAATCGATGATCTGTTTGACCAGCTTCAAGGCACGCAGATCTACTCTAAGATTGATCTACGATCTGGGTATCACCAGCTGAAGGTGAAAGTGGAAGACATTCCTAAGACGGCATTTCGAACTCGGTATGGCCATTATGAATTTATGGTTATGCCTTTTGGTTTGACTAATGCACCTGCAGCGTTTATGGATTTGATGAACAGGGTCTTTCACGAATATTTAGACCGGTTCGTCGTGGTATTTATCGACGACATCCTAGTGTATTCTAGGAGCGCTGCAGAGCATGAGGGGCATTTGAGGCTTGTCTTGCAAATGCTTAGGAATAAGAAATTGTATGCTAAATTGAAGAAGTGTGAGTTCTGGCTAGAGCAGATTGCGTTTCTTGGTCACGTCGTGTCCAAGGAAGGTGTATCTGTGGACCCGAGTAAGATTGAAGCAGTAGTGAACTGGGCGAGACCGAAGAATGTTCAGGAAGTAAGAAGCTTTTTAGGTCTTGCAGGTTACTACCGTCGTTTTGTAGAAGGGTTCTCCAGTTTAGCAGGTCCTTTGACGCGACTCACGAGGAAGAACGTGAGGTACGTTTGGACTGAGGAATGTGAGTTGAGTTTCCAGGAGCTGAAACGGCGACTGGTTACTGCTCCAATCCTGACCATTCCTTCAGGGGATGGTGGATTCGTTATTTATAGTGACGCCTCTAAGAAGGGTCTTGGTTGTGTTCTAATGCAGCAGAGCAGAGTAATTGCTTACGCTTCTCGGCAACTTAAAGAGTACGAGAAGAACTACCCGACACATGATATGGAATTAGCAGCGGTAGTATTTGCATTAAAAATTTGGAGGCATTACTTGTATGGTGAAAAGTGCGAGATTTTTACTGACCATAAAAGTCTTAAATACTTTTTCACCCAGAAGGAGCTGAACATGAGACAACGCAGGTGGCTAGAGTTGATTAAAGACTACGACTGTGTTATTAGCTATCACCCAGGAAAGGCTAATGTGGTAGCTGATGCTCTGAGTCGGAAGTCTGTTGATGCGTCTGTTTCAGCGATTAGAGTTCAGCACCAAATTTGTATGGACTTGGAAAGGTTGGGCTTGGAAGTGGTAGAAGAAAATCATCAGGCTGTCCTTGCCAGCTTGGTGGTGCAACCGACCTTACAAGAGAGGATCCGTGTAGCGCAAAAAGAGGATCCAAAGTTAGTTGAGGTTATAGAAGGAGTTCGGAATGGTTTAAAGCCAGACTTCAGTATTTCTGGTGATGGGATACTGAGATTCCGCAGCAGGGTTTGCGTTCCGAATGATGCCGTGATTAAACGGGTTATTCTAGAGGAGGCACACCGTTCGCTCTACACTGTACATCCTGGTAGTACGAAAATGTACCGGGATTTGAGGGAATCTTTCTGGTGGTCTAATATGAAAAGAGAGATCGCCCAATTTGTAGAACAGTGCCTGACATGTCAGCAGATTAAAGCAGAACATCAGAAGCCGGCAGGACCACTTCAACCACTCGACGTCCCTGAGTGGAAGTGGGAACATGTCTCAATGGATTTTGTGACGGGTTTACCTGCGGCGATGCATGGGCAGAATGCCATATGGGTTATAGTAGATCGGTTGACAAAGACTGCACACTTCATTCCAATCAGAGTCAGCTACTCTTTGAATAAGCTGGCAGAACTTTATGTACAGGAGGTGGTACGACTTCATGGTGTTCCTATATCTATTGTTTCAGATCGAGATCCGCGTTTTACATCTCGTTTCTGGAAAAGTTTACAAGATGCCTTGGGATCGCGATTGATGTTCAGTACGTCTTTTCACCCACAAACGGATGGACAGTCGGAGAGAACTATTCAAACGTTAGAAGATATGTTGCGGGCTTGTATACTAGATTTTGGTAATATTTGGATACGATATCTACCGCTTGTTGAATTTGCATATAACAACAGTTACCAGGCGAGCATAGAGATGGCACCTTATGAGGCTTTGTACGGTCGTCGGTGTCGATCTCCGTTGTACTGGGATCAGGTAGGTGAGCGGCAGATACTAGGTCCAGAACTGATTCAGCAGACCTCTGCAAAGGTTGCATTGATCAGGGAAAGAATTAAAGCAGCTCAGAGTCGACAAAAGAGTTATGCTGATACTCGTCGGCGAGAGTTGGAATTTGAAATAGGAGATATGGTATTCTTGAGAATCGCTCCGATGAAAGGGGTGATGAGATTCGGGAAGAAGGGGAAGCTAAGTCCTCGGTATGTCGGGCCTTTTGAAATCCTTGAAAGGATAGGTTCGGTTGCTTATCGAGTGGCTTTACCTCCAGCATTATCCCGAGTTCATGATGTATTTCACGTGTCTGTACTGAGGAAGTATATACCAGATCCATCACATGTACTGAGTTACGAACCTCTAGAGATCAGTGAGACTTTATCATATGAGGAGGTACCAGTACTGATATTAGGTCGGAAAGTTCAGCAGTTACGGACTAGGGAAATACCGCTAGTGAATGTATTATGGCGTAACCATACAGTGGAGGAAGCTTCATGGGAGTTAGAGTCAGAAATACGCCAGAAGTACCCGCAGTTATTTTCGGAAGGTATGTAATTATGTATAGTAGTATAGGTGGTATGGTCTTCGGGAGAGTTTTGTGTGTGTAATCTTCCGAAGCATCACATTGTAACCACGGTATTCCTCCGCCATAAGCGAGGGTAGATAATAACTTCGCGCCGGAGCTGCTTTGAGGGTGGCTGCCGACTCTTCTGTAGGTCTCTGACGTAAGGTAGAGTACGTTTGGTATCAGTTGGTGAATTTCGGGGACGAAATTCTTATAAGGAGGGGAGATTGTAGTAACCCGACAAAAAAAAAATAAAAATAAAAATAAAAAAAAAAAAAAAAAAGGATATTTTGGAGAAGATATTTTGAGATATTTATATATAAATATCTTGGAGGAGATATTTATTTAGATTACTTAAGGGCTAAGTAAAGATTTATTCTATAAATTCTCTTATCCTCTCTCATTCTCTCATTCTCTCTCTCTCTCTCTCTCTCTCTCTCAAGGATTTATTCTATAAATTCTCTTATTCTCTTTCATTCTCTCTCTCTCTCTCTCTCTCTCTCTCTCTCTCTCTCTCTCTCTCATTTTCTCTCTCTCTCTCTCTAAGATCCTTCGCCGTTCGTCATCCGTTTCCAAAAACGGAGGGTACTGCGTGGATCAGAAGAGAAAACTCTACACTTTTAGTGAATCGGATCGTCGTTTCGGAGAGTTTCGGGTTTTCCCAAGAATCGAGGTAGGAATCTGATCCTAATTTTGATTAGATATTTGGATAGCAGTAGAAAACATAGTAAGGTTATGTTCTGTGGTTTTAGGTTTTCAGGATCTCGAGTTGTCGTTTTGAACCGTTTTCGTACGAAGTTTATTTCGAATATAAGGTAAGGGAAATTTGATTACAACAGTTATTTTGGAAAACTAAACCGCTAAAAAGCTAGTTTATGTTATTATGTATGATTTAACTGCTTATTTGTGAAATTCTACCGAGTAGAAATGCCGGTTTGACGATTTTACGATTTTTGGTAAAAACGAGGATTTCGACCTATGATCTCCAAATTTTACAAACATCTTTATTTGTATTTATACTATAGTAGGAGAGGCTCGATTCCTTTATTTATTTAGTTAAACTATGTATATTGAATTTCTATCATTTAGCGGGTTTTTGTATTAAACTTGTGTGATATATGTTGAAATGGAAATGAATGTATTTTCTATACTACTGATATAGAATATGGGAATGAAATTTCAATTTG
This sequence comes from Malania oleifera, assembly GCF_029873635.1. Classification (NCBI taxonomy): domain Eukaryota; kingdom Viridiplantae; phylum Streptophyta; class Magnoliopsida; order Santalales; family Ximeniaceae; genus Malania; species Malania oleifera. The sequence continues at coordinate 78,677,961 of NC_080425.1, forward strand.
TTATACTGACAATGTGATAAACAGAGGCTGGTGATACACCGAGCCGCATCAGTAAACAAAGAGGGGTAAACTGAGTGGAAAGACGCCGGTTTGAACCCAATGGAATTATTTCTATACTATTGATATAGTTTATGGGAGATAAAATCATATTTGTATAAATTGAATTTATGATACACAGAACCACAGCTTGAGAGTCCCGGGAGGGTTGAAAAATACTTTCTTTGCAGAGTTGAAATAAACTACTGTTATATGATACGGCACGATATCGTAGCTAGATGTACACGTGCAACCACACGTACTAAACGATGTGGGTACCAAGATGGTCGGCTAGCAGGGTGAAACCATTGGCTGATATTGGGCCAATGGAGGCAGTCGGATCGTATGTAGGTACTCGGCAGTGTCTGCACGAACAGGGCATTGGACGAGTACCAGTGCACAACCCGAGCCACGGGGTAAAACTGGTTATAGGGATATTTTGCTGTTGGTCATCTGATAAATCATTAAATGGTCGAAAGACAGATGTGGGAATTTTGTAATATGAATAATGATATACCTGATGCATTACTGTATTGAAAATATTTGATTTATATTCCAGATGTTGAATGAAAATATGCATGTATGCAGTCACACACTGTTGTAACTCCTTCTTCCTTACTGAGAGGTGTCTCACCCTATCTTACAACCTTTGTTTTCAGGTCCATCCGTGCGTCGGTCCTAGTAGATAAAAGGATTAGGGAGGTTATTTTGGTTAGCTTACGTAAGCATCTAAATTTTTGTACTAAACTTGATGAAAGTCCTTTTTGGAGGGTTGTAATATGACGATTACTCTAAGTCCGAATGTATGTAAATTATGGATGTATTAGTGAACTCTGGTATAAGGCTAGTAGTAATCCCAATGGATGTTTATGTTTTTCCGCGACATTTACATCATGATTATGTATGTTTTACACCTGTATGTCCCTGTTTAGGGCGGGTTGTTTCCATATCTTGAACAGGTATAGGTATTTGATGTATGTGAGTGACACCTGAGTCCGTGTAAAGGGCCGGGTCGTTACAGTTTTCGAGTTTCGGGCTAAAATTGAGGTAAGGCTCGGTTTTCATTTTTGATTTAGAAAATGTGTAATAGCACAAATTGTAAGCATGTATTGTACTGTGGTTTGTAAGTTTTTGAGTCTCGGTTCGTAGTTTTGGGGACCGTAGAGTTTGTAGTTGGAATACAGGTTAAGGTAAGGGATTCAGTTTATATTAGTTTATTTTTGAAATCGGGATCGGTAAGCTTGTAAGGCTACGATCGTATGTATGTTTTGGTAACTTATTTGGGGAAATCTATCGGGTAAAATACGGGATTTTCAGGTTACAGATTTTGAGAAATTTGGGGATTTTAGGTATCATCTCTGCTTTGTTTGGAAAATCAGTTGTTTTGTTTAAACTGTATTATTGAGATGATTGTTATCCATATTTGCATAAACTGTATAGTTAAATTGGAAAACGATATGATTTACCGTAAACCAAATAAGTGTGTTATGTTTGGTTGTATGTGATTGTTCCAAGTATTTTGTAAAACAGTTATGTGGCGGCTAATTACCGTACGCTGACATGTATAGGTGTGTAAGCTTCAAAATGATTCCAGGTTTTGTGAAATCGACTAGGGGCGGCTAATTACCGTACGTCGAAATAGTTATGTGGCGGCTAATTACCGTACGCGACCATGGGCGAGAGTGTTGACTCTATATCCGAGGGTGTGAAATATCACTACGTTTTCCGGTTGGTCACCGAGGGGTGAAAGCTACACTGTATGGCAATGTAATCACTGTGACGTTTCGGGTTTCATGGAGTACTTGCGTGTTGGCAATGTAATCGCTGTGAAACTTCGGGCTCATGGAGTAGTTGGGTATTAGTGTGAGCTACATCGTATTGGCAATGTAATCGCTTGAAACTTCAGGTTTCATAGCGTAGTTGCGTATTAGTGTGACGACACTGATCGTATGTTTTGGGTATCGTATGTACTAAAATGCATTTGTGAAAATACTGGAACTGTATGGAATTGTATGGAAATGTTTTCGAACTGCATCGTATTGTATAGTGTTATGTTTTGCGTAAAATAACACTGGTATGCCACACACTGAAATAACTTGCTTTCTTCCTTACTAAGAGGTGTCTCACTCCGAATGTACGTACAATGTTTTTAGGTCCTTCAGGTAGCCGTAATTAGCATAATAGCAATCGAAAGCGAGGGTGTCGTTAGCTGCTGTTAGTGCCTGTTTAGGTACGAGTTTTGTAACCGGGTTGTCGTGATGGTTTTTGTAGACACCCGGAGTATGTACGGTACTTATGAGATTGTATACCTTAGTATTGTATGAGTTCGTGTATCCTAGCTTTGTACAGACTCTGGTATGGTATGTTATATAGATAGATGAAGCATTTTCCGCTATGTAACTGATGAGTATGGATGTATTTGTGTATGCGTATAGAGCATCTGTGTACCCCACGGGGTCGGACCCTCTTATTGTATTGTATCATGTATGTTTTAATTGATACAAGGACAATTTAGGTTACTATAGTCACCCTTGGGACCCATCTGCGGGTTCGGGGCGTGACAGCTTGGTATCAGAGCTAACCAGGTTACTAGGTCTTGTAGACTTGGTTAGGAGTATTGATGTGTACATACCAGAGTATAGGATGTAGGAATGGGTAGTGTTGGTCGAGGGTTGTTCTGTTGCTAGACTGGGATTTGTCGGATGTATTTTGTGTTTTTCCTGGGATGGCGATTCCAGTAAAGGCAGGGCAAACCATTGATGGATTTGTGTCGGTGTGACGGGGCAGGCTTAGACACTTGAGAGTAATAGTTGACATGATTAGGTCTATGATTGTGTTAACTGTGTACGATATAGGAATTCTAACTGATTCCTATTATGTTTTCAGAATGAAGCCTAAGGATAATAACTTGGAGAGTGGCTCCGAGGAGACGACAAGTGATGAGTCTCCTTCTGTGTCTCGTGGTTTGGCGAGACAGGTGATCTGAGAGATTGGGCGAAGCGTTAGGAGACACAAGAACTCTCCTACTGATGCGGGGTGTACCATTGAGAGGTTCACACGCATGCACCCTCCAGCATTTTCGAGGACCTGATTCGATAGTGGCAAAGGACTGGGTTGAGAAGACCAAGAAGATTTTGGAAGTCCTCCACTGCACTAAGAAGCAGAAGGTCTTGTACACTGCCTTCTAGATGACTGGAGAGGTAGGGCGTTGGTGGATAGCGGTGAGTCTGCTTAAGAGGCAGAGAGCTGGTCCATCTGGTATGACGTGGGGCCTTTTTAAAGAGGTATTTTTCGAAAGAAACTTTCTGGTCTCCACTCGGGATGCGAAGGCCGATGAGTTCTCGGGCCTGACGTAGGAAACTTTGACGGTGTAAAGGTATGCTGCCAGGTTTATTAAGTTGTCTCAATTTGTCTCGTACTTGGTTCCGAATGAGCACGAGAAGGCTCGAAGGTTTGAGAGGGGTCTGAGGAAAGACATCCGCCGTTTTGTGGGATGCTGTAGATCCGTGAGTTCTCAGTCCTGGTGGATAAAGCCACCATAGTTGAGATTGACCTTCGGGGAGATGAGGTGGTGCAGGATCAGGGGAAGAGGCCGATATCTTCTGGTCCTCGGCAAGGACAGTGGAAGAAGAAGAAGAGCTACAATTTTGATTATCAGCAGAACACCGAGTGGCAGAGTTATCAGGGGGATCCATCCCCCGCACTATGCGCCAAGTATCGTAAAAGGCACAATGGCGAATGTCAGTCATTCTGGGGAAACTGCTACAACTACGGCAAGCCGGGCCACATGTCACGGAATTACCAAGCACCGAGGAGAGATACGCCTGCACAGAGCCAGAACCGTGGGTGTAATCAGATGCCTCGGGGGAATTACCAGGCAACCACGGCTTCAGCGAGGGTATATTCACTAACTCCAGCAGATGTGGAACACGCTGGGAACGTGGTGATAGGTACCATGTTATTGCTTTTGAATAGAGCTGTTGTTTTATTTGATTCAGGGACAACCCATTCGTTCATATCTACTAGTTTTGTGAAGTTATGTGGGGCTGAAACCTGTGTGATGAATGAGATGTTGTCTGCGACTACCCCGACTGGGGGTGTAACGATTTGTAGTAAGATGTTAGGGAACTGTCCAGTGGGAATCCAGGAGAGACTACTACCAGCGAACCTTGTAGTATACAACATGTATGGTTTTGACGTCATCCTATGGATGGATTGGCTGTTCTTCAGTTTTGCTGTAATTGATTGTCATAGGAAGATAGTAGTTTTCAGACCTCCTGGGGAGCAGGAGTATTGATTTATGGGGTCTTGTGTGCATTCAGCGCCACAAATTCTATCGGAACTGCAGGCAAGGAGGCTACTCTTGGACGGATGTCAGGGGTACCTAGCTTGTGTGCAGGAACCGTCGCGGGATGAGTTCGAGTAGTCAACGAGTTCTCAGATGTGTTTCCAGATGATTTACCCGACTTACCTCCAGATCGAGAGGTGGAGTTTGCGATAGAGTTGCTGCCAGGTAAGGCGTCGATCTCTAAAGCTCCGTACCGGATGACTCCAGCTGAACTTCGAGAGTTGAAGCAGCAGTTGCAGGAATTACTGGACAAGGGATTCATTCGACCTAGTGTTTCGCCCTAGGGAGCTCCTCTATTGTTCGTGAAGAAGAAGGACGGGTCGATGTGGATGTGCATTGATTACCGTGAGATTAACAAGGTAATTGTGAAGAATCGCTATCCTTTACCTCGTATAGATGATCTTTTTGACCAGTTGCAAGGGACGCAGGTCTTTTCGAAGATCGACTTGCGGTTAGGATATCATTAGGTGCGGGTCAGATCGGAGGATGTGGTAAGGACTGCTTTCCGAACTAGATACGACCACTACAAGGTTTTGGTCATGCTATTTGGGTTAACGAATGCTCCGACGGTGTTCATGGATCTAATGAACAGGGTTTTCCATGAGTACCTGGATTGATTCGTGGTGGTATTCATTGATGATATTTTGGTATACTCGAGGAGTTCGGAAGAGCATGAGGACCATTTGAGGTCAGTATTACAGATTCTGCGGGAGAAGAAGTTGTATGCTAAATTGAAGAAGTGTGAATTCTGATTGAGTCAAATTGCATTCTTAGGCCATGTGGTGATTGGCGATGGCATATCAGTTGATCTTAGCAAGATTGAAGTTGTGGTTGACTGGGTAAGGCCGAAGAATGTGCAGGAGGTTCGGAGTTTTCTAGGACTGGCGGGTTATTATCGTCGGTTCGTGGAGGGGTTTTCTAAACTATTTGGGCCTCTGACTCAATTGACCAGGAAGGGAGTGTAGTTTGAGTGGACCAGTGATTGCAAGTAGTGCTTTCAGGAGTTGAAGCACTGGATGGTTACTACTCCGGTTTTGACCATCCATTCGGGGGATGGAGGGTTTGTGATTTGTAGCGACGTGTCCCTGAAGGGTTTGGGATGTCTACTTATGCAACAAGGTAAGGTGGTGTCTTATACTTCTCAGAAACTTAAATAGTATGAGAAGAATTACCCTACACATGATCTGGAATTAGCTGCTGTAGTTTATGCCCTAAAGATCTAGCGACACTACCTGTACGGTGTGTAGTGTGAGATCTTTACTGACCACAAGAGCCTCAGATACTTTTTCACGCAGAGGAAGCTGAATATGAAGTAGAGGCGGTGGCTAGAATTGATCAAGGACTACGATTGCACGATCAGTTATCACCCAGGGAAGGCTAATGTGGTAGCAGATGCGTTTAGTCGGAAGTCAGAACATGCAGCAGTATCTGCAGTTGTAGCTTAGCATCATGTCAGATGAGATCTGGAAATCCTTGGCATGGAGTTGGTGTCTGGTGATCATCAGGCTTTCATTGCTAGCTTGGTGATCCAGCCGACCTTGTTTGAGCGTATTAAAACCGCGTAGGCTAGTGATGCGGAGTTAGCTGAGATTGTGGAGAAAGTGCAGTAGGGTTTAGTTGCAGATTTTAACATCTCTAATAGATGTGTGTTGAGGTTTGGGACCAGGCTGTGTGTTCCAAACGACGATGAGATCAGAAGGACGATTCTGGAGGAAGAGTCCTTTTGGTGGAGCGGTATGAAGAGGGATATTGCCCGGTTCATGGAGCAGTGTCTGACATGTCAGCAAGTGAAAGCTGAACATCAGAGGCCGGCAGAGCCATTGTAGCCTTTCCTTATTCCGGTATGGAAATGAGAGCACATTTCTATGGACTTTGTTACCGAATTGCCGCCAACGCTACATGGGCAGAACGCTATTTCGGTAATCATGAACACGTTGACCAAATCTACTCAGTTCATACTGACGAATGTTAGCTACCCTTTGAGTAGGCTAGTGGACCTGTATGTGCATAAGATAGTGAGAAAGCACGGAGTACCAGTGTCCATTGTATCACATCGAGACCCGAGGTTTACTTCTCGATTCTGGAAGAGCTTGCAAGAAGCACTGGGGACGAAGCTTACTTTCAGTACAGCGTTTCACCCCCAGACTGATGGAAAGTCGGAGAGGACGATACAGATCTTGGAGGATATGCTACGGACTTGTGTATTAGACTTCGGTGGTAATTGGATTCAGTTTCTGCCACTAGTGGAGTTTGTCTATAACAAAAGCTTCCAAGCTAGTATAGGGATGACACCATTCGAGGCTTTGTATGGTCGAAGGTGTCGATCTCCTTTGTATTGGGATAAGGCCAGTGAACGTTAGGTTTTAGGACCTAAACTCATGCAGCAGGCATCTGAGAAGGTAGGTTTAATCCGGGAGAGGATTAGATCGGCTCAGAGTCAGCAGAAGAATTACACAAATGTTCGCCGCCGTAAGTTGGAGTTCGAGGTAGGGGGTAAGGTATTCCTTAAAATCGCTCCGATGAAGGGAGTGATGAGATTCGGGAGGAAGGGTAAGTTAAGCTTGAGGTACATCGGACCCTTCGAGCTTATTGAACAAATGGGTCCGGTAGCCTACAGAGTTGCATTACCCCCAACACTCTCGAGAGTCCACGATGTGTTTCACGTATCCATGCTGAGAAGGTACGTGTTGGATCCATCTTATGTTATCAGTTATGATGAGTTGGAAATTAAGGATACTTTAGCGTATGAGGAAATACCTGTTCAAGTTCTGGACCGTAAAGTTCAGAAGCTTCGTACCAAAGATATACCTTTAGTGAAGGTATTGTGGCGAAACCATGAGGTTGAGGAAGCTTCTTGGGAACTGGAAACGGAAATACGCCGGAAGTATCTACAATTGTTCTAAGTAGTAGTTGGATAGCAGGTGGTATAAGTATGTATGTATGTATGTAATACTCTATTATCATATTAGTATTTGGTGGTTAGTCTCTGGGAGAGTCTTGTTGTATTATGAGCTCCAGAGACCACGTATGTATGTAACCACGGTATTCCTCCGCCATAAGTGAGGGAATGTATGTATGTATGTATCATGACAGGGCTGCGTATAAATAGCCGCCGTTTTCTCTAGAGTATGTATGTATGTATCATGACGGGGCTACATATAAATGACTGTCGTTTTCTCTAGAGTATGTATATATCGTATTAAGGCTGCGTATAAATGGCCGCCGTTTTCTTTAGAGTATGTATGTATCGTAACAGGGCTGCGTATGAGTGGCCGCTGGTTCACCTCAGAGTATGTATGTATGTAGTAGTATAAATGTGTTCGTAACAAGAGATTGCAAATTTCGAGGATGAAATTTTTGTAAGGAGTGGAGGTTGTAAGAACCCAAACCGTGGTATGGGGATTTAATATTTGAAAGAAGGGTAAATTGGTAAATTGAGTAGAATTCGTCGGCGAGGCAAGAGTTCATCGACGAATTCCCTTTTGTTCTCATCGATAAAATTCAGAGGCTCATCGACGAGGAGAAGCAGAGAGATTTCAGGAAACAGGGGATCTCAGGCTCGTTGACGAGGCCACTACTTCGTCGATGAAGGCAATGGCAGACTCATTGATGAGGACGCCAATTCGTCGATGAGGGCGGCCGAGTCAAGGGCTATAAATATCAGTTTCTATTGCTTCTAAGCTAAGTAATCTTAAAATATCTTCTCCCTCTCTCTCTTTAGAACTTGAATAACTCTCTCTCTCTCTAGTTTTCTTCACCGTTCGTCGCCTGATTCATAAATCCAACGTTACTGCAAGGATCAAGGAAGGATTCTCTACGTTTCTAGTGGATCGGAATCTCGTTTTGAGCATTTTCGGGTTTCAGGCTAAAATTGAGGTAAGGCTCGATTTTCGCTTCTGATTCATAATATGTGCAGTAGTACGAATTGTAAGCATGTATTATATACTGTGGTTTGTAGGTTTTGGAGTCTCGGTTCATAGTTTTGGGGACCATAGAGTTCATAGTTGGAATACGGGTTAAGGTAAGGGGATTCAGTTTATATCAGTTTATTTTCGAAATTGGGATCGGTAAGCTTGTAGGCTACGATCGTATGTATGTTTTAGCAACTTATTTAGGGAAATCTACCAGGTAAAATACAGGATTTTTGGGTTACATTTTTTGGGAAATTTGGGGATTTCCGGTGTTTGGAAAACCAATTGTTTTGTTTAAACTGTATTATTGAGATGATTGTTATCCATATTTGCATAAACTGTATACTTGAATTGGAAAACGATATGATTTACCGTAAACCAAATAAATGTGGTATGTATGGTTGTATGTGATTGTTTCAGGTATTTTGTAAAATAGCTATGTGGCGGCTAATTACTGTACGCTAACATGTATAGGAGTGTGAGCTCTAAAATGATTCTAGGGTTTTTGAAATTGGCTAAGGGCGGCTAATTACCGTACACCGAAACAACTATATGACGACTAATTACCGTATGCTGTGCTATGTACCGGTGTTAAAACCATGGGCGAGAGTGTCCGGCTCTATATCCGAGGGTGTGAAATACCACTACATATCCCGACTGGTGTGAGCTACACTGTATGGCAATGTAATCACTGTGACGTTTCGGGTTTCATGGAGTACTTGCGTGTTGGCAATGTAATCGCTGTGAAACTTCGGGCTCATGGAGTAGTTGGGTATTAGTGTGAGCTACATCGTATTGGCAATGTAATCGCTTAAAACTTCAGGTTTCATAGCGTAGTTGCGTATTAATGTGACGACACTGATCTTATGTTTTGGGTATCGTATGTACTAGAATGCATTTGTGAAAATACTGGAACTGTATGGAATTGTATGGAAATGTTTTCGAACTGCATCGTATTGTATAGTGTTATGTTTTGCGTAAAATAACACTGGTATGCCACACACTGATATAACCTGCTTTCTTCCTTACTGAGAGGTGACTCACCCCGAATGTATGTACAATGTTTGTAGGTCCTTCAGGTAGTCGTAATTAGCATCTTAGCAATCGAAAGCGGGAGTGTCGTTAGCTACTATTAGTGCCTGTTTAGGTATGAGTTTTGTAACCGGGTTGTCGTGATGGTTTTTGTAGACCCCCGGAGTATGTACGGTATTTATGGGATTATATACCTTAGTATTGTATGGGTACGTGTATCCTAGCCTTGTACAGACTCTGGTATGGTATGTTATATAGATAGATGAAACATTTTTCGCTGCGTAACTGATGAGTATGGATGTATTTGTGTATGCGTATAAGGGATCCGTGTACCCCACAGGGTCGGACCCTCTTATTGTATTGTATCATGTATGTTTTAAATTGATACAAAGATAGGTTAGGTTACTATATTCACCCCTGTGACCCATCTATGGGTTCAGGGCGTGACAATTAATGATCCATTTGTCCTTTAGAACAACTTTAAGGAAAGATATGAACACCAAAAAACGATAATTCTTCTAAAAACTCGATATGATTTGATACACTTGCGACTACAAGATTTTAAAATTATAAGTAAATATAATTCAATCTTGTCTAAAATTTTCTCTCAATTGAAGTTATGTGGAGAAAAAATTACTGATGATGATATGTTAGGAAAAACGTATTCGACTTTTCATGCCTCAAATGTGCTCCTACAGCAGTAATATCGAGAGCGTAGATTTACAAAATATTATGAATTAATTTCTTGTTTACTAGTAGATGAACAAAATAATGAGCTTTTGTTGAAAAATCATCAATCTCGTCCAACTGGCTCGACACCATTCCTTGAAGTGAATGCGACTTTTTCTCAAGGTTGTGGACGAGATCATGGTGGTAAAAGGGGTCGTGGTAGGAAAAAATGTTGGACCAGTAATGATCATTCTTCAAAGTTTGAAAGCAAATGTAATGACCTAGAAATTTAAAATAGTTATAAAATATAATAAATGGAAGAGATTAATGGATAATAAGGGAAAAAGAAGGATTTTTAGAAGGAACAGCAGGTCTCGTCGACGAATGTCCTATCCTCGTCGATGAGTGTCCTTCTAAAGCTCGTCGACGAACTCCAGTTTCTCGTCAACGAAGGAATCTCGGGAGAGTATATTTTGAAACTCTGAATTTCGTTGATGAAGGCATCTTCTCATCGACGAAGTCTCTACAGTGCCTCGTCGACAAATCCACGTGTCTCGTCGATGAAGCCCAGTATTTAAATAGGTTGTTCTTCATTTTTCAGTGTAATTCACGAACCTTCTTCTCTCTCTCTCTCTCTCTCTCTCTCTCTTTATAAGAAACGATCTCCCAGCCTTCTCTCTTCGATTTCGGGCCAAATTTGACCCGGTTTGACGATTCAGAACCACCACGAGGTTCATAGGATCATTCTCTACAAGATTGTAGGAGCTGATCGTTGGGTTGTGAGGTTTGGGAAACATCACAAAATCAGGGTAAGTGAATTATTTTGGGATTTCCTTAATGAATAATGTTGTATGGAGCCTAGGAAATAGTAAGTAAGTGTTTTCCTTAAGATTTGAGTTAATTGGAGTTTATTTTAATTAAGTTATGATTTCTGGATTCAAGGTCCAAGTGAACGCTACGGGTATCGGTTCGGAGATCCTGCTAGCGTAGTTTGAAGTCAGGTAAGGGGGAAATTCATATGTTAAATCAGGTTTTCATGAATTAAAATGGATTATGTGTTATTTATGTATATATATTTTTAAATGGGTATAAAATGCCAACCATGTAAAATTTTGATTTCTGAACCTAAGGTTGTTTATATAGTTATGTATATGTGAAAGTAAATGGATGAAAGTGAAAAAGAATTTTCTGAGGAATTTTTGTAAGAAATGAAATGTATTTTCAGCATATAAACGTTAAACGTGGGTTAACTTATTTTGTAAGGAATGTATATGAATATTACTGTTAAATTGTGTGGCATGAGATTTTGTGCAATGTATGAGATGCAAGTTAAGTAAGTAAAGTATTATGAATAAAATATGACATAGACTATGTTGTCCGTGTATGTTAAATGCAACCATGTAAATGTATGACAGCAGAAAGCCAGGTTAGTAGATTCTAGCGCATTTCTATATGGACTAACTGTAGCAGATTCTAGCGCATTTCTATGTGGACTAACAAATGATAGCTAAAGAGCGGTTGTAGTACTAAGGAATGAAATGAAAATGTTATGTAATGAAATGACAATGGAATGACTATGAAATGAAATGACAAATGTGAACGAAGTAAATAGGAAAGAGTCATTTAAAGTGAAACGAAATGCAATGTTTAAGCTACGAACATGAACAGATGTGTATGAATGAATAATGATAGAAAGGAATAATTATGATATTAGAAGTATCTATGTATGTAGAATATGTTACGATTGGGCAAGGAAAACTCTTTTCCTGAGGGCTTGTTGAGAAAGGCGAGTGTACTAGTAGCTTCAGATGTGGCATTAGCTGCATAATGTACTAGGGTAAAGGGAACCTATTTGTATGGGAGGGTAAATTTCCCTATTCTTAGGGCCTTTGCCGGTAAACTATTGTTGAAAGCGTGAGTACGAAATCAAGTTAACACTTGAGGGCTTATTGAGTAAGGTGAGTGCCCTGGTATGCTTTAGTTGTGACCTCAGGGTTGCCTAAGTATCAAAGTAGAGGGGTGCTACTTGTATGGGCGGGCAATCACCCCTATCCTTGAATAATCTCGTGGGTTAAATATTTGCATGTGATTTGTTTAGGTTCAGAAAACGATTTTAATGTTATGATAATGATTTGTAAATGTATTTAAAATGATATCTTTATACCTCATGTTAACCACACACTATTTTAATATGTATGTTTCTTCCCTTACTGAGATGTGTCTCACCCGAATACGAATGTTTCTTTTTTACGATATCCTCGAGGTCGGGCTTAGGAGCTCGAGGGTATTTTAGCATTTTTGAGAACTATATGAGAAAGGGTATATGTTGAGCATATTTTGGGGATGTATATGTTTATGTTTTATGTCTTTGCATTTTAAGGATGATGAGTAAGTAATGAATGTGAAAATACTGAAATGTTCTGGAGATGTATGTATTTATGGAAATGCAGGTTACGATCGATTTTTATGGATTTATAGATAGAAAATAGAGAACTCTGGTATTACGACATTATGGTATTACAATATAATGTTATATAGAAATTATGTTATGTTTTCCGCTGCGTATGTATTGATTTATGGATTATTAGGATTTTATTAGGTATAACACACCGGACCCAGGTTTAGGGGTTCACGGCGTTACAACAAAGGTGCTGCAAAGACTCAAAGGAAATGAGCAAAGAATAAAGAAAGTTCTGAACAAAATAACAAAGTGCAAAATAAGAACAATATTTGTGTTATTTGTGGCTCTTATACTTCTATTTTGATAAGCAAAAAAGGATGAAGGGAAAACATGAAGGGGGCATCACAACAGACCTTGTCGACGAAGGCCCTGTGTTCGTCGATGAGGGGACAGTAGAGGTTCATCGATGAAGGCTCTGAAGTTCGTCGACGAATAATTACCTAGAACAGGAAATTTCAGACTTCTGGCATCGTCGAGGAAAGCCTTGTATTCGTCGATGAAGGTTCTTCTTGGTCTCGTTGACGAAGCCCTATATTCATTGACAAGAGGCACCCAAACTGCAACAGTTTCTTTAGAAATTTGAATTTTTAAATGTTGGGTGGTGGGGCAAAAGGGGAGAAACCTCCTAGGAACCTCTATATATGTCATCTGGACGTATTTTGAGAAAGAGAGTGATCATTTTGAGAGGTGTATTGTGTACATTTTGATTTTCATAGTGAAATTTGTGTGTCATTACTTTTGTGGATGTAGGCTTTGCCGAACCACGTAAATCTTCGTGTTGATCTTATTCTAGTTGTGTGTTATTTACATTTACTTGTTGTTTATTCCGCTGTGCATCTTCATTATTCAATCCATATTACAACAAATTGGCATCAGAGCGATTGTTGTTATGACATCGGGATCGTTTTTTGCAAGTTTGAAGTAGTCAAATTCAATGGAACCGGAAACTTTGGTTTATGGTAGAGGAGAGTGAGGGACATTCTTGTGCAACAAGGAATGGCTAAGGCTTTACTTGATACTCAACTGGAAGGAATGGATGAGATAACATAGGTAGATTTGAAAGCAAAGGCAGCGTCTACAATACGCTTGTGTTTGGTCGATGAAGTTCTCTATCGGGTGATGGAGGAGGATTCTCCAACGGCGATCTGGTGAAAGTTAGAAAGCCGATATATGTCTAAATCCCTCTATAAAAAACTTTTTCTTAAGCAACTTTTGTATTGACTTAAGATGGTTGAAGGGTCAAGTTTGGATCAACACATTAATGCCTTTAATCAAATTATAAGTGATTTGAAGAGGGTTGATGTGAAGTTTGATGAGGATGATAAGACTTTGATGCTATTAAATTCTTTGTCATCGACTCATACCTACGAAAATCTTGTGACCACTTTTACATGGGGAAAAGAAATTCTTGATATGGAAGAGGCAACAAGTGCCTTATTAAATTTTCATCAAAGGTTAAAGATATGTGATGAAGGAGAAGGATTTGTGGTAAAGAGTAGCAATGAGCGAGATAAAGGAAAGTTTAAGAATGAGTCTAATCAGAAATTCCAAAATCAATCTAAGAAGAAGAAGAAAATTTGGTATTATAAATGCGGTAAAAAGGGGCATGTGAAACCGGAGTGTCCGGATTGGAAGAAGGGAAATGCTGAAAAGCATGAGGGGATTTCAAAATCTGTGAATATTGTTCAAGTAGAAGATTCAGCGGATGGTAATGTTCTATCAATTTCAGCAGAGTCGGATAATCTATCGAACTCTTTTGATACTTGACTCGTCATGTTCTTATCACATGACTCCGAACAAGGAGTGGTTTAGTATTTACAAGTTAGTGAATTCTTGATCAGTTCTTATGGGTAATGATTATTCTTGCAAGATCGTTGGCATAGGAAATGTAAAAATAAAATTGTTTAATGGTGCTGTAAGAATATTGTGTAATGTAAGACATATACCTGAGTTGAGAAAGAGTTTGATATCTCTTGGCATTTTGGATTATAATGGCATTAATTATAAGTCCAAAGGTGGAATTTTGACTATATGGAAAGGTAATATGATTGTAATGAAATGGCAGAAACTGGATAAAATATTTACAAGTTGTAGGGAACTACCATTGTAGGTGGATTTGCAACTGTGGATGTTGAATTAGATGAGATCGTTTATGGCATATGCGCCTTGGGCATATAGGAGAACATAACATGAAAGAACTACACAAGAGGAAATTCTTGAAGGGCTTGAAATCATGCCAACTAGAATTTTGCAGGATATGTGTTATTGGAAAACAAAATAGGGAAAAGTTTAGACCAACTATTCACAAGCAAAGGGTATTCTTGATTACGTACATTCAGATGTTTGGAGCCTAGTTAGAGTTGCATCAAAGTATGGACATGTGTATTATGTGAGTTTCATTGATAATTACTCACGAAAAGTCTGGGTTTACTTCATACGTCACAAATCAAGTTCGTTTGCCAAGTATAAGATTTGGAAAGCTGAAGTGGAGAACCAGACGAGAAAGAGAATCAAATGTTTAAGGTCGGACAATGGGACCGAGTACGCTGATTGTAAGAACCCGATTTGTGTTGTATGGGTTAATTATGAAAAAGAAGGGTAAAAAGAGAATTCTGCAGACTTCGTCGACGAGGCAATAATTCGTCGACGAAGGCAGAAGGCTTCTCGTCAACAAAATTCAGAGGTTCGTCGACGAGGAAAAGCCGAGAGGTTTGAAAAATTTAAATATTAGGGTTCGTTAACGAAATCGCTACCTCGTCAACGAAATCCTTGAAGACCTTGTCGACGAGGACACCATTTCGTCGACGAAATCGTCCGGGTCAAAGGCTTATAAGAGGATATTTTGGGATTGCTTTGGGGCTAAGTCTCCCAAAAGCTCTCTCTCTCTCTCTCTCTCTCTCTCTCTCTAGAACTCTCCCCACACTCTCTCTTTCTAGTTTTCTTTGTCGTACGTAGCCGGAATCGTAAATCCAAAGTTACTACGAGGATTAGTGAAGGATTCTCTACCCGTCTAGTGGATCGAAATCTCGTTTGGAGTGATTTGGGGTTTTGGGCTAGAATCGAGGTAAGGCTCGGTTTTCATTTCTGATTCAGTATATGTATAGTAGTATAGATTGTAAGTATGTTTTGTACTATGGTTTGTAGGTTTCGGAGTCTCGGTTCGTAGTTTTGAGGACCGTAGAGTTCGTAGTTGGTTTTCGAGTTAAGGTAAGAGGATTCTGTTTATATTAGTCCATTTTCGAAATCGGGATTGGTAAGCTTGTAGGCTATGATCATATGTATGTTTTGACTACTTATTTGGGGAAATCTATTGGGTAAAAATGCGGGATTTTCGGGTTACAGTTTTTCAGAAAAATTGGGGATTTCAGGTATCATCTTTACTTTGTTTGGAAAACTGTTGGTTGTATTAAATTGTATTGTTGAGGTGATCGTAATCATATTTGCATAAATTGTATACTTAAATTTGTAAACGATATGATTTGCCGTAAACCAAATAAGTGTGGTATGTTTGTATATATGTATTTGTTCTAGGTATTTGTAAAACAACTATGTGGCGGCTAATTACCGTACGCTGAAATGTATAGGGACGTGAGTTCCAAAATGATTCCAGGTTTTGTGAAATCGGCTAGGGGCGGCTAATTACCGTACACCGAGAGTGACCGGCTCTATATCCGAGGGTGTGAAATATCACCAATCTAATTCCGATTGGTCATCGAAGTGGTGTGAGCTATATGCTACATCGTATGAAGCAATGGATTCACTATTGGGCCTAGGTCGTCACAACGTAGTTGTATATATGGCAATGTAATTGGGGTGAGACTAGGTGACCTTGTGTAGTTGCGTATGTAGCAATGTAATCACTATTGGGCCTGAGTCGTAGATCTTCGTACTTGCACGTGTAGTAATGTAATCGCTGCGAGACTACATGACCTTTGTGTAATTGCGAATGGAGCAATGTAATCACTATTGGGCCTTGATCGTCGCAACGTAGTTGCGTATGTAGCAATGTAATCGCTGTGAGACGAGGTGACCTTGTGTAGTTGCGAGCTAGTATGACAACACTGACCGTATGTATGTATGTATGTATGTATCTATGTTGGGTATCATATGAGCTGGAATGGTTTTTGTGAAAATAGTGGAACTGTATGTATTTGTATGATACTGTACGAATTGTTTCAAACTGTATCGTATGTATAGTGTTATGAAGTATGTAAAATGACACTGGTATGCCACACACTGATATAAACTGTTTTTTCCCTTACTGAGAGGTGTCTCACCCTGAATGTACATACAATATTTTTCAGGTCCTTCTGGTAGCGCTAAGTAGCATCCTAGCGTTTAGAAGTAAGGGTGTCGTAGCTACTGCTAGTACCTTTTAGGTACAGTTTTGGTATCCAGGTTGTCGGGATAGTTTTGTAGACACCTGGGGTATGTTTTGTAATATGGGAATCTATATCCTAGCATGTATGGTATAGACTCTGGTATGACACTAGTTATGTATGAAAAATCCTATTTCGCTACGTATTTTGATGAGTATGGACGTTTGTATGTATGTATATAGGGCATCCATTCACCCCACGGGGTTGGACCCTCTTTGTATGTTGTATCATGTATGTTTTAATTGATATAGAAATATGTTAGGTTACTTTATTCACCCCCGGGTCCCATTTTCGGGTGTTTGGCGTGACACTAATTCTCAGTTTAAGGAGTTTTGTGCGGAGCAAGGAATCAAAAGACATTTTATAGTTCGACGGACACCTCAACAAAATAGTGTGACGGAATGGATGAATCGGACTCTTGCTGATAGGGTTCGGTATCTCAGATTGAATGTAGGGCTACCGAAGAACTTCTACATCGAGGCAGTTAGTATGACTTGTTTTTTGGTAAACAGATCACCAAAAGCATCACTAGAGGGTAAAGTGGTGGAAGAGGTATGGACAAAAAATGCAGTAGACTATTCTGAATTGAAAGTATTCAGGTGTCCAGCCTATCTCCACGTGTCTAGTGAGAGAGGTCTAAGCTTGACCCGAAGTCTTGTTATTGCATCTTTTTAGGGTATCCAATAGGTGTAAATGGGTACAATCTATGGGATCTAGTGACAAACAAATTGGTGATCAGTAGGGATGTAGTCTTTGATGAGAAGGCTATGGTGAAGCATACTCAAGAATGTGATGAATAGAAACAGGAGCCAGAAAGATGGGGCAGTGATGAACATATCATGCGGGTGGAGTTGGAAGCTCTAGGAAATGAAAATGATCATGGTCCCGTGGTTGCAGGAAGCTCTAGCTTGGAAAGCCAGCAAGTCGACAATATTCCGTTAAGAAGATCTAGTTGCACTATTCAGCCTCCGCCAATTTATGAGTTTGAAGAGTTAGTGTCTTATGCTTTTCTTACTAGTTGCAACAATCCAACTATATTTTAAGAGGCGGTGCACACCCAGGAGAAAGATAGATGGATGGGAGCAATGATTGAGGAAATGAGTCACTACGTAAAAATCAAACTTGGGAGTTGGTGAAACTTCTAGATGGAAAAAGACCGATTGGGTGCAAATGGGTGTACAGGAAGAAGGAGGTAATATCAGAAAAGGAAGGTGAGAAGTTCAAGGCACGGTTGGTGGTAAAAGGATATTCACAGAAGAAGGGGATAAATTATGATGAGACCTTTTCTCCAGTGGTTCGACATACTTCTATCAGAGTTGTGTTGGGGTTAGTAGTTCATTATTATCTTCACTTGGAACAAATGGATGTGAAGACTGTGTTTCTTCACGGTGACTTGGAAGAACAAATCTACATGGTTCAGCCTGAGGGATTCATTGAACAAGGAAAAGAAAATTTTGTTTGCAGGTTGAAGAAATCTTTTTATAGGCTAAACAGTCTCCAAGGCAATGGTATAAACGATTTGATTCCTATATGATAAAAATTGGCTACAAACAATGTGGGTATAACTACTGCATATATGTAAATAAACTTGATGATGACTCACTTATTTTCTTGTTATTGTATGTTGATGATATGTCAATAGCTGCAAGAGAATTAACTGAGATGAATCAGTTAAAGGACTTGTTGTATAAGGAATTTAACATAAAGGATCTTGGTTCAGCCAAGAAAATACTTGGGATGGAGATTCGCTGAGACAGGACTGCAGGGAGATTATGGCTATCTCAAGGCGGTTATGTGCAGAAGGTGTTGAAGAGGTTTAGCATGGCTGATGCAAGATCGGTGTGTACACCTCTAGCGAATCATTTCAAGTTGTCTACTGCAGATTGCCTAATTTCGGATGAGAAAATTCGGGACATGTCAAAGGTCCCCTATGCTAGTGCTGTGGGGAGTTCAATGTATGTCATGGTGTGTACGAGACCATATTTAGCTCATGTAGTGAGCGTGGTGAGCAAGTTCCTCTCTAATCCAGGAAGGCAACATTGGGAAGTTGTAAAATGGATACTCAGATACTTGCGGGGTACATCGGGATATAATATCATGTTCGGCAAGCAACAAGGTTGTCCTTTAGTTATGGGGTTTGTCGATGCAGATTATGCTGGAGATATGGATGATAGAAGGTTTACAACGGGATATGTGTTTACTCTTGTAGGAGGACCGGTATGTTGTAGATCCATGGTACAGTCTCTAGTAGCATTTTCCACGACTAAGGCAGAATATATGATAATTGTCGAAACTGCAAAAGAGGCCTTATGACTTACTAGTTTACTTAGAGAGCTGGGGTTACAACAATATGGTGTGGTGCTGCATTGTGATAGTCAGAGTACCATTTATTTGTCGAAAAATCATATATATCATGCTAGAACCAAGCACATTGATGTGAGGTTTCATAGGGTTCGGGATTTGATTACTTCGGGTGAACTTGTGTTGGAGAAAGTTTACACTTCTAATAATGTAGCGGATATTCTAACCAAAAAAGTAACTTCTGAAAAGTTTAAGCATTGTTTGAACTTACTCCATGTTTCCAAGTGATAGAAGAGAGACAAGCCCAAACCAAGTGTGTTCAAGTTCAAGGTGGAGCAGATCATGTTTTTCGGGACTCTTTTAAGGGGCGTATAATCGCCAAGGTGGAGATTGTTATTTGTAGATCTTATACTTCTGTTTTACTAAGTAAAGAAGGAAGAAGGGAAAACAAGAAGGGGGAAGCATAGCAGGCCTCGTCAATGAAGGCCCTGTGTTCGTTGACAAGGGGACAGTAGAGGTTCGTCAACGAAGGCTCTGAAGTTCGTTGACGAATAATTACCAAGAGCAGGAAATTTCAAACTTCTAGCATCATCGATGAAAGCCTTGTATTCGACGACGAAGGTTCTTCTTAGTCTCATTGATGAAGCCCCGTATTCGTTGACGAGAGGCACCTAGACTGCAGCAGTTTCTTCAAAAAATTGAATTTTTAAACATTAGGTGGTTGGGCAAATGGGGGGAACCTTCAAGGAACCTCTATATATGTCATCTAGGCATATTTTGAGAAAAAAAGTCATCATTTGAGAAGTGTATTGTGTGCATTTTGATTTCCATAGTGAAATTTGTGTGTCATTGCTTCCGTGGAAGTAGGCTTTGCCGAACCATGTAAATCTTCGTGTTGATCTTATTCTAGTTATGTGTTATTTACATTTATTTGTTGTTTATTCCATTGTGCATCTTCATTATTCGATCCATATTACAACAATTTGCTATACGTGTGGAACAAAAGGTCATTGGTCTCGAATATGTCACACTCCTAAACACCTAGTTGATCTTTACAAGGCATTGTTAAAAGGAAAAATAGTACAATATTCATACTTCCTCTAAAAAATACAATCAATTAAGAAATGTCCTTAAGTTGTCGCATTTCAGTGTTATGTACATGCTTTTTGAAAATTGAAGTTGGCAATACTTTTGTGAATAGATTTGTCAAGTTTTCATTTGAACGAATTTTGCAAATGTCAACATCTCCTTTCTTCAGAAGTTCATGAGTGGAAAAGAACTTTGGTGAAATATGTTTAGTTCTATTACCTTTTATGTACGCACATTTGATTTGTGCAATACATGCTGGATTGTCCTCGTACAATATTGTTGGTTTGTCATTCGTCAGTGATAATCCACTTGTCCCTTTAATGTGTTGGATTATAGTTCTTATCTATACACATTCACGACTTACTTCGTGAACTATCAATATTGTTGAATGGTTTGAAGAGGTAGTAGTGATTGTCCTTTAAGATCGCCATAAGATAGCAGTATCACTACATGTAAAAATATAACATGTTTGTGATCGAGTTTTATGACGATTAGAAAGATATCCAACATTAGCATATCCTTTCAACACAAACTTTACTCCCTTTGAGTAAAACAAACTCAAATCAGATGTATCGCAAAGATAATGAAAAACATGTTTTACTCCATTCCAATGTCTCTGAGTTGGTGTAGAACTAAATCTTGCCAGCAAATTTATCGCAAAAGTTATATCTGATTTAGTGCCATTTGCAAGATACAAGAGTACAGTAATTGGTACTTCAAGACGTTTCTTAATTGATTGTATTTTTTAGGGGAATTATGAATACTGTACTTTTTTTTCCTTCGTTAAGGTTTTGTCCTAAAATATTTTCCTTAGTGAAAGTTTTAAGGAAGCATATTCACAGTGTATAGTTATCAAGGGAAGGTGTTGTAAAATGTGTATATTATACATGTGGATTACTATCTTGAGAATATGTTTGGTATGCCCATATAGTGGCTCATTATGGAATTGACCTTTGGGATGCCAATATAATCTTTACCTATATAAGGACATGTTTTATAACTAAAGTGGATATAAAAAGATGATTAGCAACATCTAGTTCATAAAGAACTTAACTGTTGAATTTCTATAACTCCAAATTTATTTACTTTAATTTTTTTCATAATTCTCTATTTATTTCATTTACAACATGAAACACTAGAAGTTAAATTTTATCTATTAGGCATTAGAAGATAGTCAGTTGTGTGTTGAAAGTCTTCAATTTAAATTTTTGGAGGATTAAAAAAAAAATTGGTATAAGAAAAAAGTTATACTTGATTGTATAGTTTAATTCTAATTTAAATTCTCAATTGGATATTAAAAAAAAAGTGGACTCCAAAAAAAGATCTATATTTTATATATATTAAAATATTAAATCGGCTAAAATCAATTAACTGATTTAACCAAAATTTGATTCAATCAATTTTAAGTTTGGTTAAATATGAAATTTCGATTGATTCGTTTAATGAGGTTTTTTAACTGAATTTTTTCAATTAATTTTGTTAATTAACTGAATTTACTGAACCAATTGAGTGCTCACCCCTACCTTGAACTATACTATTTTTTTTGTTAGATACATTTGTAGGTTTTTTTTTTCAATCTTAGAATATTTGAATTTGATTTTGATTTTAATATATTTTTTTTGTAAAATATTTGAACCAAAAATATCAAATTTTGTGCTCACATATATGAATTGAATTTAGGGAAAATTAGATGACCCTTCTCTTGGTCAGACTAAAAAAACGATTATTTTGTTGTTCCATTATGATTAGTAAATCCCTTTATACTTTTCAAAACCAAATTAAATCATATCTTATTGATCTTTATTGACAAATTTTATCAAAAAGATCAAAATAAAAAATAATTAATAAAATAAAATTTAATTAATTTAATTAATATTCATACAAAGCTTAAAGATTACTTCCTCCTCTCCATGATTTTATCTATCTAATTACAAAATATGACAAAGGATTTGTTTGCGCATTGGGCATACACAACAACAATCATAAAAATTATTTTAAAAATAATTTAAAAATACTTAAAAAATAAGAAAAATATAGTAATTTACATAATTTAATACGAGTGAAGGAAAATGAGTTACTCCTTTTGTCACATTCTCACATGAAGTCATGACGTCACGTATGACTTTTTCTAATTTAATATCCTCCTACGATCATAAAACTTTTTGAATTCTTCACTTTTTTTTTTTATTGCATAGGAACTCTAACCACCAACAAACCCTTCGGACCCCCTGATGCGATACCAAACCTACGGATCATCGTCCTCCGCCCCCAGGTCTCGCTGATCAAGGTAAAATCCAGATGTGGATACGGCTTCTGTGCATCAGTTGGACGTTCGGCCAACCCGACTCCCGAGACACATCTCTATTACCATCCATGGTCCCCGCTAGCTCACAAAACGAACTCTCACCATCCACGGTTCCCGCTGGCTCATAGAGTAAACTCTCACAATCAACAATAAATCGTCTTAAGTTTTAACTCTGAGCTATAAATAAATACCAGTACTATCTTTAAATGATTCAAAAACATTTTCAGTTAAAGGAATTTTTACACAATAATTTTTGAGTGACATATTCAAAAATAGTGTTTATTATATTAATCACTAAAAAAAAAATTCTTAATTTAGCTACATTTTTATAAATAATTTCAAATAATTTGTGATACTTCTTATAAGTATTTGTATTATTGTACATGGGCAAGCTTGCATATAATTTTGGTCCAGTTGAAAAATTGTCAACTCAATATTAAATTTTTTATTTTTTTCAGTAATTTATTGATTTTATTTTATGTTATATTATAAATTTCATAGTTAGATTTATTTATTAAATCTTAATAATTATAGTTTAATTTACTAAATTTATAAATTTAGTAAAATATAATTAATCATATAGGAATCATAAATCAAAGGTACCTTTTAAGATGAAAAAAAAAAAACGAATATTCACCAAGTGAAAAACTACATCATGGGTAATGCCCCCATTTTCTTGCACACCTCAGCATGTTTGGAGCGCGAGAAAACCTTACGTGGTCGATGAGGTCGTTAGGGCTTTTTAGTAATGTCATGATTAAAATATTAATTAAGATGAATTAATATTGGTTTATCCACCGATAAGGCTCTCTAACCCACACGTGTCCCCAACCATGTCACATCCTAACCACCATAGGTACAATCATCACATGCATCCATGCCATGCCATGCCATGCCATGTTATGCATGTGGGGAAGCTATGATGCATGTGCATGGGAGGTGAAGGTGACGCAGCATGGATGGCATGAATATTTAAAAAAAAAAAATGGAAATAGAATAAAAAAGAATAAATAATTAATATAGTATGGCCTAAAAATCGAGACGCATGCAAAACCGTCATCATGCTGTCCTCTGTGACCTACGCAAGCCTCTCTCACGCCTTTTAGTTTTCTTTTTTCTTTTTTAAAAAATAAAGAATAAAAACTCATCTGATCCGCGCATTATCTTTCGCATTTACCCCTGCGGTTGTAGTAATTTACCCCCCTAGCCACTGTTGGCTTCTGCGCTGCTCGTTTGCCGCCGGGGGTTGTGTGATGTGTCGCCCATATTTCTCTTTAATTGAGAATATTATTTAATTCTCCTTCGAGAAACTAAGAAAATAAAAAATAAAATAAATAGAAGCTGTTAACATTTTTAAAAGTTAAATTAATATTTATTTTTTCCTAATGTGTTAAATAAGAATTTTGTTTCTTGATTTTTGCTTTAGAAAAAAAAGGCAAAAATGACGAATTTGACATTTCGTTGCGTGAAAAAATTGTAACCAAGATTTATTGTTTTTAAGTTGGGTTAATTTGGATCTACGAATTACAGGTTAAACTTTAAACTTAGGATTAATTTAATTTTGACAAGTAGAGAACAAGTCAATAATTTTAGATGAAATAAGACATTCTAAAATATCTAGTCCTTGAGAAAAGAGAAAAGATATATCATGTCAAATATCACATAATAAAATTTAAAAATATATAACAAAAGTCCAAGTATATGTCTCCAAAAATAAAACTAATGTACTATAAAATGTTAAATAATTTAGCTCATATCTTATCTATGGATTCTGTATTTCTAAAAATATAGTTAGAACATAAGAATTTATTAACTTAAAAAAAAGTGTTGTCATTTTGAGGAAGGGAAAAATAATCATTGTACTCTAACTAGAGAAGGATCCCAAGAGAAATCTTAGATTCATAAGTGCAACCCATTATATCGAAGTAATTTTATTATAACTCATTATAGAGAGTAGCTTCTCCTAACCTTCTTATAAGGTCAAAGGCCACTTCTGGAAAATAAATATCCTCGGAATAAGCCAGTAAAATGGTGGTCAAGGGAGAAGGAATGTATGCTTTCTCTACTTAAGCAATAAGTGATATTGGTCATATTTTATTTCCTCTTTTTTTTTTTTTTTTTGCATGGATTCAAACATCAAAAAATGCCTCGAAAGAAATTTGGGGGTCTACCAAACTCTTCTTCTATTTTATGGTTGTAGTTATAGTAGTGGGTGAATGTTAGATGACTACTAGTGTAAGGATCAAAACTGATTTAAGTCAATTGTTGCATCAACAATTTGGCCCATTTGTCAAGACAAATCACTTCCAAAAATATGGAATGTGCTTTATTCTACATCCTAAAAAAATCAATGTTAAAACTAATGCCTCTACAAACAGGAGCCTCTAGTTAGAGTCTGTCGCGCTGACAATCAAATTCTCAAGTGAATCTCGTTATCAGAGTACAACGAACAATTAGATTTGTGAGTGAAGCCTCCTTTTTGGAGTATCACATAGCACTAGTCAAACTTGTTTTTTTTTCCACAAGCAGGAACTCCTTGCCAAAGTGAAAGTGGCAACGATTAAATTAACCTACCCTCCATAAGTGAGGTTTTTCTATCAAACTGCGGCGTGGTGGCTATTGAATTCATCTGTCTTCCATTAGTGAGGTGTCCTTGTTGAAGCATTACAAGGTAGTAAGTAGATTCACTTTTCCTTGTTCAATAAGGACTCCTTATTGGAGTATGACGTGATGGCGATTAGTTGCACAAACATAGTTCATCTACGATTTTTTAAATGTCACTATTGACACAGAGGGGTGGTTTTATGATGTTAGTCATTCATGGTAAGCCAATCTTGATGATTTGGCAATAGATGGCAATTCCAAGCAAGGACTCCTTGTTGGAGTGTTATGTGACAACAATCAAACTTACCTTTAGTGAGGTCTTTACTTTCAAGTATGACATGATAGTGGTTAGATTACTTGTCCTTTTATAGATAAAAAATCCTCTTATGGAAGTGTGACACAGTAGATATTAGATTTGAAAATGCGAGATTCATCAATGATAACTCAAATAATCACCATTGAAGAAAAAACTTTAGCCACTTGAAAATTAAGCTTAGACAAAACTCCCAAGGGCAAAAAGCCAAGTAGGGACAGAAAACAACCAAATGGCAACAAGCCTCGATATGGTTTAGATTAACCAAACATCTAAGCCTTCTTAAAATCCCAAAACCAAAAGCGTGGTAAAGGATAAAAAATCACAGTGAAGACAACAAGTTTGGATATGGTTCAAATCAATTAAGGCTTATCCAAGCCCTCTTAAAATTCAAAGAGACTAACTTGGAATAAAAAATGAACGTAAGGGCAATGAACCTGTATATGATTTAAATTAATTGAATCTATTTAATCACTCTCAAAATTTCCAAAGGCAATGGTCTTGGAATAGGAGTGATAAGCCTTAACTAAGCAAAAGCCTAAAATGAGCATGACGTTAAGAAAGAGAATGATGAGTTAGTGCGGGCATGCATGAACTTGGGGTCGAAATGATAAGCTTGGCATTGACATAAACTTTTAAGTATAACAATGAGCTTGATATAAGCTTATGGACATAAAGGCTATATGGGAGTATAAGTTGCAATGGCAATGAGCCCGTAATGGGAATGATAAGTTGCAATGGCAATGAACTCGTAATGGGAATGATAAGGGTAGTATAAACACGGGCCAAAAATAGATACACACTTGGAGTAAAAGAAAACAATGCCAAGCCCAAAAATGATACCATTAATACAAGGCAGAAAAATCACTTTGCCCGATTCAAAGAAAAAACTAAGACATACAAGGGTAACAAGAAAGTTATCCCTCTAAATCCAATAATAGGGACCCCCGAAATGTGCTTTAAACCTATAAGTACAACTCGATATGGGGGAAAAGCTTTTCTATGTCACAAGGAATAACCTCTCAATTATGGATGTGTGACTTCCCTAAATGGTCAAAGTAATTCCCCTACTGACTTAAGTGTTAGACTTCCTCGGAATAAATGTATGAAACAGAGTTTGTGGGGGAAGAAGGAAGATAATTGTTTTCTACCCAAGGAACAGGTGATATATTAACCATATCCTATTTTCTTAGTTTTCCACACTGAAATAAGCATTAGAAGAATTTTAGAGGATTAATCACCACAAGTCCTCAGTTTTATAAACTATAAGTATATGTATCAAATTAGATTTCATCTCATGGTAAATGGACCTAGATTATGATTTCATTAAACACAAAAAACCTTATAAAATATCAACATAATTTACATGGAAAAATTTTAATATAATATATAATGATGATAAATGTTGGGGGGGGGGGGGTGGGTTGTAGTCATTAGTGATATTATCGACATTGGTCAAGCTAACAAAACAATTAAAAAAAACATTATAGGTTGGTTGACTCTATTTTTAAAATTATCGACTCAATTATGATTTAACTTTTATTTTTATTATTTTTTTACAAATCAACAACTCAATTCGTGTTATACTAATGAACGCTTTTGAAAATTAAGGTGTAGTCCCAAGAGGGGGGGTTAATTGGGTTTAAAAAATTTCTTTTAACTCTTTTTATAGATTCACAACTTATTGTAAGTTAAGTACTCAAACAGAGATGACTTGAATTACAATATCAGTTAAAAATCAATATTCACTTTTAAAACTTTAAGAATGAGTAAATCAATTTGATCTTGCAGCAATGTCAATTTACACCCAACCAAAGAATTTTATTCAATCAACAGAAACCAATGATTCACAATGTAATACTCTCAACTTTTGAATAATTCAATCCACTCAACAAGATAACCAAAACAAGATTCACACTAAAGGATGATTTCAACAAAGCTTCCAAGATTCAGAGATTGAATAACTCAAAGTAGAGTTTGATAAAAACCCTGTTTTAATGAAACACAATTGAAAATTCCAACACTCTTCCAAAACTCAGATTTAAAATAAACTTTTAATTAATGAGTCTTGGGTGTTAATCAATTAATGTACTCTCTTATGGTTTCCGCAAAAAGTATTGATTAACCAACATACTCCCGTTTGGTTTCCGCAATCCCAAAGTCAAAATAATTTTTGGTTTATTTAATATTCAATCCACACAATTTATATAATTGAAATAAACAACCACGCAATTATATATGTGCGGAAAAGTAAAGAGAGTTTAGGGAAAGAGAGTGACACTGAATTTTTACGAGATTTGGCTATACCCGCCTACGTCCTCACCTTAGGCACACCACTTAAGGATTCCACAACAACACTCCTTTATGGGTAGGAGCAACCTTACAATCCCTCCTTCAATAGGCTATAGTACACCTCTCCAAATGATACCCCACGCTTGGTACAACGATTCAACAGCCTTGAACCGTCAACAAATCTTCCTAGCAAGAATCCCCTCTTGCTAGTCCAACGATTCAATAACTTGAACCGTAAAAAACAAGAAAAAACAACAAGAGCCTTGTGTAGGAGTAACACTCTCAAAAGAGTTGATTAGTACAATTTAAAAACAATATACTTCAATTAAATAATAATATAGAAATATGAAGCTCAAGTATATATATCACTGGGGTTCTTTCTTAGATTGAATAACTTAGTAAAAATGCAAAGACCCGTGAGCTTTTCTCTGCAAACTCGTAGCAAGTAATTCAACGAGAGTATATGTTAGGTAGCTTTGAAGAGTAGAAAGAATTTGATTGATTTACTGCTTGTAGGTTGTTGGTGTATTTGATTCTTGGGTTTAATAATGTATTTATATAGTTTAAAGAGTATTTTTCGTGTTGCTCAAGTTGCTCGGAGTATTCTCCAAGTTTTCTCAAAGTTTGGAGCCCAAGAAATCACTTTTGAAACTTTTATTAGCTGTTAAAATTTGAATTTTTACGAAGGTTAGTCGCCTGACTAGACAAGGGTCAGTTTCCTGAAGTGGTTCTGTCTACGTTTAGTCACTTAAACAGATAAGGTCAGCCGCTTGACAGTTTCGACCACCTTTCAGTATTTTGGTCATAACTTTTTTTACACAACTCAAATTAGACTTTATTGGTATCAACAGAAAGTTAAGAAAAAAATCTCAAAACTTTCATGTTGAACATTTTTTAAGATAAGGAGTGTTTGATAGAGAAAGATGCACATCAATGCAGATATAGAAAAAATAACAGAATTTGAAAAATCCTGTTTTGGTGCTTTTCATTTTAAAAATAATTTTAACCTTTTTGAAATAACTTTTTACCTTATAAAAGTATTTTTCAAGTATTTTAAAAGGTATTTAGGTCCAAAAAATTAACTTAAGAGTTTCATGTATCCATATTGAAATCGCTTGAAGTACTTACATAAGACTTCTCAAGACTTATACTTTCTAAACACTTAAGTTTTCTTGTTTTTCCATCTCGAGTCTATCTTGACTTTCAACTTCAATTCATTTTAAGTTTCATCAAATCATCTTTTAATTCATGTTTTAATAGTACGAGCTTTATGGGATCTTCTTTCTTTTGGAGTATAAGTTTTTAATGGTACTTGTGATCTTGAACCTATAATTCTTTGAACTCTTGAACTTTATAGACTTGATTTCCCGAAACATCATTACTTAAATGACATATGTTAAGTTCTTTCCGTTTATTATCATCAAAATAAAATTTTAAATCTCGTGAGGCTAACAACTTTTAACATGTTATGTCTTACACCCTACAAAATTTGTCTAGTTCATGGAATATCTATCATAAGACATTTGATAGCTTGCAAAAAAAGAAGAAGAAGGGGAATTATAAGTAGCACCATTAAATTTAGCACTCAGAGAGAGAGAGAGAGAGAGAGAGAGAGAGAGAGAGAGAGAGAGAGAGAGAGAGAGAGAGAGAGAGAGTGTTTTCAATTCAAAGGAAATGACAAATCAAAAAAAAAACTATTAATACATAACATGGAAATGTCTATTTCTATCATATTTCATATTTCACAAAATAACACAAATTTTTACATTTTTATTTGTTTCTTAAATTTATGATATATTGATGCAAAAATTGGCCCAAATCACACATACGATTCTTGCACATGGTCGTTTGGCATTTTAATTTTGTAAAGAAATGTATAAAATATTGAAACAACATTACATGCTATATCCCTCTTAGTTGCTAGTAACCTATCCTTTTTAAAGGAAAAAATATAAGAAGGTTTAGGCATGAAGCAATTATGACTTTTTTAAAGTGATGCATTCTTAGCATAAAATAATTTTAAAAATTTATATACATTTTTCCAAGTCCCTTTAAGGGCTCGACTAATCTATAGGATCGAGGAGTATTCTCTTGATTTCCACTATTGGAATTCATAAACGATATTAAATTATTTTAATGACGGTTTTAATTGAATAAGAGATGTAAATGTAATAGCTCTAGAGTAAGATGGTCACTACATCGCTGCCTCACCAAATTGCTTGACCCTCGCCTTTTAATTCAAATTCATTTTGTGATAAAACTAATTGAGATTTATCTAGGTTCCTAATTATGTTAATTAAAAATATAAATTTTCAAATAAATGGCAAAAAACATTAACTTCTCTGAGATTTGATAAAAATACACTAACCTCGCTCGAGATTTCAAAAATCCCAAGAAACTCCCTAATGTTTTAAAAACTCTAGAAACCTCACCTAAGGTTTGCTAAAAAGACACAAATCCCTGTTTATATCTTTTTGACAAACCTTAGGGGAAGTCAATGAAAATTTTAAAACCTTAGGAAAAATTCCTATATTTTTGTCAAGTCTTATGACAGAAGAATGTGTTTTACCTTAAAATATATTTACGATAATGATAAAAGGACAAACTTAGGGTCAGTTGATATCATTGTCGAAAATTACATAAACAAAAGTCATAAATGAAAATCAAAAGCCGAAAATAAAAATTAAAAATTAGAAACCAACAATCTGTTTGGTTAATATTTATAAAATTAAAATAAATTAAAAACTTGATTAGAAAATGTTGATTTTTGTCTTTAAATCAAATACTATTATGAAAATATGAGTAAAATAACAAAATTACAAAATAATGCACATTAAAAATACTATAATAAAAAAATTATTATAATTAATTTACTTAATTGTTATACTTTCAAAATTTACTTTATGATAGAAATTTCATTGGACATGATAATTGAAAAATAGTAAAGATATTTTGCAATCAATTTTATTATTATTTTTTGAAATTCATGTTTATTTTTATTTCAATTATATTTAAATTTATATAATTATGTAATTTTAATTTTAAATTGTATAAAATAAATGATTTAATGTAAAGAATTATTCCTGAATATTAAACTAAAAAATTATAAAATTTAATTTTTAAAATGATAATGAAAATAAAAAAGAACAACATAACTAAATATATTTTTATAATTTTTAAATTATATTAAATTAAAATAAAAAATAAAAAATAACAACAATATAAATAGATTCTTATTGTATTTAATTTTTGAAATTTAAGGTGTGGCATTTACGCTTGTAGCTTTTTTTAACTTATCTAGCTAAGCAAGACGAGGAGAGCAGTCCGCGGCCCCGAGGGTATTCTTGTAGTTTTGAGGATATTAGAGGGCAATTCGCTCAGTGACTGCGACCGGCGGAGGGGCATTTCCGTCCAATAAAAGGCGACCCCACGATTTTTTTTTATTGTTTAAAAAAAATTATATTTCAAATTTGTTTTTGGTTTTGTTTTTTATGTATCCTTTTTCAGCGTCCACAGTTCAGTTCCACAGTGAAGAGAGAGGCCAGCCGAAAGTGACGAACCAATGAAATCCTGAGCAACAGCTGCAACCAAATGAAAAACCAAAGCAGGAAAAGCAAAAACCAACGAAAGCAGAAAAAAGTGCTTTACTCCTCTCGATGTTTTTAGGGTTTTTGTTCTCTCCCCAGCGCCCTTTTCCTCTTAAATTCAATGTACTTTAACTTCTCCAGCACCCACAGTTTCCCTCCGCCCTGAGATCTCTCCTCACTTTCTCAAATTAAAGCAAATTTTCAAACTCTTAATTTCTGGGTTTTCTGTTTTTCTCTCTTTTCGAAAAATGTTTCAGAGACTGGGGACGATTGGCGGGTCGTAGCAGAACAGAAGACTCTCCGGGACGATGAAGATCGGTGAGCCGGCAACGGTGAAGGTCCGATCTTGGGCGCTTTGGCAGGTTTGAGTAGTTGCTTCGGGTTGCAGAGATCGGAAATCGGAGTTTTTTGTGAAGGGTATCGGCATAATCGGAGGACTGGGCCGGTTCGAATCGCCGAGTCGTACGAATCGGGCAGCGGTAATAACAGCTTCAAATCTCGAGAGAACATTTTGCGGTGAAAAATCACTTTCTGTCGATTTCTCTGGCTGATTGTCTCTGCGAAAAAATCATTTCGAAAAATGAGAGGAACAGAGGACGCGCGAATGTAAGCGTACGTACTCGTTAGAGCTTTCGTTTCGATGTTTAAAGGAGGAGGGCTGGTTTCGCTGGTCGTGGACTTCTGCTGATAAATGCTTTCAAATAACACTTGAGAGTGTTTTGAATGTTTTCGTTTTGGGTCTCTTAATTTTAGGTTGGTTTAGCTCCGATCTCGAAAAGATTTACCATCCTTGTGTTTTGAGCTGCTTCGCAGTGAGAAAACAGGGATAGCTGCGTTTCAGTTGTTGGTTTCAGTAAATCCTAGAATCACGCTATTTGTATTTCAGCGAGTGAAGAAAAGAAGAGCAAAGAAGCTGCAGTCACGAATCGACCATATATATATATATATATATATTATCTATTTCTTTAGAGTTTCAATTCCTTGGTCAAGCATTTTATTAAGCTTCTTTGGGTGTTGTGACTTTGGGATTTTTGGGAGTGTTTGTGGGATTGTGAGATTGACGGTGAGATGGCAATGTCCTGCAAGGATGGTAAACCAGGGTTGGACAATGGCAAGTATGTCCGCTACACGCCTGAGCAGGTTGAAGCCCTCGAGAGGCTTTATCACGAGTGCCCTAAACCCAGTTCGATTCGCCGCCAACAGCTCATTAGGGAGTGCCCAATCCTCTCCAACATTGAGCCCAAGCAGATTAAAGTTTGGTTCCAGAACAGAAGGTTTAACTTTTTACCGAAATTCACGCTTTCTGTTCTATTCATGTTCCTTTCTCCTTTGTTTGGTTGCTGGAAAAATTAACTCGGGGAAGATAAAAGAAACCCACATGCGTTTGGGTGCCTTTTGTTATAAAAAAAGAACAGAAAAATTCAGCTCAGCTGAGTCAAATGTTTGTGAGTTTTTCTTTTTCAAAATCAAAGATTTAATTTTCCGGTGATCTTATATGTTTCCTATCCCACATTTTCCCGGGAACCAAAGGGGCATTGATTGCTTATAGACAGTGACTTGCGCGTTTATGTTTTGGGTTCTACAGATGCAGGGAGAAGCAGCGGAAGGAGGCGTCCCGCCTTCAAGCCGTGAATAGGAAGCTGACGGCCATGAACAAGCTTTTAATGGAAGAGAATGATAGGTTGCAGAAGCAGGTGTCACAACTGGTGTATGAGAATGGCTACTTTCGCCAACACACCCAGACCGTGAGCATCGTCATTGTTAATTTTTTTTCACATTTTGGCTTCCATTTATAGATAGCTTGATCTTCTTTTATTCCTATTGACGACAATAAACAATTTTTCTTCTTTTATCAAGTATAAAAATTAAAAATGACTGATGTGGAGGGTAAGGGGGGGTTCATTTATTTATTTATAATATACATATATAATATAATGTCATTGCAGACGACGCTTGCGACCAAAGATACAAGCTGTGAGTCGGTGGTGACGAGTGGTCAACACCATTTGACGCCTCAGCATCCGCCGAGGGATGCTAGTCCTGCAGGGTAAGGAGGGTTAGTGGGGATATGGTTGTTGAGTCCTTTTCTGTCATCGTGCTTTGTGACACTCTTGTGGTGTGTGTTTACTGTGTATGGCTAATGGCTTAGCTTGTTAGTCCTGAATTTTCATGCTTTGTATTTTTCCCAGGCTTTTGTCCATTGCAGAAGAGACTTTAACAGAGTTTCTTTCAAAGGCCACTGGAACTGCTGTTGAGTGGGTCCAAATGCCTGGAATGAAGGTACGTGTTATCCCTTGTGATGTCATTGTTTTTCTTCTTTAATAATTCATTTCTCTGGTAATTTTTATATTCAAAAACATATCTTTATATTTAATTATTAGTTATTTATTTATGATAACTAAATAGATAAATTTTAAAAAAATTGGTGATAATTTATCCTCAGTAGGACATCACAGAGGATGCATTGCCAAAACTTTTGCGGAAGTACAATGTTCACATGATTTTACTTGAGTGTAAAAAAAGAATATATATTTTTATTCACGTCTAAAGTTATGTTTCTAAAAACTGTCACACTGCATGGATCTGAAATTAAGTCACTCCTTTTAATAAATTGGGAAATGAAAAGTGTGTGAATATTTTAGAAATGTTAAAGTTTGCCAGAATGTCAGTCTTTGCCCCTCTGCATGCCATTCCTCTAAATCCAGGACAGCATTTTATTCAAGAGTTGCTTCTCTTTTTCCCCTTGTAATTTTGAATCTTGATCTTTCTTTCTTGAACATTTTTCTGTTTGACAGATGTCTGAGGATGTATTAATTATATTTAATTTTTCTTGACAATTGCAGCCTGGTCCGGATTCCATTGGAATCGTTGCTATTTCTCATGGTTGCACTGGAGTGGCAGCACGAGCCTGTGGCCTAGTGGGCTTAGAGCCCACAAGGGTATGTCAATCTCTCTCTCTTGTTCGCATGTCTAAAGCTTATATATTTGCATGTACATGAACTATGTATATGGTGCATGTGTCTTTTCTTCTACCTCTCTCTATCTCTCTCATTTGGAGCTCATGAGGAAGACAACTTCTATATATTTCAGGTTGCAGAAATCCTCAAGGATAGGCCATCGTGGTTCCGCGATTGCCGAGCTGTGGATATTTTGAATGTGCTGCCTACGGCAAATGGTGGAACCATTGAATTGCTGTACATGCAGGTAGGTATTAATTTTCATTGCTCGTCACATTAAGACAAACATCCAAGTTTTTGATTGCCTTTCAAATTACTTGAACTTTTGCTTCTAAAATTGTTGTAGCTCTACGCGCCAACAACTTTGGCGCCTGCACGTGACTTCTGGTTGTTACGCTATACTTCTGTTTTGGAGGATGGCAGTCTTGTGGTATGTGATTTCAACTTCATGCAATTTAATGGGTCATACAATAGTGTATTTCTTGTAAACTATTAATAAATTTTATATTGGTGGTGCCATTGCCCATTTTCTTGTGAATTCTTCTTCTTATTATTATTATTATTATTGTTATAATATATTTATGATATATATTTTATACATTTTATGCATATATAATTTCAGAATCTTTCTAGCAAAAAAAAAAAAAAGAAAGGAATTTTGAAATCTCAAGATGAGCTTTCCTATTAATGTGCCATGTGTCATCTCATATTTTTTAGGAAAAAATTTATTTGAAAAATTTAAAAGATTTTATTAATGGCCTTTAATGCCTCTCTGCACTCATAGCTTTTTCGTTATCTATAGCTTAGACCTGGTCCTTATTTTTCTTTTAATCCATCTCTATTTATCTTATGTCCTTCTCTCCTTTGTGAGTTTGTAAATTTTTTTTGCCAATTTTTCAATTTCACTTGTTTGTTTTATGCGGTAAGTACCATGCAAGGCTTTTCATCTTCTATTCATCTTTATTATTTTTTTTCTTTGCAATTGTTGATGGAAGTATGCATTCTATGTGATTTGTGCACCAGACTCTTTGTTTTCTATGCCTGTCTCTCTCATTCTTTGTTTTATTTTTTTGATTTATCTTTGCTATTTTCATTGGCTCTCTCTTCTAATTTTATTTTATTTTTTCTTTGAATTTTTCTGTTTCTTTTGCTTTTTTAGAGAATTTTTTTTTTCTCAAAAAATAGTTTTTAAAATTTTGGAACAACAACAACCAAAACCTTTGGTTGCCTTATGTTGTGTCAGCTACAAAATCCTTATTGGATTGTGAAGTACACATATCCCTACACTCTCCATGTGTATTCCTAACACCAGTCATTTCCCCATCACATGTTTTCGTAATCACATATATGTACCTAATATGTGCACTAGTGGGGAGTGAGCTAGTTATTGCTAGTGGTTGCTAAAGGGGTGGAGGTGGACCTAGAATGGCTTTGAATGAGATAGTAAGGATCTAGTAGTCCTTAAATTGTTGGGGGAAATTGCCCATGATTGTATAAATTAGCGGAAAAGATTCATGTAGCTGATCCCTTGGTGGGACTTCAAGGCTTCGTTGTTGTTGTTTTGTTGTTGTTGTATGTATATGCCTACTATATATACTCCTTTTTACTTTGAATCAACTGTAGAACCTCCCTAGGTACCAAGTCATAGGCTTTTTAGATCAATAAAATCCATGTGCAAATGCCTTTTCTTTTTTCTAAACCATTTCAATTCATCTTCTCCAAAGATGCTTTTTTTTTTTTTGAAACCTTCGTCCCTAAGCTTAGTCTTAGTATTCTTTCAATCTTTCCCCAAATTTCATTGTATGACTCATTAAAAATTCCTTTCTATTTTCCTCTGAAAAAATTTCTGCCAGACCAAATGGAGACTCAAGAGTGTATTTCTATAATAATAATAATGCATAAATATGAAGTAGGTTGGAAATAAATGGAATAATGAGGCAATATAGATGCATTAAGTAGAATAAATTCACCATCAATGGAATACATGCCATCAAATAATATGTTGAGTTCATTTTTTATACCTAAATAGAAGATGTATTATATTTGAACCTTTTCTTGTGTGTTGTAATGAATAAATGAAAATGAGAAACAATTAGAATTTTTTTTAACATACTGGTTTTGAAAAAAAAAATAATGCCTTGAGTTTATTTGAATGTCAAGTTAATTACAATCTTTTACCCTCTGAGAAGAGTGGGTTAATGACTAGTTAATTATAATGATGCATGTCCAGATTTGTGAAAGATCACTTAAAAATACTCAAAATGGCCCTAGCATGCCAGCTGTGCAGCATTTTGTGAGAGCAGACATGCTGCCGAGTGGGTACCTGATAAGACCTTGTGAAGGGGGTGGTTCTATCATTCACATTGTTGATCATATGGATTTGGAGGTAAATAAGTAATCCTCTTTTCTACATTTTGATAATTTCCCGTTGTTTTAAATTATGAAGAACTTTTCTATACATACAGTTGATTAATGGCTTTAGTGTGTTCATTTTATCAACTAGCCATGGAGTGTTCCTGAAGTGTTGCGCCCTCTGTATGAGTCCTCAACAGTGCTTGCTCAAAAGACAACAATGGCTGTAAGCCCATGTTTTGTCATGACCATCTAAGCTATCTTCTTTGAATTATTGCTTTTCATTATCAATACAATTTTTGAATGCTTTCCTTTCTATTGTTGTTTTCATTCAGGCTCTTCGCCAGCTAAGGCAGATAGCTCAGGAGGTTTCTCAGTCC
Organism: Malania oleifera; assembly: GCF_029873635.1. Taxonomy (NCBI): domain Eukaryota; kingdom Viridiplantae; phylum Streptophyta; class Magnoliopsida; order Santalales; family Ximeniaceae; genus Malania; species Malania oleifera. The sequence goes on from NC_080425.1 coordinate 78,714,977, forward strand.
AATGTCAATGGCTGGGGCAGGCGACCTGCAGCCCTACGAGCGCTAAGCCAGAGGTTGAGCAGGTGGGCATACTCTAGTTAACATCTTCTTTTTTGTTTTTTTTGTTCTCTCATCTTCAAAATATCACAAGATAATTTCTTGCAGGGGTTTTAATGAGGCTCTAAATGGGTTTACTGATGAGGGGTGGTCAATGATTGGAAATGATGGAATGGATGATGTTACTATTCTTGTGAACTCGTCTCCTGATAAATTAATGGGCTTAAATCTTTCCTTCACTAATGGATTTTCAACTGTCAGCAATGCAGTCTTATGTGCTAAAGCATCAATGCTTCTACAGGTATGGTTGTTTAAATGTTTCATTTTCTTTTGTTTATCTTGCTTATAGTTTTTCAGTTTGTTATTTGCCAATTTAATTCTTTCTTGTTTGGAAAGTTCATTTTATTTGTTTGGTTAAATGTTTCTAACGTGTATATGCACCTTTTAGTGGTGCTTAGTTCACAGGATCCTTCATAATTCATAGGATGAGATACCCTGTGGCATTCTATTCCCACATTTGTTTTGGGGTTAGAAAGTGACATGGTGGTAATTCCACATTCTATAGAAATCAAGTATTTCCACAAAAGAATAGAATTCCATTCCATGCTTGGTACCTTACATTTCCATGGGCATTCTACATTCATCTGATATTGTAGTATTATCATTAAATATTATGGTATTTAAAATAATATTGAAAATATAGAATAAGAAGTTATATTATTTATTTTTTAACAACTTAATAATTTATATTATAATATATTGTATTATTATTATTTTTATTAATTTTATAGTTTTCTATTGTATTCATAAAATGACATAATCATGTACTTAACCTTGTACATAATCATGATTGCGAGCTGTTATGATATCTACAATAATTAATTATTGCACTATTAAAAGTATAAAACCATATTATATTATGTTATAATAATCTAATATTATTACATTAAAACAGAATTTTCATAATTGATTGCAATATCCTATAATAGATTATGATACTGTAATATATGGTACAATGGCATAATATTATAATACTAAAATAAATATCTTCATATCTTATGGAAAAATGACTTTTATTTCTTCATATATTATGACATGCACAGAGCAAGAAATTTTTTGGTAATCCTATTGAAATGCTCGGCAGATTCTCTTGAGGAACCTAACACAAAAACAAGCATTTTGTGTACATTCTCGGGAATCCTATAATGCGAACCAAATGTATTTCCATGAGACTTGCATCGCATTCCTGAAGATAGGATTCTGGGAAAGTCATTCCTTCTTTGATTCTTTGACCCAGACTACCTAAGAAAATTTTTATTTGCTGTTCAAGTTCTTGATACTAACTTATACCCTGAAAATTTTTAATTCAAAATTTTTCTGGTTTCTCTTGTTAAATTGCTTGTTTTATTATATTTTATTTTACCTTTAGCCAGTGATCATTAGATTCATTATTCAGCCCCCTAAAAGATTCCAATATCTGGGGATGATTTGCTGGTTTAAATCTTTATTTTGTATGCATGATATAGTTGTTGGCAATTGTGCTTAAATAGTTAAATGCGTTACTTCTCCTCATGCCTGTGTTGTTTCTACAGTTTATTTTGGTTTTAACATTTGTTAAAACTCTTTCCTGTTCTATTTTGCCGACTTTTCAGAATGTGCCTCCTGCAATACTGCTTAGATTTTTGCGGGAGCATAGATCAGAATGGGCAGACAACAATATTGATGCTTACTCAGCTGCAGCTATCAAAGTTGGTCCTTGCAGCTTACCAGGGTCTCGCGTTGGAAGTTTTGGAAGTCAAGTTATTCTCCCACTTGCTCACACTATTGAGCATGAAGAGGTCAGCATTAAGCAGTATTTCATTTTCAAAATTAATCATGGTCGACCTTCCCTGCAATATTTGTATATTTCTGATGGTAATTTTTTTGCTGGTTAGTTCTTGGAGGTCATTAAGTTGGAAGGGGTGGGCCATTGTCCTGAAGATGCGATGATACCTCGAGATATGTTTCTCTTGCAGGTAAACATTGTTATCATTGTAGCTTGCATACACTGTGTTTTTGATGTCTACCACATGAAAGTGTTGCCTGCTTTGTAATATGCTCTTGCCTTCTAGTATTGCCTGGGCCTACTCTTGAGGCTGCTATGAAATGTGAGCTTTTGTCAGTTCACTTGTGTGCAGTATTATAATTTTCCTGTTTTTTAATTTTGTTATTATAAATGTGGTCCCCAACATTCTTTGAACATTTTTCTCGAGTTCGGGATACAAGACAACAGTTTAAAAAATTACAATTCTGTATTTTTTTTCTTGATATTTATAAATATTCTGAGCAAATAAAAAATGCTCTATTGCCCCTGATTTATTTTTATCTCTATTCTTTTATAGGACTAGGCATGCTAAAAAATGCTCCTGTCATTAAGTCTCTTTGACTTTTTTAGAACTTTGTTCTTGTTGCCGACCCTAGTTGTTTTGTGAAGCAAAGCAACTGAAAATAATTGAACTTGTTTTTTTCCCTCACAAGTAAGAACCTGTAGGATGGGATATGATTCCTGCAAATATAATACCAGATAATATTGTAGCTTCCCTATTTCCATTGTTTATTTGAATGTTTGTTTCTGGATCTTTATGCCTTGACATTCTTGCCTAACATTCCTACAAATATTGTTTTGGCAGCTGTGCAGCGGAATGGATGAGAATGCTGTTGGCACTTGCGCTGAACTCATTTTTGCTCCTATTGATGCTTCTTTTGCTGATGATCCACCACTTCTTCCTTCTGGGTTTCGCATCATTCCTCTTGATTCCGGAAAGGTTGATCTTTAATACACTTTAATTGTTTCTATATGTTTTTTTATTTTTATTTGAACTATTTTAATTTCAAACTGCTCATTACCATTTTTAATTGATGTACGGAACAATGCAGGAGGCTTCCAGTCCTAATCGCACTCTGGACCTTGCTTCTGCTCTTGAGATTGGTCCTGGAAATAGAACATCTACTGATTATACTGGCAATGGTGCTAATATGAGATCTGTAATGACAATAGCGTTTGAATTTGCATTTGAGAGTCACTTGCAAGAAAATGTAGCATCTATGGCTCGGCAATATGTTCGCAGCATTATATCATCAGTTCAGAGGGTGGCATTAGCTCTCTCTCCCTCTCATCTAAGTTCACATGCTGGTCTTCGGTCACCATTAGGCACTCCTGAAGCACAAACTCTTGCTCGGTGGATTTGCCAAAGCTATAGGTATGTCACCTGCATTTATTTACTGTGCATTTGTTGACAAATAATCTATGCCTCTGCAGTAGTTTGGTGACTTGGTCATTGAGTGACCTTAAATTTGATCTTTGCAGTTTGCTTGCTAAGTAAAATGGGCTTGGACACTTGTGTCAGAAAACTAATTTTATTTGATATTTCTAATTGAAGGTTTTTTTTTCATTTCCCAGATGCTACTTGGGTATGGAGCTACTCAAATCTAGTGGTGAAGGAAGTGAATCCATCCTCAAAACACTTTGGCATCATTCGGATGCTATCATGTGCTGCTCTTTGAAGGTATGTACATCAAACTTGTAATGAGTTTCTCCTTTTCTTTTTCAAATGTTGTATGAATGTTTACATTCTATTAGGTGCTTATTTGGGAAATTTAAATTATTTCCTTATGTTCTCTGCTGCTTGGTAGTTGTGATTGGATGCTTATATTAGTCTAGATTTTGGGTTTTGTACACTTAAGAGATCTAAATGACAAGCTTGGTTTCATTTTCTCCTTTACTCTTTGAAGGTATGTACATCAAACTTGTAATGAGTTTCTCCTTTTTCTTTTCAAGTGTTGTATGAATGTTTACATTCTATTAGGTGCTTATTTGGGAAATTTAAATTATTTCCTTTTGTTCTTTGCTGCTTGGTTGTTGTGATTGGGTGCTTAAATTAGTCTGGATTTTGGGTTTTGTACAATTAAAAGGTCTAAATGACAAGCTTGATTTCATATTCTCCTTTACTTTCTTGTTTATGCTGAAACACTGTTAGACCTCCCTAAAAAGTGCACACTTTAGTTGGAGATCTGGAATAATGACCTTTCTCTACTAACTCCTACATATTATTATAGTTTGGTCCCTTTTTTGATGACACTTTATGCTGTTACACTTGTGCCTCTTTGATCTGTAGAGCTGCTGAAATTGTTGTTACTATGCAAGAACACACACAATTGTGATGTGTCGCTGGATAAGGATAGCATTGAAATTTCTTGTGTGGGGCACAAGTGATGTTATATTTGGAGGTTGGTATTATAATTGTGCTGTCTGATTTCAACCAGGAGCAAGTCGAACAGATTCTATTCAAACACAAGATAGTTAAAGCCCAAAAATTCACTATTTTTTAATTCATAAATGCCTTGATTTTTTTTTTAAAACAAACAACAAAATCAAAATAAGAAAAATCCATCGAACTTTGTCTCTCTTTCAAATTGTTTTAAAAAATTTAGGGTTCAAGTGTTTGGGCATTTAGATTTTTTTTAAGTGTTGATATTTCAAAGAGAAATTATTTATTTTATTTTATTTTTTGAAATAGTTTGTTCTTTTTCATATATAAATATATATGTATCTAATTTTAGGGTACATGATCGTTCAATATTCATCTATACTTAATTTTTAATTGTTGTTCTTGTGATTGGCAATGAATGTAATGATATTACACCATAACCTGTTGCGTGCTATACAGAAAAAGCCTCTTCAAATGGTGGAGGTATGGCTGGTATACATCATGCCTTCTCCAAACCAGATATGGCAGGGGAGCCTTGGGCATTGGGTGTTGCATCTTTATTTTGCTTGTTTTGTGCACACGTGTATGTTTGGCTTACAATTGATTTAGAAATTTGCTGAATTTGACAATTTGATTGGATTATTGATTCCCAAATTTAGAATTTTGATTCATGATTTGACAACTGTGTCCTTGGCTGTGTTTGTAACTGCATAAACACGAGATTCGTTGTCAGTTGAATGTATTTTTATAGTAGGAATGAAAGAATCATTCTTTAATTTTTTTTGTTTTTACTTATTTATTATTTTACATGAGTGATATGTGTAGTGGCCCATAGATGCGCCAAACAGTTGAAACTCAAAATCTGTGTGATGCAATTGTTTACTTTGTGTTACCCTGCAAAAATCACCATTTTTTTTTTGGCTGTGGCAGTTGCTTCTGAAGGAATAAATTCCTTGTTCGTGTACATTTCTTTTGAATGACAATTCTTTTTTGCTGGTTTTTACCTTGAATTTATGCAATGTCACTGAAATTTTTAAATGCTTGTGCAGGCACTGCCAGTTTTCACCTTTGCAAACCAGGCCGGTCTCGACATGCTTGAGACAACCCTGGTTGCTTTGCAGGACATAACTTTGGAAAAGATATTTGATGATCATGGAAGAAAAACTCTCTGCTCAGAGTTCCCACAGATCATGCAACAGGTCTAACAATTTCCCTCTGAAACTAATTTTCTTGGAATAAATTTGAAACTGCACTTGTGGAGAGCCCACAACAATTTAAATATATGGAGTCAGAGCAAAATATTGTTTGTAAGAGAATCATGAACTACGAAGCATGTTTTATGTAGTTTTAAAGAGAGAATGCAACTTTGCATGCTATGCATATATTCAATTCAAATTGCAGTTTAGAATGAAACACCGTAGAACAGAAACAAATTTCATTACCGTAGGATGCAAGCTTCTTTGTAGGGATTACCTGCTCTTATGTTTCCTCGTTTCTGTGAGAGCACGAAATAGCTGTGCCATTGTATGCTTGAATTGAAGTGTATACTTGAAGTGAGAATTCACTACTAATAGATATTGGTTTTCTGCTTTGCTTGTTTCTCTCTTAGGGTTTTGCATGCCTTCAGGGTGGTATCTGTTTGTCAAGCATGGGTCGGCCAGTCTCATATGAGAGAGCAGTGGCCTGGAAGGTGCTGAATGAGGAAGAGAATGCTCATTGCATCTGCTTTATGTTCATGAACTGGTCTTTTGTCTGACATGAGCAGAGCTGGATTAAAAAGCAATAGAGTAATGAACTCCAGACTATTATCATCGTTTGCTCTTTTTGTTTTTCTTTTGGACATGGTATCCTGCTATACTGATCAGGCTTCTATTTACATTTTAGGCTGCCTGCTTCTTCTGTTATCTTAAGTTGAACGAGCTTTGTGTGCTTGCTTGCAGTTTTTATAGTATAGTTTCGGAAGTTTCATTGCAAAATTGTTGTGCAAATGTGCTGATGCTTGTATGATCAAGGTTTAAAATTTTGATTTAGACTAAAATTTGGAGTCTTCGAAAGTAACACAAATTTTGATTTGATGTCAAATGTTGATGTTGATTTTAGAAAATGATTGAAATTAGTAGTGAAGGAAGGACTTCTTAAAAACAATTTTAGTTACTACAAATAAAATCCGTAAATTAGTTGAATATTGGCTATTCGCGTGCACACAAAAGGTTGAATAAATTTTATGTAATTTTAAAGAAATTTCAGCCTCTTATAAGTAGTATTCTGTATTTTGAGTAAAGGGATTATTCATTAGGAGAAATACTAATTTGGGTTTTGAACATCAAATATTAGTTACTCAATTTCAAAGGAATTCCATTCAATAGTAAAACTTTAGAGAGATTGTTAATTTGAGATTACAATATATTTTGAACATTTCATAAAAATTTCGCTGCAGACAAATTAATTATTAAAATTTGGATAATCGTGAAAAGCTGAAGTTTGGCATTGAACTCTGATTTGTAGGAGTTGGGTCTGTCTCCCTGTTTGTTCGCTCAGAAAAATCATTGACTCGTCAGTCTAATCAGAGTGTAATTAGAGGAATTAAAATAAGAACTATTGCCCAGTTCAATTGGAAATGGGTTTTGCAGGCTCTTAAAATTCATGGCCAGATTTTTACCCAAAAGCAAATAACCAATCTGGACAACAGCTCCTCTGTATTTTTTTGATCTCCTTGGAAAATGCCTGGGATGCCATCTCTTGGAATTTTTAGATGTATTTCAATTCTCAAGAATGAGAGATTTAAAATGTACCATGGGAGAGCCTGTACTTTTAGGTGATTTGCATGAATCTTGGTGGATGTAAATGGTGCAAGCCATTTCCTTCAGCTTTCATGATTGATACGCGGGGTCATGTTAATGAAAGAAGGAACATTGTTTTTGTCTTTTTGGCTATTGGGTTCTCCATAAACATTATAGTCGTGTTGAATGAAAGGGGCATAGAAGAAGACTATGTTGTTTAACAGAGGGTAGGGTTTGTGTAAAGATCATTAGGTCTGTCAACACCCAATTTTTTTCAGGCCTTAAACATAACAAATTCTTTATTAATGTTTATAATAATATAGGGAGATGCATCAAAGTGCAGGGAAACACATCAGAATATATGGAAATATACAAGAATACATGGAAATAAAGGGAAATACAGGGGAACTATAGAAATACAAGGGGCAAACAAAAAATATAGGGAGATACATGGAATATCCAAGGGATCTTCGAGAGCTACAGCCAATACCTGCGCACAAATTTAGAAGGAGATCAAGTAATAGAGAAATAAATTTTGGATTTGATTTTGATTACATGTTTGCTTTACTTTCATACTCTTGCTATAGGTATTCAGTCGAAACAGAAGGGAGCATCTCCCATGCATCCCAGCACACAAGCCCACGGTCTAACCTAAACTCACAAGCCCACTGTCTAAACCCACGAGTCCACTGCCTAAACCCACAAGCCCACTATCTAAACCCAAGCCCCATGCCCCTTTTTAAAAGACCGACCCATTTTTTAAAACCTAGAGACCTGTGCCCAAGCAATTTTAAAGAACCAGCCCATTTTTAAAACCCCGAGGACTGGGCCCAAACAATTTTCAAACCCCAGGCCATTTTTTTTTTTTTTTAAACTTAGAAGCCTAGGCCCAAACAATTTTAAAAGCCTAGGCCCATTTTTTCTTAAAACCCAAAGGGTCTTGGGGCAATTTTAAAACCAGCCCATTTTTTAAACCCAAAGGGCCTAGGGCCCACTTTTACAACTAGCCCCATTTTTAAAAACCCAAAGGCCCTGGACCCAATTTTAAAAACCAACCCATTTTTTTAAACCAAAGGGGCTTGAGCCTCATTTTAAAACCAATTTTTTTAAAAATAAACTTTGATCCAACCCAGTGGGTTGACCCAAACCTTCACTTGTTTGAGTTGACTCACCCAAGTCAACTGCTAACCCATCCAAACTCATTGAGTTTGGTGAGTCAACTTACCAACAAAACAAATCTCAAAGCAAGTCAAACCAAAACACAGATCAAATGGATCCGTTTGGCTTAAATAGAAATGAAAAAATGAAACAAAACCTACGAGGGAAGGGGGGGGGGGGTTGACTTATCTTTATCCTTGAACAGATCCAATCGATCATCCTCCCCCAAACTCAGATATGAAAAAATAGAACCTTTGAAAGTAGAGAAGAGAGAGAACAGTAGAAAAGAGAGAGAATAGTAAGAGAGTAGATCAGAGGAGAGATCAAGAAAGAGAAAAGACTGAGATCAGAGGAGAGATCGAGAAAGAGAAAAGAGAGGTAGAAGAGACTAAGAAGAAAAGGGAGATTGAGAGAGGGCAAGAAGAAAGGTCGAGAAAGAGAGAAGAGAGAGCGGGAGAGAAGAGAGAGCGGGAGAGAAAATGCACGGGAGAAATGGGGGAAAAGAAGAAAAAAAATGCTTTTATATGAAAGAGTTAGTGACCATGTGTCACCTCTGCATGGTGACACATGGCATCTTCTGGTTCATGTATTTAAATGGGCAATGTGGCCGCTTTTGGACCGTCCGATCTGTGTTTTCTTTGGACAGTCCAAAGTAGGCCACATCACCGATCCTTGTTCCTTTATTTGAGCCACTCAAAAGGTGACACGTGCTGATGTCACCCTATGGTAGAAAATAAAAATAAAATTGGACACGTGTCACCAATCGTATCGTGACATGTGTCATAGCTCTCAGCTGTTAGATCTGTGTTTTCTCTGGACGGTTCATATTATGCCACATCATTAATCCTTGTCTTCCGTCTAGAACCACTAAGAAGGTGACACGTGGTAAGGTAACGTCATGCTTGGGGTTGGCATGTGCCCCCACTTCCTAAACCAGACCAGACCGGTTCATATCGGTCTGTTTTCAAATTGCTTATTTATTTATTTATTTTTAATTAATTGTTTAAATTGGAAAAATAATAATAAAAATCATAAAATAGGAAAAAATTTGGAAAATTGGGAAAAAAAATATTTTGAAGGTTAGAAAAATAGGAAAAAAATATTTTTGAGTTGTTTTGAGCCAAAATAATTGAGGGAATGTCTTTAAAAATATCAAACAATTTGAAAAAATGTTTAAAAATTTTATAAAATTTCTACAAAAAATTTGAAAAATTTGAGAGTGTTTTTAAAGATTCTTTTGCTTCTAATTTGACATTTTTTTTTTCCCAATTTTTATGTGGGTGTGTCCCTATGAATTTTAAAAGGGTAATGAGGTATTTTACACCTCGCCTGTATTAGCTCTAAGGGGGGTTTTATCTAATAAGATCCCCTTATTTTGAGATCTTATTAGACATTCCTATATTGCACCAAGAATTCTATTCTCCTTTTAATTTTATTTATTTATTTATTTGTTTGTTTGCTTATTTTAAAAGGAGTTAATTAAAGGTTATTAAATTCAATTTTGAGGATAATTAATAATTAATTAGGTACCATTCATAGAACGGATGTGTAAGGGGTGCGAATACCTTCCCCTCACATAACCGAACTCGTAATCCCAATTCTGGTATAAGCTGACCGAGATTGCTGGTTTCTTGACTTAGGTTTAATCTAGTGGCCAATCAATTAAGTAGTAATTAGGTGTTCTAACCGAACCTAGGAAAATAATAGGTTAGTGGCGACTCCAAAATTCAAAATTTTCAAAAATCATATTTTTTTACCTCACGGTCCTCGGCACCCGCCTTCGAGACATCGCGACAAGGCTCATTTTCTCTCGATCCTTCCCAATGTGGAATGGGATGGTTACAACATTTTAAATAGTTCTACAATGAGAAAAATACTAGTAATTAATGGTTGCATAAGATTTGGAACTCATCAATTATAGGATATGTTAGCTGAATTCAAATTCTATTCAACTCTGCGTAAATTAACATTATGTACATCCCAATCTTATAATACAATCACCTATTCTAATGAGGAAATAATCCCCCTATAGAATAATATATAATCTCCTACATTTACACACTTTCCTAATTTACCCATTATACACAAAGATACTCGGGATTTTAACACTCCCCCTCAAGTTGGATAATAGATATTAATCATCTCCAACTTGCTAATGAGATCATCAAAGTTCTGTCGTGCCAACCCTTTCGTAAAGATATCTGCAGTTTGTTCCTCGGTAGGTACATAGGTCATATAGATAGTTCGTTCTTTAACTTTGTCTTTGATAAAATGTTGGTCCACTTCTACATGTTTAGTCCTATCATGTTGAATTGGATTGAGAGAGATACTGATGGCTGCTTGTTATCACAATAGAGTTTGATAGGAAATTTCATCGGGACCTGTAGTTCATCCAAGAGTTTTCGTAACCATAGTCCTTCACATAATCCTTGAGCAACTGCTCTGAACTCAGCTTTGGCACTACTACGTGCCACTACATTCTGTTTTTTGCTTCTCCAAGTTACTAGATTTCCCTAGAAAAATGTGCGATAACCGGTGGTGAACCTTCTATCTTCCACTGATCCTACCAAATCTGCATCTATAAAGATCTCTACTTCCTTACTTTCACATTTCTTGAAGAAGAGTCCTTTACTTGGGGAGCCCTTGAAATATCGAAGGATCTTGTATACAACATCTAAATGAGCTTCTTTTGGTGAATGCATGTGTTGACTTACCACACTAACTGCAAATGTAATATTTGGTCTAGTATGTGATAAGTAGATTAGCTTACCAACCAATCTCTGATACCTCTCCTTTTCAACAGATATTCCACAGTCTTCGACCCTCTTTACTGCTTCAATCGGGGTTTCACTAGGTTTGCATCCTAGCATGCTAGTTTCAATTAGGAGATCAGTGATATACTTTCGCTGAGAGACGCTAATACCCTTTTTCGTTCTAGCAACTTCCATGCCCAAGAAGTACCGCATTTGTCCCAAATCTTTAATTTCAAATTCAGTAGCTAGAACTTTCTTCAATCTTTCCATCTCTACTGTATCATCCACAGTTAAAATTATATCGTCAACATACACTATTAGAATTGTTCGCTTACCTCTTTCAGACTGTTGGAAGAATAGGATGTGATTAGATTGCCCTTGTCGATATCCTTGGTTCTTTATTACTTTTGCAAATCTGTCGAACCATGCCCTGGGAGATTGCTTGAGTCCATACAAGGACTTCTTGAGTTTACACACTTTGTTTTCTTCACCTTTTTTGCTAAAGCCTGGTGGTATTGTCATCTAGACTTCTTCTTCTAACTCACCTTTTAGAAATGTATTCTTAATGTCAAGTTGTTGTAGTGGCCAATCTAAGATGGCTGCCAAGGATAGGAGAACCCGAACTGTATTCAAGTTTGCCACCAGTGCAAATGTCTCTGTATAGTCAATGCCATAAGTCTATGTGAATCTTTTTGCAACAAGTCGGGCTTTGTATCATTCAACTGTCCCATCAGATTTATATTTCACTGTGAAGACCCATTTACAACCAACTGACTTCTTCCCTCTCAGCAAATTCATTACATCCCAAGTCCCATTCTTCTCCAGAGCCCACATTTTCTCCATGACAGCCTCCTTCCATTTAGGTATTTCCAGAGCTTCCTGAATATTCTTTGGAATTCTCATCTTGTCAAGGTTAGAGACAAAGACACAATATCCTGTAGATAAGCTTTTATAAGACAAATATTTAGACCAGGGATATTGATTACATGACCAGGTTTGTTTTCTAACTGCAGTAGGTAAATTGATGTCATCAGGTACATGATTATCAGAAGAGAGCTCATGAGACTCATGGTTGTTCAGAGCCATCACCGATTCCAACGCTTTTGGTGCCTCAGGTATGAGATCCTCCTTGTTCTTTGTGTTTGGCTTTCTTGAGTAAACTAGTATGTCTGTGTTGTTTTGCTTCCCTACATCTCCCCTTGAGGTTAAGTGCTCTTTTGTGTTTGATAGGTCAGGAAGTGATGCAATGGGAGACTCAGTGGATGGGTCAGGGAATGAAGTAATAGGAGACTCAATAGATGGCCCAAAGTCAGTGGTAATAGGAGACTCGATAGACTCTGTGGTAAAGAAGTCAAAGAACCGATCTTCACTCCATTGCTCCCCTTGAAGAGAGGGCTTTGGGAAATAAGGAGTGGTTTCAAAGAATGTGACATCAAAGCTAACAAACATTCTCTTTGAGACAGGGTCATAGCATTTGTAGCTTTTCTGGGTAGGGGAGTAACTAATGAAGACACATTTAACGGCACGAGGATCCAATTTATCGCGATGGTGAGCATGAATATGAACAAAAGCCGTATAGCCAAAGATTTTCAGCAGAATACTGGAGGGGAGTCGTGAGGTAGGAAAATGTTCTTGGAATTTCTGGAGAGGAGTGACAAAGGAAAGTACTCGACTCGGCATTCGATTAATGAGATGTGTAACTGTTAAGATGACAACTCCCCAAAAATAGTTTCTCATGTTTGTAGTAAATATCAATGCTTGAGCTACTTCAAGTATATGTCTGTTTTTTCTTTCAGCAACCCCATTTTGTTGAGGGGTATCCACACAAGAACTCTGATGAACAATTCCATTTTCTTGAAGATAAGTTCCCTGAACATCATTAAAATATTCCGTACCATTATCAGTACATAAAATTTGAATATGAGTCTGGAATTGTGTTTGAATCATGGAATGAAAACTAACAAAAATGGAATGGACTTCAGTTTTATTTTTTAACAAGTAAACCCAACAAAGGTGAGTATGGTCATCAATAAAAGTAACAAACCATTTTGTATAAGTGCGATTGAGAGATCTTGAGGGTCCCCACAAATCACTGTGAATCATAGTAAATGGACGAGATGGTTTGTATATGGATGTTGGGAAAGAAGCACGCCGATGTTTTGCAAGTTCACACACTTCACATTGAAACTCAGGAGACATTTTATTTGAACAGATAGACGGAAACAAACGTTTTAAATATTGAAAATTTGGGTGACCCATCCTAGAATGCCATAACAAAAGTTCACTATCTCTAGAAATAATGCAGAATCACAAATTACAGTATTACATTGTTCACTCAAGCTTGCCTCCTCAAAGTAGTAGAGTCCCTCACACGCTTTAGCAGTGCCAATCGTCTTCCCTGATGATTGGTCATAAAAAACACAATGAGATGAAACAAATTCAGCAAAGCAATTGGAGTCTTTTGTTAACTAGCGAATGGATAACAAGTTGCAAGATAACTTGGGAACATGTAGGACATATTTTAAGGTTACGGAGTCAGATATGCGAATACTTCCTTTATCGGAAACTGGTGAGAGTGAACCAACTGCAATTTTGACTCTCAGGTTTCTAGCATATGGTGAATAGGATGAAAACAGTTGATAAGAACTAGTCATATGATCAGATGCACCCCAGTCAATTATCTATGGTGATTTGTGACAGGATATAGTATTTAAGGTTGATAAATAATTACCTCGGTGAGCTAGAGAACCAGTGGAAGACTGACCCGATGTTTGAATGGAGGTAATAATTTTATATAGCTGATCCAACTGCTCAGGGCTGAATGCATTACTTGGATTGATATTATTGTTTTTTTCACCTTGTAATTTTTCAGTTGAATTGTCAGTGGTAGCTTGATACCCACAATTTTTTTGATAATGTCTCGGCTTCCAATCTGTAGGCTTTCCATGAATCTCTCAGCAGGTTTCTTTTGAATGACCTAGCTTTCGACAGTGCTCACACCATAATTTTCCTTTTTGTGGTTTTTGTCCATATCATCCTGGGCCTTTTGAAATTAGAGCCGAGACGTCCGACCCACTCGAATTTAGGGCTGGTATTTCAGACCCAACACGATCCGACTGTGGCTTCAGCATCACACGTCTTCGGCTCTCCTCCCTCCTTACTTCAGCGAACACCTCTCGGGTTGATGGCAGAGGTCCTCGGCCAAAAATTCGTCCTCGTACATCATCTAGATCTCGGTTGAGGTCAGCCAAGAACTCGAAGACCCGTTCATTTTCGAGTCGTTTTTTGTATCGTGCACTGTCGCTGGAGCATTCCCATTCTTCTTCGATGCTTAGGTCGAGCTCCTGCCAGAGATGGGTCATCTCCACGAAATACTCAGTAACGCCTCGCTCGCCTTGCCTCATCTGCCACAACCGGGTCTTGATCTAAAAAATCTGTGAGTAACTTTCGACGTCAGAATATGTCTCACGAACGGCGTCCCATACGTCCTTCGCCATTGGTAAGAACAAGTAGATTTTCCTGATTGAAGGCTGCATCGAGTTGACGAGCCAAGCGGTGACCATGGAGTTTTCGGACCTCCATTTTTACAAGGCTACAACTTCGGTGGATTCGGGTTTCCTTCGTTCGCCGGTAAGATAACCTAGCCTCCATTTTCCTTCAATTACCAATTTTATTGATTGAGCCCACTCATGGAAATTTTTTCCGTTTAATTTTTCCACTGAGTGAAAAAGTTGTGTTGTCTAGCCCATTTGAACCTCCAATGGATGTGATCTCTGAATCGTCGTCGATATTTTCAGCAGGGGTCAACCCTCTGCTATTGATGGTGCCGTTGGTGATGACGCTGGCCATAGTTAGCTAAGGTTGAGAAACCCTAGCTCTGATACCATGTTAGCTGAATTCAAATTCTATTCAACTCTGCGTAAATTAACATTATGTTCGTCCCAATCTTATAATACAATCACCTATTCTAATAAGGAAATAATCCCCCTACAAAATAATATATAATCTCCTACATTTACACACTTTCCTAATTTACTCATTATACACAAAGATACTCGGGATTTTAACAAGATATTACATTAATTTTTGGACCTATTAAATTATTATGGGACTCGCATCATTAGTATCCACATCAAACCATATTTTTCACTTATATTTGTATGGGGTCGAAGTGCAAATGTGACATCATGCAATTGGTGGGGGTTTGAAATTTTTTGTGGAGAAACCATCAGTTGTACACTTACAAATGAAAAGGACCAAGATGTTCTTGCAGGCCTAAAATATGGTTACATTGATTTGCCAAATGGAATAGACTAAGAGTGAAATATTATTATTATTATGTGGATATAATAGTTTTGAAAAATTGTTGCCATTTGAAAGAAGTGTGCAAAAAATTTTATTTATCCATAATGTGGAATAGATTACCTTTTTCAAATTTTACTGTAAAAATGTTTATTTATATTTCACTCGATTAATGGAATAAAACAAACTTTTATATGAGTAACATTTTTGTAAACGATTGTATCTCATATAATTTCTATTTCGTTCATAACTTTGGTTATCTCATGAACCTTAACAGGATATAAGGCTTGGCAAGAAAAACCATGACATCAATCTTGTTGGTAGCGCACAAACGAGTCAAATCTTTTATGAACAACTCGTGTTTGTTCATTTGTGTCATGAGAGTTTCTTGAGCTTATTGTTAAGATTGAAAAAAGGTTAAGTTTTGATTGTATAATTCAATTTAAAGGCTTGTTTTGGGCTCATTTATAGTATCAAATTATGCCTATTTATAAATTCACTTAAGGGTCATTTGAAGACTTAAATAGAATTGATGGTGAAATGCTGATTTGCAGCACTTTTAATCTCACAATAATCTCATTTTTCAATTATTCAACCATTTCATTTTACCAAGTTCAATGTTACCCAGATTAGTGAACATTTATATGTTTCGATGTAACAACAAGATGTTATTTGTAACAAATAGTTTTATTGGTTGGTTAATTGGTTACATTTTATTCATGAAATGGGTTGGATTGGTATTAGTATCTTTTAGTTTTCATCTTCACTCTATTCACTTTTTCCAAATTTCTAATTTGGCAAATTTAACCCTAACTCTCTAATTTGAGTAGTGAGAATTAAGAGGCAATAGGTGGGGGTTTATTTATCTTTAAAAGTTGTTATCATTGGTAAGGGCTGATTTTGACATTCTTGTGGCTGAAAGGGAATTTTGACAAAGGAACTTATGAAAAGAATTAAGCTAATTCAACTTGCTGTAAAAAATGTTTTGTCCTCCCTTGTGAAAAAAAAGAGGGGTTGAGAAGAAAAAACTGATCTTGAATGTTTGGTACAATGGTTATAATACGCTTCAAATGTTTAGAATAACCAAAATGGATGTGTTATTATAGGGAATGTAATTAGTGTGTTGATAAGTGAAAAAAAAAAAAAAAACTAAGTACATACATGGGATGGTATAATATGTTGAAAAATCAACTTTTAACCTTTAAAAGTTGTAAATTTTGACTTGACAATTTTTGAAAGTTATCTAAAGTTAAAAGCTATTTTTTATAAGTCTAAACAAGCTATTTAATTACTAAATGTGTTTTACATAACTTTTATGGTGTACCGGTTGAGCGGTACGCCAACCCAATAAAAAATAAATACCTGTATTAGAGTTGGGTTTACCGTTAGGAAGTTTAATACCAAACAAAGAGAGTTCCTTCCATGTGGCAAAGGAGGATTCGTTTGGTGCATATAATAATTTCTCTTTAAAAGGAAGCATTTATCTTAAAAAGGGGGATAAATTCTCATTTAATAGGAAATGAATGTTTGGGATGACCTTCAAATCTTCAATGGTTTGAACTTTTTTTTTTTTTTTAAGGGTTTTTACTTCACTGATCTCTTCTATTGATCTTTTAAAGTTGCTAGCTCTAAGGGATTAAAAGAAGGAGCAATGGGCAACTATTTGAGATGGAGAGAATTACTATAAAGAATCTATCCACATGGCGTTGTCATGGAGTTAGCTTAAATAGTACTTTGGACTCTATCGAGGAAGCGTGCTTGTAGAAATTGTGTTTAGTAAATCCAATGAGTGGCTTGCCCTTAGTAGATTAAAACTTAGAGCAAGATAGAGGAGGAAAAACAAGTAGAAAAGAGATTCCTTTTACCTTAACAAGGTAGAAGATTTCTTTCGTGGGTAATTAAAGGATGACCAAACTAGGCTTCTAAAGGGGTATGTCCTTTTGCTAGCACGTGATTGAGCTAAACTTAAGTTGCACAACCCTTGAAGCTAGTACAATATCAACAACTTTGTAGTGATTTAAGAATTACATCCAAGTGACAATCTGGAGGGGTTTCAAATTTCTCTAAGAAAAATAAGGCCTCAATATAGGTAAGTAAAGATGCATCACTTATAGTAGGGATGAACATTTAACAAAATGAGATCACAAGTTGTGTCTACAAAAAGCAAAGGCACAATAGATCTAAGTGGCCAAGATGACTGCAAAAGTAAATAAATTGAAAGCAATGAAAAAAGAAAAGAACTCCTTCCATTTCTTAGGCTAATTGATCAAGCAAGGCACAAAGGAAACATCTTTGAAGCTTATAACAAGATACCTTAAACTTTTTACCAACTTCATACCTTAGAAATCAATGGTACCAATATGCTTCTTTGTGAAAGAATATCCTTCTTTGGTCGACAAAGAGGGGTAAGACCTCTAGAAAATTGACAAAGGAAGTTGATTAGGTTCTACCTCTCGCAAAAATACAAAAAATGATAAATGTAAATATGTAGGTAAGGATTCAATTGGTTATCAGAAGAAAGCAAAAGTTGGCATAGGTAGAAACAAAACCATTCATGCTCAAATAAATTACTATACTTGATTTTTTTGGTTTGCAAACCACTATATTAGACATTAAGGTTTCCACCACCCATTTTTCATAGAAAAAAGTAAGATAGTGAGTTTGATTTCTTTGTTTTTTCCTCTATAATTTTCTTGGAAGCCATGCATCACAAACATATTTTGGAAATTATACCATTACCTCTATTGTGCGCCTAGTTTAGGGTTGCAAATCGACATGTGGCAATATTAGAGCAAGCAATAGATGCAAGTATTTAAGAAATATTAATCGACTGTGCATCTCTTTGCTTTTGTGAAATAAGTTGAATAATTAGATATTTGGGGGTTACTGACTCTTAAAAACAACTGATACCTATCCGTTCTTAAAGTTGGAAAATCAAGCATTGCCAATCATAAAGCTTTAGGGCAATTTCTAAACGGGTCACAAATTGATCATAGTATTGAAGAACATATTATAAATATCAGCTTGAGGTTGATTTGACTATAATTAGGGACTAGTACTGTAATATATTTTTTAAGTTATATTATTATCATGTCATTACTCTATAAAGTTTTGATATTTCCAAGAATTTAGGGCATGATTAGCTTTGAGGTAATTGCCTCCTTTGTGTACATTGTAGAGGATCTTTATATAGATCCTAACACCTTAATAAATTTGTTCTATAACATGTGTCATTTATAGTATTTTTCATCATTAATTATTATCATCCTTTCTTGTTAATCCATGTTTTGTCTTTTCATATTTAATCCCTCCATTATTCTTTAATTCTCATCATCGTTGTGCGATAATCCCCATTATTAATTTTCTCTCATTCTTCTATCCTTATTGTTTTTCTCATTCTTCCTCTCCATTATTTAAGATATTGCATGCCTTCCCATTCTCAATATGTGATCAGGATGTACGTCTTAGTGCATAAATTTATCTACAATAGACACTAGGTGTATATAAGTTAATTATAATATATCCTTGATATGGAACATTTTAAACTACTATCAATCATTTTGAAAGTTTTGTTCAATGCACTTTGTGCATGGACAAAATTCACATGCACGAGGAATTGATATAAAACATGTGATTACAAATATGCTATGTGGAGAAATCATGTTAATTTATGGGCCCTTAAACTTTTATTTTTGGATTAAAACCAACCTAGGCCCCTTGATGACATTTAAGAGCATGAAGTTTAAAAACATGGATTTGACATTGTATGAAATTTGATGGAAATTCAATACAATTTTGTATTTAAAGAACGGACATCTTGGTACACAAGACTCTTCATTTTGTGAGGGTAAAGGAGGGTCATCACAATGTAAGCAATTTACCCTTACTTTTAGGGTTAAATTGGATGTTAAACACCTTTTTTTTTGTGGAAAAAGGTAACTTCATTAAAGGGGAAGAGACAAGCAAGTGGTTTAAATCTTTCGAAAAGAAAAACAAGAAAGAGAAAAGAGGAACTTGGGTTAAAGTACGCATGAATCACCCTCCCAACTTGGAGAAAATACAAGAGAATTCCAATCCTCCCAATCTAAATTAGATATAGAGGTATTAGTCTTAGTTCATTGGAACATATTTGCTAAACAACTATTGTACACAATTGAGACTGTGGAATATTTCTCCCTGAAGATTCCCCCAATTCCTCCCCTTCCAAATTTCCCAATAAACAACTATCGGAATTGCTGCTTTCAATATTCTAAAAAACCCCTTAAGCTTCGATAATTCCATGCGGAGAACATTGAAACCAAGGTGGTTTGGCAAACGAATGCCCAAATCTGCTTGCTGAAGTGGTAGTGGAGGAAGAGATGATTGACCCTTTCATTTTCCTCCTTGCAAAGAGTACACATTGAGGCCAACCTCTAATTTTTTTTTTTGTGGTAGGTTATCAGCTGTCAAAATTCCGTTATTAATTGCAAGCCAATAGAAAATGCTAACCTTTGAGGTGATGAAGGTGTTCCACAACAGGTTGAAGGGTAGACTTAGGTTATTACGAGTGTCATTGTGAGAAAGATGTTTATAGAAGTTAGTCGCTGTGAAAAGCCTGAGAAGTGGAGAGATCCCACAAACATAAGTCGAAATTCCCTTAGTTGACAGTAACATTTTAATCTCGATTGAGCATCTCGATTACTTGGTTAACCTCCTTACCTCTTACCTGTCTGTTAAAGGATGTGTCCTAGAAAGGTCTGTTGTTGGGGAAACTTTATATTTCTGCCATTGGAGCATGTCTGGCCACCATGAAAAGGTTAGGGTAGAGATCTTGAAGGGTGGCTTTTGCAGCTCATTTGTCTAACCAAAACTTTGTTTTGCTCTTGTCTCCAATATTGATCTTCATGTGTTCCCAAATGGTTGACTTAAGCTTGATAAATTTTTTCCATAAACTCCACCCAGGATATCTCGAGTGCATTGGCGGATATCAGTTAGAAGCCTTATACCTAAACTTGATGCAAATTACTAATTTCAATAGACATTGATCTTCCCTGCTGAACAGCCATATCCATTTGCCTAAAAGATATTTGTTCATAGTCTCCAAGTGTTTAATTTCCAATCCCCCTTGGTTTTTGTGTTGATTCACTGAGCTCCACTTGGCTAGGGGATATTTGAATTTCTCTTCTGTTCCCTTCCATAGGAAATTTCTTTGCATTCTCTCTAGGATCTGTGCCACCTTCTTTGGTATGGGAAAAAATAGACATGTAATATGTGGATTGATTGGATAGAACAAAATTTATAAGGATCAATATACCTTCCATAGAAATGAACTTTGATTTCTATGTTTCTAGTTTCCACTCCATTTTTCCACAATAGGATCCTAGAAATGCCAAGAGTTCAATTTGACTCCCAAGGGAAGTCCCAAGTACGAAGTGGGAAAGGAGCCCAAATTACAATTGAGGATTTTTGCCTTCTCCTCTATGCCTTAGAAGACTCCAATTGGGAAGATAAGACTCTTTGGAAGATTAACTTGTAAATCCGTGACTGTATCAACACAATATGGGATGACTCGCAAGTTCCTGAATTCAGAGGAAGAGTTGTTGCAAAAAATCAAAGTGTCATCAACAAATAAAAGGTGAGATAAAGTGATGGAATGTGACGGGTTGTGAATATTAACTCCCCTCAATAATTCCTTGGCCAAGCCTTTATTGATCATTTGCAAAAGAGTTTTCATAACTATAACAAAGAGAAAGGAAGAAAGTGGGTCTCCTTGCCTTAGGTCGCAGAAGCTTTTAAAGAAACAGAAAGCCTCTCTATTAACCAAAACTAAAAAAGAAGCCATTGAAATACACCATTTAACCCAACTCATCTATTTCTCTCCAAATCCCATGATTATCAAAATTTTGCTAAGGCCATCCTAGTTTAAATGATCAAAAGCCTTTTCCAGGTCAAGTTTGCACACAAAGCTTTCAACCTTGTTCCTCTGTAGAAAATCCATGCCTTGGATAGCTATCGAGACTACATCTAGAATCTGTTTGCCCAAAACAAAGGCCATTTGATGATTGGAAATAATTAGTGGAATAACTTCTTTAAGCCTATTGGATAGGACCTTTGCTAAAATTTTGAAGAAAATACTAATAGGGCTAATAGGCCTAAAGTCTTTGATGTTTTTGGCTCCTCTCTTCTTTGGGATGATGACAATAAAAGTGGCGTTTAAGCTTCTTTCGAACCTTTCTTTCGTATAAAATTCTTGAAAAGCTGAATTGAAATCGGCCTTCATGAATCCTCAACAAATCTATATCAGGGCTATGGTAAACCCATCTAGACCAGGCGATTTATCCTCATTCAAAGAGGTTATGGCTCTCCAAAATTCATTATTTGAGAAAGGGCTCTCGAGATCTTCCGTACAGCTACTAGGCAGAGGATTGATACCGCCTTCCTTCAATCTGAGCCTCCACAAAAACACCTATTGGAGGAGATCTTAGAAATATTTTGTGATCTTAGATTTTATATCTTATGTCTCCGTGAACACCTTATTCCTGATTACCAACCTTGAGATGAAGTTATTTTTTCTATATAGTGAAGCAATTGTATGGAAGAAACTGGTATTCTTATCACCGATCTTCAACCATAATTCACGGGATTTGATTCTCTAAGAAGTTTCTTCCCGGTCCAACAATTGAAGGAGCTTTATGTTTGCTTCTTCTTGCGATGCTTTGTCTTTCTCACTTAATGGGCACTGCTCTAGCTTGCTATTCCAAAAGTCCACTCCCTTTAACCACAAATCTTTATACTGCGATTCAGTTATCGTATGCTCCTTGCTCTAGGTTTTCAAGTGCTTTAATTTTTTTGTTGACACAAAACAAGTCGAGCCTCTAAAAGCCAAAGTCTTCCACCAATCCTCAATTTTCCTCTTGGACCCTTTGATCATAAACCAACTATTGTCAAATCTAAATGGAGCTTAACCCACTTAATGTCTTCGCAATCTAATGAAATGGGACTATGATCAGATATGCAACAAGTCAAAGTGATCTGACACTCCTTAAGGAAATTTAGCAGCCAATCTGATGTGAATAGGAATCTATCCAATTTGGACATGGTGGGAATGCCATGATTATTTAACCATATGAACTCAGCCCAGTTGGACAACAGACCAATTAAATCCCATTTGGATATGAAGGCAGAGAATATATTCATGGACTGAAATATTTTAGTGCAACTTATTCTTTCTTTTGGGAATCTTATCTTGTTGAAGTCGCCCTGAGCGCACCATGGGAGCCTTAAACTTCCCCTACGCTATGACAATTTAGCTCAAAAGTTAGTTTCTCCAAATCACTGTGAGTCCCATAAACTATTGTGAGAAGCCATTCCTAGCTTGTGAGGACATTATGGAAGATAATGGAGATAGAGAAATTGCCCCTAATATTCTCTTTATGCAAGAGGTTATTAGATTTCCAAGCCACTAGAGTAGTGCCAAAAGACCCATTCACATTCAAAGCTGCCCACTTTGCATGGCTATTTTTTCAAACTGATTTTAGCTCCTTAATTTCTATACTGTCCATGTTGGCCTTACAAGGCTTAACATACTATTTTGATGCTAACAAACAAGTGAAACTTAATATATTTGGTTAAGTAAGACATTTGAGGACTCAACTATGAAAATGCAAGGTCAAGGATCCATTGTAAGCTTATACTTCAAAAAAGGATGATCATATCAAGCTTAAAGCATGGATTCAAGGATGATTTATCAAAGCCTAAAAAATATAAGAGCATAGATGTTAAAGAGCTGAAAGTATACCAAAGCTTGAAGCAAAGTAAGAGAGCTCAAAGGAAAACAAACATGAAAACTCAAGCACTTAGAATGTCAAAAGTCCTAAGAAGTCTTTATGTAAGTGCTTAATATTTTAAATATCTTTTGAAATATGTTGAAACTCATTAGGATGAATCATAGACTTAGAGACCAGTTTTTGAAAACCCTGGAAAATGATTTTGAAAAGTTGCATTTGAGTCTTTCAAATAACAAGGGTTTAAAAATTAAAAAAAATGAAATGAAAGTTTTTTAGAAAATGAAACTGGTCAGCCGACTGACCTAAACAGGCTATATTTGCTCAGCCAACTGAGAAAAACATCAGGTTGAATATCTGTTTAGTCGATTGACACTTTTTGACTGTAATCAGTCAGCTGACTGACATAAGGGCTTGTCCAGCCGACTGACATTTTTGAACCAAGTTCAGTCAACTAAATGACAATTTCCTAGAATTTATTTCTGGCAGACAGAAGGGTCTTAGTCGCCTGTCCAGCTGACTGACCCTATAAAAATATCTACCCAATCGCCTGTCCAGCCGACTGACTCTACGGGTTTTTAAAATTTTAATTTTAACTAGAAAATTCTAAAAATTAGTTTTTCAATTGTGAACGTTATAAAAACTTAGTGGACACTCCAAGTAACTTGGGAAACAAGGAAACTTATTCTAAAAAGTCTATAAATACTCCTTTAAACCCAAGAAATCAATATACCAAGCAATCACACAACATTCAAGCATTCAACTCTCAATCTCTCACAAAGCTCTTTCTTGCTCACGCTCTTGTTGAGAGAATTCTACTGAACTACTGCTGATATTCATCTAGAGAAGGAATTAGTGATATCTTATCTTGAGCTTCAATTCTATTTCATCTTGATATTTAAATTCTTGAAGTGCATAGTGCTGAATATTGTACTAATCTGCTCCATTTGAGAGTGTTCTTGTACGCAACATTGTTAACCTGATAGGTCACACCCAATTTTGATCATGACAAATACTCTTGGTACTGATGGTTGTACTAATGCTTGCATGCAGGTTCACCTTGCGCGCGTACTCTAACTAAAAGACATATCATGATGGCGTGCGGTGTTCTTGCCAATGAATGAAGAAGTTTTGTGTTGTATTTGTAATTATTTTACACTTTCTTCATTCTGAGATGTAATATTATTATGGACTGTACACTCCTATGGTTTGTAATAATTTGCATTATGCATGATAGGTAGGTATGCTCAAATCGACCCTAGTTGGACTTTAGGTACCTACACAGACCATAGAAAGACCTTAGGGATCACCCTTCGGTCTACCTTCGGTCGATCGACACCAGATTTTTTCGGTAGGATAGAAAGTCCTTAGGTCCCTAAACAAATGTACAAACAGTCCCCACATCACTCACTATATCAGGGGAATTAAATTAGGATAAAATTGAACTTAAATTGAAAATGTTGAGAGTGCTCGGGTGACCGAACCACTGCGTTTAAAATGCCTTGGACGACCGAACCCTGGACAGGTCAAACTGTTGACTTCTTGTTAGGCAGACTGAACCAATTTGAATGTATCTTCCTCGGTCACCCAAACCCGTATCAGAAGACTTTTCAACAACCCGGGCGCTCGAACCTTCACGTTCAAAAAGGCCTCGGGTGACCAAACTTGTTAGTTTGGTTAATCGAACTTAGTTCTGGGCACCCAAACCACGAACAGAAAATTTTTGTCTTTTGTTCAGCCAATCGACCTTGACTTCGGGCACCCGAACCGTTAAAAATTGATTTTCATACTGAGTCTATTCAGGCACCTGAACCTCTAACCGGGCACTCAAATCTCTCGGGTTAAATTAATTTTTTTATTGAAATTAAAAGGGGTAAACTGGGTTAATTTTTCTAAATTTGTTTTAAACTTTTCTAATTATCCCCATTGAGTCCCCAACGGTCAAAAATTCTACCTTACCTATATAGACATGTTCATTTGCAATAATTAGCAAGGATTAACAAAAATAATTAAGGCAAAATTCTCTCAAATTCAAAAATCCCTT
Source organism: Malania oleifera (assembly GCF_029873635.1). Taxonomy (NCBI): domain Eukaryota; kingdom Viridiplantae; phylum Streptophyta; class Magnoliopsida; order Santalales; family Ximeniaceae; genus Malania; species Malania oleifera. Next base: position 78,740,060 of record NC_080425.1, read on the forward strand.
TTTAGCCTATACTACTCCCAAACACTTATACACTTAATTCTTCTTGATCCTTCAAATGTTGTGAGTATTTCTAAAGTGCTTGTGCTTAATCTCACTAGCTAGTACTCTCATTTGCTATATTGTTTGATTGATTTTATTCGAGAGTATAGCCTTAAGTTCTTCTATAGATTTCATTTGATAAATCTAGTGTGGGAAGACTTAGAAGGTTGCGATTCTTGCATTGTCATTGCAAGACACCTAAGCCTATATTTTGTGTGCAAAATCATTTTCAAAGCTTGCATTCAAACATGCCTTGTGCTTAGAATATTGAGAACATCTTATTGAGTTTGTTTGAATTATCTTGCTAGGCATATTTGAAACCTTGATATGATTTTGTGATATTCACATACTATTTTTCAAATCTTGCTTTGATATACACTCTTGTTCTAAATCGATTATCTATACTTATTTGAGTGTTTAACACACATTAGAGCACTGAACATATTTACATATCATTCGTACTTGCATTATTGCTTAAGCTATACTGGTGTACATATCTGCTTGTGAAGAAACGTATTTCCGTGTACAAAAATTTCATATCATTTGTTGTATTCTAGGTGTGGGCCTAAAGAGAGAGACTAGCCCTGTGGAATAGTTCCGGACTGGCTTAGACCCAATTAGGAAAGTTAGGTGCGCCACCCTAGTAAGGTGTGTTGTATTAGGTGCCGTTCCACCCGTTTAAGTGAGCCGTAGTGGAATCCTTGTGCTGGTGTAGCTAAGGCAGGTACGTAGGCAATTTGGCCGAACCTCAATAAGATATTGCGTGTATTGCTTACTTTTCTGCAGTTTTTGCACGTGTATGTTTATTTATTGATCGCATAGACTAACCCTAGATTGTGTAATACTGTTGTTAAACTGATTGACTTAGGTGATAATTTTTAAATACCTAATTCACCCCCCTCTTGAGGTTGCACCAAAGTTAACAACGTTTATTTCATATTTCTTGTAGTTCTTGGACGATTTAAAGTGTTTGGATTGTTGACCAAACATAGGGTATCGCTTGGAGAGGTGACTACTCTAACCTATTGGAGGAGTGACCGAGTTTGGGGTATCACTTGGAGAGGCGGTGCTCTAGCCTATTGAAGGAGTGTGTAATGATTTTGTTCCTTCTAGAAAGGAACATGTTTAGTGGAATCCTTTGGTGGTTTGCCAAAGGTGAGGACGTAGGCTGGGGATAAGCCGGACCTCATAAAAAACCCAGCGTCTCTCCTTTCCCTTACTCTCTTTATATTCCAAGAAAACATATAAACTACGTGGATGTTTTAAATTCCTTAGTCATAAAAACTACGTGGATTGGAAATTAAATAGACCAAAGTTTAATTTTGATTTGGGATTGCGTAAACTGAAAGGGAGTACGTTGGTTGATTAATAGTTTACGAAAACCTCAAAGGGAGTACTTTGATTGGTTAACACTCAAAGACAAATTAACCGAGAGTTTATTTAAATTCTGAGTTGTTGGGAATTTGAGTTGTGGTTTGTATTGAAGAAACTTATTTTATTATTATAGGGCTTAAATCAAATTTATGTACACAGGGTTGTTAACTAAAGCTGAGAATTGTTCTAAAGCTTTCTTGATTGAATGTTTAATTGATTGATTACTTTGTTGGTATATGGTTGTTAATTGAATATTGTTTTTTTGAAAATTGTATAAAGACTTAAGTATTTGTTGTGTATTGGATAAATTAATAAGGAGTCAAGAATTCATTAAAAATTTTAAAAGAAGTTAAGGATTCTTGAAAAGAATTAAAAGAAATTTTTTAAACCCAATTCACCCTGGGACTATACCTTAATTTTCCATCCATTTTAGTTTCTTAAAAACACAAGATATCCGATTTCCAAATCTCTAGCATATGCTTAATTCTGTTTCTCTTGACCCAACAATTCAATGCACTAACATTCCATGAAATTATTTTGGGCTTCATGAAGTGGTTGCGTATGTATCCTAAGAATCTTTCCCATTTTTCATTTATGTAAATAGGCTTCTAAGCTTTAAAATGCAAGTCATCCGGTATGCATCCTACTTCTTTGCTGACCTCCATGGCTTTGTCTATGACCTGTCATTATTCCCTACCTTGCTTGCATTGAGATTGAATCAATAGAAATCCAAAAATAAACCACAATTGCAGCTAACTCACCTGGTTATTTTTTGTGTTCTTAGTGCTTTCGTGCCATGGCAACAAAGGAACTTGGTTATTGCAAGAGGGTTCAGATTGTGTGAGAGTCGTGTTTGGGCTGCCGACTTGAGCATTGGGCTAGATTTTGGGCCTCCATAGCTTCTTTTTAATTAGCGCTGCTGCGTCTCTTATTCAGTCCAAGGGGATTGGGTCGGCTTTATTCGGATTTGGGTAGGGCTGCTTTGGTTGTGCTAGGCTGGGGGCAAGAGCCTTAGTGGTAAGCTGGGATTTGGGGGCTTTTCTTCTCCCCTTTCCAAGGCAACTTTCTTCCATTTTCCCGTTGTGCGTGGGTCTAGGTAACTTTAAAATTGAATAACAATTGAATTCAAAACCTGAAAAGTTCTGAAGCGTCCAGTCCCCCTTTCAGCACTGGTCTGTACTTCTCCTCTTCGAGCTCCACCTCAAAGTTGATGTCCCCATTGGCAATAAAGATAGCGTCCAGTATATCTTGCGCATACTTCATTTTGATTCTTATGTTTTCCCTTAGCCAATCCACTTGCGAAAATTCCTTTATTCTCCCCCCACATGTAATCGCAATCGCCTCCAAGGTTGCACGAGTTCGAAGGATTAGCGGAAGCCCTTTGATGTTGATCTAGTTATAGGGTCTAAGCTTAGTTGGTTTGTGGCATAGCATGACTAGATTCCACCTCCTAAGCCTGAGAAGTTTCCCTTGAACGAATCTTCTGCCCGAGTTCCATACTTTTTTGATCATCTCCTTGCTGTTGAAGATGAAGAGCAGCCGATTGAACGATAGGCGCTTGATCTCAAAGCTACTCTTGACTTTCCATATATTAATGCACCAATTTTTGATTGCATGCAAATAAGTTGGGCTATCTTTGAAGCTTCCAATGAGACATCCCTTAAGAAATTTGATTCTTTTGTTTGTACTTCGCTTAATTATCCACTCGAAGGAAGATGCCCGAATCTTCGAAGGTAATCTTACACTCCCCTTCGGTGTGAAAATTTCTCTTCATAAGAGGTTGGGCACAGGATTTTCCGTGTGTTGGCTTTCCTTTAGATCTACCTTCTTCCCTCTTCAATATGTGGCCGTTCGTTGGGTGTATTGGTGTAATCAAGTTTTTCAATTTTTCCCCGAGTCTTACACATTCCTCCATCCAAGAATCCATTATGAAATAACCCCCTCTTTTGCTCACCCTTTTTGAAAGCCTTAGGAATGGTCTGCCATATTTCCTGATGTATTGATAGTAATAAGTTCTATTTCACCATCCTGCTGAAGCCACTTCCTTGCCGTGGCCCTTTTCTGGGGCGACTGTGTCTAGACTTGAAATCTGTCATGGGACCACTTCGAGCTGGAGCAGTAGGAATCTGCCAAAACCTTGCCCTTTTGTTGTGATATACAAGAATTCTTCCTTAGTTTTGGATATTAGGTTGAGATTCACCGATGAGTTATCGACCTGCAGTTGGCTCCCTCCCATGGCGACATGTTTTCCTTGCTTCTTGTGCCAACAGTTACTCTAGGATTTTTTTTTTCTTTTTCCAATCACCACAAAGTCTTTCATGTTAATAATCCACCTCTTTGCCCCAAGCCTCACCACCTTCAAACTGTAGTACCTAAATTTCTCAAGCCCCTCAATTGAGAAGCCATCAGCTGCGGGTGTTGTGGGAATTGAAATGTCCGTGAGAATCCCAGTTAACACCTACTATAATCATGAGCTACTTGTATATAAAAGGTCTGCATTGACCTAATTCCAACCCTCGTGCATGAGGCCAAATATAAAAATTTGGCAACACCTGTTATATGCTTTATAGTTGCCATATTTTTGTATTTAACCTTATGCACAAGGTTTGGAATTAGGTCAATGTAGGCTTTGTCTATACAATAGCTTATGATTATAGTAAGGCTCTTGGGCTTGAACGATTTCATTGCTAAAAGTATGACCTAATGTAAGATAATTAAATGACAAAATCCTTCATCTTATGTCCCACACCCTTTTCATATACTATCAGAATATCTATAAGGTAGCTCTAATAATACTAAACATATATAACTCCCTCTATTTAATCAACTTGGTGAACTATTCACTTTAACCCATTAGGCTTCATAGTTTTGACTAATAAAAAATGTGCCTTGCAATGTTAATACGTATTACACCCATGTATGAATTTCTCTAATACACACCGCACTCGACATGAGACCAACACAACAAATTGCATTAGACACAATAATAGTACTCCTATATATGCCAGACAAAGATATTATGTATCCTTTTGTACATTGTCAATCACATGACCATTGTATATACTCTATGTGCTGTAGATCTTGATGATATATATAACTAGATGGAGTTGGACTTTTTAATCAACTAGGTACTAGCTGGTTGAACCCAAATAGTGTTTGTATGCATATAAAGCCAAACTTTTTCTTCTTCAATGTCTCTAAAAGCATATTGTTGTGTTTGGGTATCCCTCCTATAAAGACACGGAAAAATAATAGCAATAAAATAATAAAGGAAAAAAGGAGAAAATAAAGGAAAAGAAAAAGGAAAAGGGGAATCAGCAGGGCCTCGTCGACGAGAAGATACAAAGAGTAGGAATTTCAGACCATAAGGGTTCATTGACGAACCTATTATCTTCGTTGACGAACGTCCTTCTGTGGATCGTCGACGAACCTATTCCTCGTCGACGAACTCCTTCATCTGACTCATCAATGAAGACACGTGTCTCATCAATGAGGCCACGTGGACAACTGCCTATATATAGCGAAAAATCAAAATTTTGGTGAGAAACTCATATTCTCTCTCTCTCACTCTCTCTCTACCTTCGGCCTCTCCACCTTCTCTTTTCAAATCCGGGTTCGTTTTAACCCGTTTCGACAATTGAAAGTTACCACGATGATCTCGGGGTGATTTTCTGCAAGATAGCCGGGGCGGATTGTTGATTTGGGGTTATTGGTTACCATTCCAAAATTAGGGTAAGTATGTTATTTTAGAGTTTATATGATTATTTGGTATATGTGGACCCATAAATGTGTTAGACGATAAATATACTGGGTGTAACAACCCGAAGAATAATGGTATTTAAATAATAAAGAGAGAGGGAAATGGAAACAGAAATAGAAGGAGACAGCAGGTTTCGTCGACGACATTGCATTTTGAATATAATAACTCAAAAATTTTTACACAGGGCCTCGTCGACGAACACAGGGAGTTTGTTGACGAGCGCATAAGTAGGCCTCGTCGATGAAGCCACGCCTCGTCGACAAGAAGATACCGAGAGAGGGTTTTTAGGCAGTCTGAATTTTGTTGACGAGGAGGTAGGGTTCATTGACGAAATTACTTAAGAACTCGTCGACGAGACATGACGAGGTGACGTGTCTCGTTGACGAATCCAGTCCTATAAATAACTGAAACTCAGAATGTTGATAGAAATTAAGCGCAAAACCGTTCTCTCTCTCTCTCTCTCTCTCTCTCTCTCTCTCTCCCCTGACCCCCTCCCTTTCTCTCTTCGATCCTGACCCCATTTCTTCCTAGATTGAAGATCCAAGGCCACCACGACACTCCTGGTGAAGTTCTCTACAAGTCTGCCAGAGCAGATCGTGGGGAAAGTTGATTTAAAATTCATCCCAGATCTAGGGTAAGACATTTTATTCAGATTATGCCTTCCTTGTAGTAAGTGTTGTAGGTAAGAAAATATTGATGTTTTGTTCTGAGGGATATTGTTTTCAGAATGTTGAGATAGGAATCCTGCAGGTATAGAATCAAAATTTAGTAGGGGTTTTTCATAGTTAAGGTAAGGGAAATATGCTATGCTAGCAATTTTTTAATATGTATACAGAAGATTATGAAAGTGTATTTACAAGCATGTAGATCAGGTTATTTTCCAGAAAATTATGAATACTATTTTTATAGCAGAATTATAGAAATTGGGCATGAGACTACGTTTATTCAAATGTGTGGCATGAGTTTATTATAGTACTATATATATAGATTTTACAGTGTTACAGATATATAGATATTCAGATATTTCAGAATATTAGAAATGAATGAGACTTACAGTATTTTCAGAGAAAAACATGATTTCTTGACCATAACACTTAGACAGATTATACAGTGATAGCATTGAGATGCTACAACAGATATACATAATATAAATATATTATATATAGAGCACACAAATATTATATAAATAGTATATATATATTATATACAAATATTTTATACTAATATTACAGATAGTTCAGATAGAAAGCACAGATGATACAGATAGAAAATATATATATTTTAGTCAGATATCTCAGATAATATAGCTAAGAAATATAGTGTTATAGTCGTTTTTGAAATCATGTTAAAAGTAGCAAGATTATTATATATTTATATATGTATACATTATTACACAGTTACAGAACCCTGTGGAAATTATAGACAGATGAATATATAGCAGAGCACGGTACCTTTGCTAGTACAAAATATAGTGTAACCACATAACTCAGATAGTATGTGGATTCCGTCTAGCCGAACCAGGAGAGATTGCAATCTCCCTAGAGAGCTGGGTTGAGGTGGTCGGTTAGATGATGTTAGAGTTTGGAGATTGCCCGAAGAGATTGCAGTGAGCTAGATTGACGGATGTACAGATATAGATTGACTTGCCTGGTAGGCCAAGCAAAGTAAGTCCAACTTACGGGCCGCACAACCCTGTTATGAGGGGTTATATCATGATATACAAATCCCAGGGTATAGCAGAAGTTCCTATGTACAAATATATTACACAACAATAATTTTATATTATTATACTAGCAGTACCTTCTGATAGCAAACTCAGATACATAATCATATTTTAAAGATTACATGATAGATAGGTATATTCTGTACAGTTTATCAGTTTTCTCAAATTACAGTATTATTTCAATATTTTAAATATTTAACTCATCCGCCACACACTAGTAATAGCATATTTCCACTTATTGAGCGTTGTCTTATCCCAGTGACTTATCATTTTTCAGGAGATCCAGTTAGGCGAGCAGATCAGGCTCGCGGGTAGAGGTTGACTTGTGTTGTCTTTGGGGGAAGGGTAGGTATTTTTCAGATAACAGTATTTTGGGATTGTGTTCAGTTTATAGTGATGTCACTGGGTATTTTGTGTTATAAATATATTACTGAGCTCCATAGTTTTCTGGTATTGTATTATATTTAGTAGTTCCCAGTTTTATGTACTGTTGCTTAGTTATATATGGCAAACAGAGTTTCCTCAGCACTTTTTGGGCCTGAGATGTTATTATCAGTATTCAGACAGATGACATTTATTATATTTAGTAAGAAGGAAAAAAAATAAATTTTATTAATTGCAGTTTGTCACATTGGGTTTGAGTTGATTGAACTGGGCATAATGCAATTTTAGGGTTTGGAGTTTTGGATGCCGTGGGTGTGGTTTAGGGTTTTAGCAGGCTTTATAGGAATCAGGTAAGGGGATAGATTAAATCAGGTATGTTCAGAATATTAATTATTAAATATACAATATTTGATTTAAAAATTTATATATGATTTAGTATAATTTTTGAGAATACTGATGTTGAATTGAGGAAATCTTGATTTCAGATTTAATATTATTTTGACAGTAAAATATGTTTTTCTAGGCTAGATAATATAATATAGTAGTACTCACGTGTGTAGCATGAGTATAGATAATTTTACTACAGACTTATATCATGTCAAAATATTTTATGTTTCACAAAACAAGCATGATTTGACAATAGTTTTGGAAAGATGATAATCAATACATAAATTAAGATATTTTCAGTATATTGGGATAATTCAGTCGGCGCAGATGCTGTGATAATTCAGCCGGCATAGATGCTGTGATTAGTTTTAATATGACGATATATATATTCAGAAATTATGAAATGACAAGTTTCTATACAAAAATACGTATATGATAGATTTTACTTAGAGATCAGAAAATGATATTTATTTACAGAAATATTATGTGAAATATATTATATAGTAACAGAACCTGGATGGTTTACATATGTTATGAGCACAGTACCGTAGCTAGCTAGTCAGATTAGATAATGTAACCCCTGGGTGCCGACCCGAGAAGTGTTGCGGGAGTAGGATGGGCAAATCAGGTGGCTAGATTAGACAGAATCACCCCTTGGGTATAAACCCGAGAAGGGTAGTAGGGAGTAGGATGGGTAGAGCAAGTTGGTGTATAGCCAACAGTGCAACCACACTATTTAGGAAGTGAGGGTCGGAGGCCGATTAGCTCAAGTATAGGGGAGAGTAGTATACCCACTGTGTGCTGACACGAGAAGTGTTCTGAGGAGCAGGATGCAGGTTGGGTGAGCAATCGTGCATAGTTATGTCATGTTTGAGTTAGCCTAGTAGGCCAGCCAAAGTTAAGTCCAATCCACGGGTCGCACAACCCGAATCATGCGGGGTTAATCCATGACAGACAGTTATCCATCCAGAGAATGATTTTAGTAATATAAAGATTTAACAGATGATTTATATGTTGTGAAAATTTATTACAATATAGTATGCTTATGTTTAAAGTATAGATTTCCATGTATTAACAGTTACAACTTAATATACATTACAGCTAAATTACTTGCAGTATATGTTTATAACGCGATAATACTCATGATGCCACACACTGATATTAGTCTATCTCCTTTACTGAGAGGTGTCTCACCCCAGTAATTACAAACATTTTTGAAAACCCCAACAGACGTGTGGAGCAAGCTCCGAGATATAGGAGTTTGTTGGTGCCACCCCAGTTGTAGGGTAAGTAATCGAGTCAGGATTGGGATGGGTTTTTGGGTTTGACTCTAGGATTTGTGGTCCTTTTTGGGATCTATATGTGTATAAATGGAACAGTAAAACTCTGGTATTGTGTATAAGTTTAAGTATATCATGGTTTTCGCTGCTTAGTTGATATGTATTTATAAACAGGTGAATTTCCAGTACCTATGGGTATGGGTTGACTTTGTTTACGTTTTATGGTGTCAAAGTATGATTATTATTATTATTATTATTATTATTATTATTATTATTATGTGGAAAAGAAAAAAATACCAGAAATTAGGATCGTAACACCTCCTATGTGGAGAAACTCATTCAACCCTTTAGCCCATTTTCTGTGGGCTCTTTATTGGACTTTTTTAGAAACCTTTTTAGACCTCATTTAAGTAAAGAAAAATAGGGTTGGCAGTTTAGAATTCCATTAGAAAAGTGAGAGAAAGTGTGTGGCAGAAAGAGGGAGAAGCAGAAGAGAAAATCTGGGTTTTTGTTATAGTTTGCAGTTTTGATCAACCGACGATTAGAGGGACATCCGTGGTCTGATCGAGCTGATATTTTGTTAGTAGATAGAGAACTCATAGATGTTAATTTTGGATCATAGGATTGGTCATACAAGCACTGTAGCGTCATATATCGTGTTTTGAATAGTAACCATATTGAAAAAAATATGGGTTTTTGCAATAGCATGCAATTTTGATCAATCGACAAATTGAGGCTCATCCATGGTCCGATTGAGTTGATATTTTTTCAGTAGATAGCATACTGATAGACGATAATTTAGAATGGTCAAATTGGTCATCCAAGAATTGCAACATCAGATATAGGGTTTGAATAGTAACCACTTTTTTGGTGAAATTCTTGACTTTCCATCCATGATTTTTAAGATCTCTTATTGTTAGTTGAAAATTAAGATCTTGTACCCACACTTTTGTCACAGTGAAGTTTTTGAATAGATTCTCAAGTACCATGGTTTTTACCCTTTGATTTGAAGGGTTGCTCGACGTAAAATTGTGTCTCGTGGGATTGATATTTGTGATTATTTTTGGGCTGATTTTGTGCTGCTGAAAAAATATATTTTTGTACTATTGTCATATCATTAAAATTGATTTTGTTAATTGGGAGAGAAAAAACTTCTGATTGTACTTCTGCAATTTTTGGGTAAGTCTCATTTCTTCCTAACACACCCTCTAAAATAATATATGCCAGACAAAGATATTATTGTATCCTTTTGTACGTTGTCAATCCCATGACCACTGTATATACTCGAGTCTTTTTTTTTTCCTTTTTTAATTTTTTTATAATAAAATATTAAATAACGGTTTGGTGGGAACTTTTTTTTCCACTTTGATGCATCCTAAAACTCACTAGATGGTCCAACTATTTTTTAAGGAAAACTCGCTGGACCATCCAGTGAGTTTTAAACGACGAGGGATGCCACTGACACGTAACAGATAAATCTCGCTGGAAGGTCTAGCTATATTTAAATGAAATTTTGCAAAAAATCGCTACTTCAGGTAGCGAGTTTTGCATGCTCTCTCTTTTTTCTTCGTTTCTACGCCATTAATTGCTTCTAGCTCTCGACAAAGACCCCTGGCGTTCACAAGTGCTCTCGGACGCTGGCGGCTCTGAAGAATTTAAAATGGAGAAAAATAGAATCACAAATAGTGGTTTGTGGTACCTTCTCTGCCGTAGATGTCGAAGCCTGCCATTGCCCATTCCTCTCCTCCAAGCTCTCGTGTAATATGCACATCTCTTCTTCCATTTCTTTAGCTTTATACTCTACTTCTTGAGAAGAAATTCGGCATAGTCACTCAATTTCAAATTTTCAATATACAAAACTACGGAACCAACAAAAACCCAAATACCAAGCACAAAAAAACTTAAATATAAACTACAAATCCAAGATGGGCCCACAACCCTCACTCACAAACGATTGTTCCTGCGAAGCCAAGCGGCTCCACACCTCCTTCAGCTCTGCCGCCAACGACACCACATTACACCGAAAGCTCTGCTTCTTCTCGCTCAGATCCATTGAATTTGTTAACGCGCAACAATTTTAATCTTCTGATCAACAAAATAAATAGCTCAAAGAAAATTCACAGAAAAAATGTAGGCGAGAGATTTTACGTGGTTCGGCAAGATTGCCTACATCCATGAAGTGTGCACTTGGATAAAAATCCACTGTGAAACGATGGTAGTACAAGATTTGATCAGACTCTCCCTGATCCCAGATCCTCTGTACACACCTTCACCTGTCAAACTAGTGAAGAAAAATCTTCCTAGCGAGAAAGCCCTTGTAGCTCTCCTTCACAAAATGACAAGCAATACACTCTTTTTTCCATGACTTACAAACATATATATAACACCACACAACCATTAGATTTATAGATGGTCCACGGCTGTGATAAAAGCCACAATAAATAAATAAAAAAAACATATTTTTTAACAATCTCCACCTTGGCTTTTAATCACAGCCAAGCACAACATTCCATCCCCACACTCTGGGATGCTCTGTCAACAATCGACAAGAGAATACATTAACTAAGTCCAGACAACACTTGAACTTAGCTAATGTAGCAGGTTTCATGAGCATATCTGCAACATTTCCATCTGTGAGGATCTTCAATAACTGGAACTTATCACTTTCAACCCAACCTCTAATTGCATGGTACCGGACGTCAATATGCTTCGTGTGAGAGTGGTGGACTTGATTCCTTGCCAAGTGGATCGTACTCTGACTATCATAGAATACGTGTAACCTATCCCGCATAACACCAAGTTCCTAAATCAGTCCAGTTAACCACAAAGCCTCCTTACCTGCCTCTGCTAAAGCTATGTATTCAGCTTCTGTAGTAGACAAAGCTGTAGTAGGTTGCAACATAGCCTTCCAACTAATGGAACCACTAACCATGGTAAAAATGAAGCCAGAAATAGACCTCCTCTTATCCAAATCACCTACATAATCGGAGTCCACATAACCCTGAACATTACAATTATCAGTACTTTCAAATAAGATACCATAATCAGAAGTGCCATGCAAATATATGAAAATCCATTTCACTGCATTCTACCTGGATTAGCCATATATTTGCTTACCAAACTAACTGCATATGACAAGTCTAGTCTACTACATACCATAACATACATCAGACTCCCTACTGCACTGGCATAAGGCACACTAGCCATATCCAACTTATCCTCATCAGTAAAAGGACACAGTTTAGTAGACAACTGAAAATGAGCAGCTAGAGGTGTACTTACCGATTTAGCCTTATCCATATTAAACCTTTCCAACACCTTCTTAATATACTTACTCTATGACAACCACAATTTTTCTGTTTTCTGTCCCTCCTAATTTCCATGCCAAGGATCTTTTTAGCTGCACCAAGATTCTTCATCTCAAACTCATCTTGTAACCTGGCTTTCAACACATTCAACTCATCAGTACTACTAGAGGCAATCAACATGTCATCCACATATAGCATAAGGATCACATATACACCACTGTTAAGCAATATGAAGTAACAAAACTGTCATAACTACTTCTAACATACCAATCCTCAACATATAAGAATCAAACCTCTTATACCATTGCCTAAAGGATTGCTTTAAACCATAAAGAGACCTATTCAACTTACATACCAGGTGTTCTTTACCTTGTTCCGCAAACCCCTCCAGTTGCTCCATAAAGATATCTTCCTCCAACTCACCATGAAGGAAAGTTGTCTTTACATCCATCTGTTCCAGATCTAAATCATGTATGGCAACCAATGCTAATAAGGATCTAATAGAAGCATGCTTAACAATAGGAGAAAAGATTTCATTATAATCTATACCTTTTTCTTGTTTGTATCCTTTTGCTACTAACATGGCCTTATATTTTATCTCTTATGATTCTGAAGTAGGTTCTTTCTTTCTGAAAACCCACTTACAACCAATCAGCTTCCTGTCCTTGGGCTTCTTAACCAACACCCAAGTGTTATTCTTATAAAGAGGCTCCATCTCCTCAACCATGGCTCCAAGCCAACTATCTCATTCAGAACTCTGAACTGCTTCCTGAAAATCAGAAGGATCTCCATTACTAGTAATCAAAGCAAATGTAACTAAGTCCTCAAACTCATACTTGATCGGAGGCTTAACATTCCTCCTTTCTCTGCCGGTGGTTAGCCTTGTAGGCTCGTGTCTATCACCCATCTGAGGAATTTCCTGTGGAACTGTAGCCCATATCAACAGAATCAATAAGATTAGTCTGAGTATTACCCATACCTGAATTCTGAATGTTGTCCAGCTCCACCTGAATAGGTCCTCTCGCTGAATCAGACTCCACCTTCTTATTAGCATTCTCCTTCAACATGGCTTCCTTATCGAAGACCACATCCCTGCTAATGACCACCTTCCGTGTCATAAGGTCCCACAACCGGTATCCCTTCACTCCTTCTTGGAAACCAAGAAATACACACGATTTGGAATTAGAGTCCAACTTTGATCTTTACTGTTCCTACACGTGCACATACGATGGACAACCAAGTATTCTCAACATAGAGTAATCTACTGGCTTACCTGTCCATGCCTCCTCAGGATTCTTTGCGTCAATAGCTACAGAAGGAAACCTGTTTACTAAGTAGCATGCCATACTCACTGCTTCTGCCCAGAATGACTTAGGCAGATTAGCCTGAATCCCCATACATCTTGCCCTCTCTAGTAATGTTCTGTTCACCCTTTCAGCCACCCCATTCTGCTATGTCCCATGTGGAACTGTATACTGTCTAGTGATCCCCCCTTCCTTATAGAAGTCAATTAACTGGCTGTTTTTTTACTCTAGTCCGTTGTTAGATCTCAGAAACTTCACCTATTTCCCTGTTTGTTTCTTTACCTGAGTTTTCCATTCCCCAAACTTATTGAATACCTCACTCATGTGCTTCAAAAAATACACCCAGACTTTCTTGGAAAAGTCATCAATAAATGAGACAAAATAAATAGCACCATTGTGAGACTGTACCTGTACTGGACCCCATACATATGAATGAATGTACTCTAGCACCTCCTTGCTCGTATACTTTCCTATTTTGAAACTCACCCTACGCTATTTACCAAACAAACAGTATTTACAAAACTTAAGCTTACAACAAGAATTACCTCCCAGTAAGTTCTGCTTATGCAACTCTTGCAAACCATGCTCACTCATGTGACCCAACTTCATATGCCACAGAGTAGTATCATTTGTATTTGTATCTAAAGAGGTACTAGTTGCAGCTCCACCTGTCACCGTGCTACCCACAAGAGTGCACAAATTGTTCTTCAGATGACCCTTCATAACTACTAGTGAACCTCTAGCTAGCCACTTTCAGCACACCATCCCTAGCTGGAAAGGAGAAACCATTACTGTCCAAAGAGCCCAAGGAAATCAGATTCTTTTTCTGATCTGGAACATGCCTCACATTCCTGATGGTTCTAACCACACCATCAAACATCTTGATTTTGACTGTTCCAATGCCGGGAATACCACAAAAAGCATCATTACCCATTAACACCGTCCCTCCATAGATTGGTTCATAGGAGTCAAACCAGTCCCTATATGGACACATATGATATGAGCACGTTGAATCCAAAGTCTAAGTATCGGCTAAGTAATCGGAACTTGTAGTAACAGCCAAAAGATCCCCATAAAAAACTGATGAACTGCTCTCCACTACAGTAGCCTGCTCAGTCTTCTTCCTGTTCTTTTCCTCTAAATATCTTGTCCTCCTTAGATAGTCCTTCTTCATATGCCCTTCTTTCTCACAATAAAAACAACCACTCCTCCAATTCCCATTCTTACCCCTGGACTTGGATCGAGATTTCCCTTGATTCCAATTACCCCTACTAGAACTCCTGCCCCACTGTTGGCTAGACTCACCCTTAGCCACCAACCCTTCTCCACGTCCTAGATAATCTGGTTTGTGAAAATTCTTACTCTCTAGAATGGCAGTAGTCACCTCATCAATTGTAAGAGTTTCTTTACCTAGAAGTAATGTGGTTTTCAAAGTATCAAGTGAACTAGGAAGCGAATACAAAAGAATCAGTGCTTTATCTTCCTCCACAATTTTTACCTCAATACTTAGAAACTGTGTGATTATTTTATTGAAATATTTGAGGTGGTCTCTAACTTCTGTGCCCTCAGTCATCCTCAACTGATACAATTGTTTCTTCAAATATAGTCTATTAACTAAGGACTTGGACATATAAATATTCTCCAATTTTTTCCAAAGTTTCCAAAGCTCAGCAGGTGATGTTTCATTCAACACACTGTATTTAATTTCTAGAGTTAAACTTAAGCGAATGGTACTTACCGCTTTCATTTCCAGCTCCTCCCACTGATCATCTGATATGGTCTCTAGCTTCTTGTCTTTCCCATACAATGCTTTAATCAGTCCCTGTTAGACCAACACATCCTTCACAGTGTTCCGCCACAAACTAGAATTATTTTTTCCATTAATGGGCCCCACCTAGAACTTGGCCGTTTAAGTACTCGCCATTTATTTATTTTTTTTTCGATCAACAAAATAAATAGCTCAAAGAAAATTCACAGAAAAAATGTAGACGAGAGATTTTACGTGGTTCGACAAGATTGCTTACGTCCACGGAGCGTGCACCTGGAGAAAAATATACTATGAAACAATGACAGTACAAGATCTGATCAAACTTTTCCCGATCATAGATCCCCTGTACACCCCTTCATCTATCAAACCAATGAATTGAAGACAAATCTTCCTAGAGAGAAAGCCCTCTCTAGCCCTCCTTCACAAAATGACAAGCAATACACTCTTTTTCCCAGGGCTTACAAACATATATATGACACCACACAACAGTTGGATTTAGAGATGATCAAACGGCTGTGATAAAAGCCACAATAAATAAAAAACATAAAATATATTTTTTAACAAAATTTTTATGCGATAAAAGTATTGAATCTTGATAAATTGAATCATTTGGTTCTTTTTTTGTTCTTCTTCTGTGATATGATCAGTTCTTTTTGCAAGTGGGGGCCGTGGGACCATCCGGGATTTGTAGTTTATATATAAGTTTTTTTTGTGCTTGGTATCTAGGTTTTTGTTGGTTCCGTAGTTTTGTATATTGAAAATTTGAAATTGAGTGATTATGTGGGATTTCTTCTCAGGAAGCAGAGTATAGGGCTAAGAAAATGAAGAAGAGATTTGCAGATTACACGAGAGCTTGGAGGAGAGGAATGAGCAATTGTAGGCTTCGGCATCTATGACAGAGAAGGTCCCACAAATCACTATTTGTGATTATGCTTTTCTCCATTTTAAATTCTTCAAAGTCGGCAACGTCTCAGAGCGCTTGTGAATGTCGGGGGTCTTTGGCGAGAGCTAGAAGCATTTAATGGTGGAGAAACGGAGAAAAAAAAGAGAGAGCATGCAAAACTAGTAGCAATTTTTCACAAAATTTCATTTAAAACTCGCTGACCATCCAACGAGATTTTCCTGCCACGTATCAATCAATGGCAGCACTCATCGTTTAAATTTCTTAAAAGTTTTCTTTAAAAACTTGCTGGATGGTCCAACAAGTTTTAGGACGCTGTGGGAAATTTTTTTCCACCAAACCATTATTTAATATTTTATTATAAAAAATTAAAAAAAGGAAAAAACACATATATACACTGTGTGCTCTAGATCTTGAGGCTATATATAGCTAGATGGAATTTTTAATTAACTAGGAACTAGATGATTGAGCCTAGATAGTGTTTGTATGCATATAAAGCCACTTTTTTCTTCTTCAATGTCTCTAGGCCTAGCAAAATGGGTCCAGACCCGACGGGCCACCCGTGGCCCGCCCAGTTAAAATGGGTCTAGGTCTATGAAAATCAACCCGTTTATAAATGGGTTAACCCATAACTCGCCTGTTTATAAACGGGTCAAACCAAGTTCAAGTCCGGTCACCTGTCGAGTGACCCGTTTACTTGGCTACTGTTGAAGTTAAAACCCTAAATGACTAAATCCTATTCCTAATTCCTAATCCTTGTCACGGCTGCCTCCTCTAGGCTCCAAACTCCCCTCCTCAATCTCTCCCTCCATGAGTGACGACCATGAAGAAAGCTTACTTCAAGTGTGCTGATGAGTGCTTGGATAAGAGGCTCCGACAGGAAGAGCTGTGCTACTCGCCGGTTGCCATCGCCATCGCCACTCGCCGGTCGCAGTTCTTCTTCTTCTTCTTCCTCCGGCAGAAAGAGCTCCTCGCCATCGCTACTCGCCGGTCGTAGTTCTTCTTCTTCTTCTTCTTCTTCTTCTTCTTCTTTTCTCCTTCTTCTCTTTTTCTAGGTCTCCTTCTTCAGACTAATTTTGATTTAATGTTTTAAACCCCAAGATTTAAAAATCTGATTTTGATTCCTCCTCCTTCAACCGAGAAAGACCTAATAAGAGATGAGAGATAATTTAATTTTTTTGCTTTTAAATTTTAAAATAATTAATTTTTTTAAACGGGTAACCCGTGACCCGCCCGTTTATTAAACAGGCGCGTTAGGGTTTATAGGGTTGTGACCCGTTTAACTTTGACCCATTTATGACCCAACCCGTTTATGACTCGACCCGTTTCCAGCCCGTCCGGACCCGGCCTGTCAACCCGTTTTGCCACCCCTAAATGTCTTTAGAGAGCATATGATGGTCTATGAATCCGTAAAGGCAGTAGCTAGCTATAGCTGTAGCTATGTACAACTGCTCATCATCAGTTGTTCTCACTAGCTAGCTAGGGTATACATAGATATATATATATACCTAAACCTCAACAACTTTCATCGCTTTCTCACTTAATTGTATGGTTAATATTTATACAACTTCTCGTGAAGAGAGAGAGGCCATGTCCCATGCATCTGAAGTATGCATGAATTCATGTAGTCCCTTTCTTTCTTCCTTTCTTCCTTACTTTCTTTCATGTTTTCTCTCCTACCTATGGCTTTCAAAAAGAGTTTGCCAATTAAGGTTTGTGGTAGGAATAGGCTTGTGCATGTGTGGACCAAAATTACAAAGAGGGACTCGTGAATACCCCCCACTAATTAATTAATTAGTTAATTTTTTGAGGGATAGTGACATATGTGTGTGTGTGAGAGAGAGAGAGAGAGAGAGAGAGAGATTCAACTGATTCATATGGTAGGAGGGATTTTTTTTTTTCTAAAATATTCTCACCTTCATCTATGTAATTAAATAAGCATAAGATTCGAATTAGTGATCAACAACAAATGTTATTCATAATTTTGTTAGTGAAAGAACTCATAGAAATGGAGTAATTATATTTGGTAAGGAGAAAAAAAAAAAAAAAGAAGCTCAAATGATAAGTATTTGTTTAAGGGTTCTTCATAATTTCTATTTTGTAGAAGATTTAGTCACAGTTGTTTATCAATTATCACAATATACACTTTTTACTTAGTGGATTTACATGACACATGACACCCACAAGTGAAAAAAAAGTTCGATGTTAGATAGTGAGACTTAAGCTCTTCGCCGCCAAGTTAAAAGGCAAAGAGGTGAACCACATATTCAAAACCCGACCTCCAATTTGAAAGGCAAATAGATGAATCACTTAAAATAATTTTACTCATATTTATATAAATAATTCAATGATATTCCACCTATAGCTCAGCCTCTTATATTAAAAAATATCTCTTGAGCTTTCTCCGTTCTCATGCTTCACTACTTTCACATATTACTTTTTGAGAAAATACTTTTGATCACTCCTTTTTTTCTCCTTTCTTTCACCAAATGAAACAATGGATCTCTTGTGATTGAAATTTCTTTTTGTTCAAAGATTATAATAAAGGAAATATAAAATAGTGACGTATATGAAATGCTAACTACTCTCGATCAACTTTATTATTGAAAGGCATAAAATATAATGCATGCATGCAAATCAATCTATGCATCTCGTGCGCAACACCTTTAATGAATACTTGTTTGTGGCATAGGATAGTTGTACAATCCTTCCATTGTTAATGAATAAGAATACTTAAATATTAATTAATTCCACTTTCTTTTCACCAAATGTTAATCCCTTTTTTATCCTACTAATGTGAAAGTTGCTTCCAGCAATTTCTGTTGGCTTCAACTTTGAGCCTCTTGTACATATAAACACTATTGGAGAGAAGTCTCCATGAATTTCCTCTAGCTGTTTCTAGCAATTGCTAGCTACTTGGCTTCAAACACTTAATTAATTTGTGGCCTCTTTTTATTCTTGCTAATTAATATTTGTCATAATATAATGGTACATTGTCTGAAGCTATTTATTTTATATTTGTCTGAAGCTATTTATTTAATATGTTTCTTTATACGATGGTATTCAAATTTTTTTTGACAATTAACAAATTTATAGAATAATGGATCATTAATTTTCTGAGCATGTTCCACTTAAATATTAAAATAATTTTAATAAAAAGTACTCAAAATTTGAACCCTGTGTCTACTTAAGTAGAAAAGTTCTAAATTTATTACTCGAGCAATGTTGGAGGACTATTTATTACTTATGTTGGGAAGGAGATTTTGTGATCACTTATACCTCCAACTATATGTGTCCCAATTCAACTCCAACCCATTACTCAAAATACACTATAATAAAAAGAGAGTTATCGTCCAGCTGGGTTAGCTGAAGTGGTAAGGATGATTTATGACTTTGGTGACCTCAAGGTCACGGGTTCGATTCCCTCTTGAGGCATTACGCTGGTGAATTATCAGAGGGTGCGTCAATGAGCGGGTGACTTTCACTCCTCCGAGTTTGGTGCCACACTATAGTGTCCAAAGTGGCGCAATGGTGGCTGGAATTCTCGGGTTATCAAAAAAAAAAAAAAAGGAGTTACCAAATTTTATAAGTTTAAATGTGAAAAATAATAGAGAAAGGAAAAAAACAGTAATCACTTTTCATGCTTGGTTACTAAAGACAGTGAAGAGGAAAATTAAATATATAATAAATTGATTAACAAAAATTAGTTTTACATTTCATTAATATTTGATTTTTTTTATATTTAAACATATTAAGATATAATTTTATTTTTTTAATTTTCTTTTCCTAACTAGGCAAACTCATTGATCCAAACCCAACCAAAGTCTTTTGAAGAGAGAGGGGCATTTCAATTAATTGCATGTTTAATTGGTACATAATTAAGAAAGGAATGAAAATGAAATCAAAATTTTTATTTAATTTCTTAAAGAGTTTTAAACAAATTCTCGTTGCAATTCTATTTCCTCTCCCATCCTACTCCAACCCAAACTTAACATAAGTTTCCCCATAAATAGTTTCATCATTTAAATTAAACCCTCACCCAAATATGTGCGTGACATGCCCAATCGGGTCAGCTTAAGTGGTAAAGATGACTTGTGACTCTGGTGACCTCAAGGTTACGGGTTAAATTTTCCATTGAGACATTACGTCGGTGTATTATCAGAGGTGCGTCAATGGGCCGACAACTTTCACCCTTGAGTTTGGTGTCGCACGATAATGTCCAAAGTGGCGTGATGGTGACTGGAATCCCGGTGTTATAATATATATATATATATATATATATATATATGTGTGTGTGTGTGTGTGTGTGTGTGTGTGTGTGTGTGGCAGTGGTGGTCGTGAAAATTAGATGGGCATATACTTAATAATATTAATATTGCTGATCTGATTTTTTTGGAGGAGGGAAAAAGATGAACATTTATTTCAAACCCAAAAAGCGAAACAACTCTTCACGAGAAAACCTAGCACATTCACGAATCTCCATCTTCTAATTGAAACCTGATAGGCAAGCTTCCACGGTCCACAAAATTTTACTGTTGCCATATCTAAGAACTAATATAAATTAGCTAGACTCTATGCAATTATATGCATGCACCAGGGGATCACCTTCGAACACCAGATAACATTTCATATTAAGCTCTCTTCAAGTTTCCAAAACCTAGCTATAGCTGCAAAACTCCTTCCCTTCCATCGCTTCCCTTTCAATTAATCACATCTTAAATTAGTTTCTCTCTGAATTCCTGCCATGGCACCTCATGGAGAAGCCCTTAATGTTGGTTCATACTCGAGGACCAACAACTTCGACAAGCCCCCGAGGCTGTCCACCGACGGCCTCCACCGGACGCTATCAGACATCTCGTTCGAGCTGAGCAAAGAGGCCATAGACCTCAGCATCCACGGCACTCTCCCGCCCATATCGGAGGTCGAAGACGCAATGTGCGAGTGCTGCGGCATGAGGGAGGAGTGCACGCCAGAGTACATTGGCCGGGTGCGGGACAAGTTCTTGGGGAAGTGGATATGTGGGCTGTGTGCGGAGGCGGTGAAGGACGAGGTGGAGAAGAATGGAGGGAAGGGAGAGGATGCCTTGAGTGCTCACATGAGTGCATGTGTTCGGTTCAACAAGCTTGGGAGGGCTTATCCTGTTTTGTGCCAAGCTGAGGCCATGAGGGAGATGTTGAAGAAGAGCTCATTAAGGTTGGATGGAAGACTTAGGGCCAAGTCCATGAGCCCTAGGGATACGGGTGCTGGCCCAAAGAAAGGCGGTATCGCGAGGAGTTCGAGCTGTATTCCGGCAATTACAAGGGAGATAAATGATCTAACCATCACCAATTGAGTTAAATTTGCTAAGACAAATATATGTGTGTAAAGAGCTTCTCTAGCTAGCGACGATCATACTCTTTAGGGAAAATGGTCATTATTTTATGTACCTCTCCCATAATCTTGTAAGGCACCCATTACAATTGAAGGCTGTTTAATTCTCATTAGGGCTAGTGATCAATTAGGAACTTGTTTTGTAATGATCACATGCACTTCCATTCTCTTCTACATCAACCTAGCCTTAGTTTCTGCTTCTCTAGCTCTATGTTTGACCAACCTTTTAATTACCCTCTAGCTAGGGTTCTTTTTTGGTTGGGCTATGTTATATATACCCAGCCCCTTGTATGTTTTCATCTGACTGTAGCTCAACCTTTATTTTACCACCCCTTGGGGGTTTAGTTTCAGGTAATGAAAACTTTGTTGCCTGTTTTTATGTATACCTTTTAATAAGGTTGTATGTTATTTTAAATTTTATATTAAATAGTAATTGAAGTTTCAAAGTTTGGATGATGTGTGGCTTGATCATTTTCTATTCTTTATGTTAACAAAGGTTATCCTTTAGATGTGACTTGTGGGGAGCCAACTATCATCATATATGTGCCTCAATTATCTCTAAAAAAAATAATAATAATAAAGAAAAGAAAAATAAATAAACACTCTCTTTCAACAATATAATCACTAATTATTTGCTTAAAGTTTCTTTTAAAAATTAATGGACATCTTTATTTTGTGATCTACTCATGAGATAGTTTGAATAATTAAAATAATTCCCTAAAACTTAAAAAAGAAAAAAGAAAAAAGAGTGCATAACTAAAATAAGTTAATTTGGCCAATGATACATTTTATTTTCATGCACATATATCAAGAAAAAAATTAAATGAGTTTTGGAAAAAAATAAAAAAAATATTATTTATATAACTTCTTATCAAATTACAAGGTGACGAAGAGAGAGAAACAATGAGAAAATCATTTATCAAAGTACACACTTGAAATATATTCATGCTATTGCATCATGACCAAAGAATAAAAAATTGAGTAATGAAAAAATTTCAGTTCCCATAGATAGAGAGTGATGCGCTTCTCAGAACCTAAGAACATGTTTATTATTATTGAGCTATAATTATCTCAAGAAATTAAAAACTTATAAATAAAACTAAATGACTAATCATTTTGGTGAAAAGTGCATGTGCAATACCCAGGTTGAGGATGATACATTAAATTTGTACCAAAATGAATTTTTAAATGTACTAAATTCTAGGTGGCTTACATAGACATTTGTCGGTACAGAGAGTTGGTGCTCCAATTATGCTTTTGAGAATACTTTTTGAAATGATATAAGACTTCGTTATTTCTCACTTTTGGGATAGACACTTTATTGGACATGACGATTGTGTTGTTAGAGAGTTTACATTGTGACCTATTTGATTATAATTTGTGTTAAAATTTAAAATTATCATTCAAGTTATATGGAGGAGATAATTTTCAATATATTTCGAACTTTAATTTTACCTTGACACACACATACATGCGTGTATGTTTGTATATGTACCTCTCATATCCCCTTAATATTTACTTCATATAACAAAAAACGAGAAAGCAAATATGTCTCTATATATTATTCTATTAACAAGCAGATATTTCTAGAAAACACGCTCGAATTTATAAAGAATAGAAATGACTCATGCTAGAAAGTTGATTTTGTATATAGAGCCAAACTTATGTTGGTCCATTTTTAAATTTTATATGAAGTAAGCATCACTTGGAAAAATGATAGATGATGTAATATTGCTTGTATTAAGTGTAACTATTTTATGTTTTTCTTTCTAAATGACATGTCTTAGTTTAAAAAATTGTTTGAGCAAAAGCAAAAAAATGTTAGCTTTTGTCCCACATTGGTGAGAAATGTATATTGAACTTTAGGTTGAAGTTATATAAATAGTTTCCCTCATTATTTGTAATCACACGTCAAATTTGTAGAGTTACAAATAGTATTTGTACTCTTGAGTATTTCTAATTACTATTGGTAATTTGAAATTTGCCCAAGTTGTAATTTTTTTGAAAGTAGTGGATTGATCGTTGGTGCCTGAGGATGTAGGTAATTTTGTATCGACCCTCGTAAATTATTTTATTGTTCTTTATTTTTGTCTTTTATTATTAGTTTCTGCATCACTTTAGTTTTGATTATATATTAAATAGCTATAGCCGTAATATTGGTGTTTATCACGAGTGGGGTGCCCAGCATAATAATTGGTGTTCTAATATGGAGGTGTTTCTTTGTTAGGATCTTTGATTCTATTTTTGATGTCTAAGAAAGACCTTATCTAAGCGAGTGCTTAAAGACCATTGTGGCTCAGTCACTCCCTGGAGGTCGGCTTGATCAGAGTAGAATTTCATAGGATATACAAAGTAGGCATAGTTGGGATAAGTGTGGTACTATTTATCCTAAGCCAGACAAAGATATTATTGTATCCTTTTGTACGTTGTCAATCACACGACCACTGTAGATACTCCCTGTGCTGTAGATCTTGAGGCTATATATAGCTAGATGGAGTTGGACTTCTTAATCAACTAGGCACTAGCTGATTGAGCCTAGAAAATTTTTGTATGCATATAAAAGCCACTTTTTTTCTTCTTTAATGTCTCTAAAGAGCATATGATGGTCTATGAATCCGTAAAGGCAGTAGCTAGCTATAGTTGTAGCTATGTACAACTGCTCATCATCAGTTGTTCTCACTCTCTAGCTAGGGTATATATATATATATATATATGCCTAAATCTCAACAATTTCCATCACCTTCTCACTTAATTGTATGGTTAATATTTATACAACTTCTCGTGAAGGGAGAGAGGCCATGTCCCATGCATCTGAAGTATGCATGCATTCATCTAGTCCCTTTCTTTCTTTCTTTCTTCCTTACTTTCTTTCATGTTTTCTCTCCTACCTATGGCTTTCAAAAGGAGTTTGCCAATTAAGGTTTGTGGTAGGAATAGGCTTGCACGTGTGTGGACCAAAATTAAAAATAGGGACTCGTGAATACCTCCCCACTAATTAATTAATTAGTTAATTTTTTGAGGGACAATGACATATGTGTGTGTGTGTGTGTGTGTGTGTGTGTGAGAGAGAGAGAGAGAGAGAGAGAGAGAGAGAGAGAGAGAGAGAGAGAGAGAGAGAGAGAGATTGGACTGATTTATAGGGTAGGAGGGATTTTTTTTCTAAAATATTCTCTCCTTCATCTATGTAATTAAATCAGCATAAGATTTGAATCAGTGATCAACAATAGATGTTATTCATAATTTTGTTAGTGGAAGAACTCATAGAAATGGAGTCTAATTATATTAGGTAAAGGGGAAAAAAATAAAAAAGCTCAAATTATAAGTCTTTGTTTAAGGGTTCTTCATAACTTCTATTTTGTAGAAGATTTAGTCACACTTGTTTATCAATTATCACTTCCTTCCTCTCTTTCTCTCTCTCCTCAGAGGTTGAAGATGCGATGTGTGCGCGAGTGCTCCGACATGAGGGAGGAGTGAATGTCGTAGTACATTGACTGGGTGCGGGAGAAGTTCTTGGGGAAGTGGATATGTGGAGGCGGTGAAGGACGGGGTGGAGAAGAATGGAGGAAAGGGAGAGGATGCCTTGAGTGCTCACATAAGTGCATGTGTTCAATTCAACAAGCTTAGGAGGGCTTATGCTGTTTTGTGCCAAGCTGAGGCCATGAGGGAGATCTTGAAGAAGATCTCATTAATGCTGGATAGAAGAGTTAGGGCCAAGTCCATCAGCCCTAGGGACACCAGTGCCGGCCTGAAGAAAGGCAGTATTGCAAGGAGTTTGAGCTATATTCTGGTGATTACAAGGGAGATGAATGATCTAACCATAACCAATTAAGTTAAATTTACTAAGACATATATATGTGTGTGTGTGCGTGTGTGTGTGTAGCTAGAGAGCTTCTCTAGCTAGCAACGATCAGTACTCTTCAGGGAAAATTATCATTATTTTATGTACCTCTCCCCTAATCTTGTAGGGCACCCATTAAAATTGAAGGGTGTTTAATTCTTATTAGGGCTAGTGATTAATTTGGAACTTGTTTTGTAATGATCTCATGCACTTCCACTCTCTTCTATATCTACCTAGCCTTAGTTTGTGCTTCTCTAGCTCTAATATGTTAAACCAACCTTTTAATTATCCTCTAGTTAGGGTTCTTTTTTGGTTGGGCTATGTTATATATACCTAGCCACTAGCATTGTTTCTAAAGCTAGTGTATATATATTTTAACTCCCCTTGTATGTTTTCGTCTGACTATAGCTCAACCTTTATTTTACCACCCCTTGGGGGTTTTGTTTCAGGTAATGAAAAATCTATTGGCTATTTTTATGTATACCTTCTAATAAGGTTGTATGTTATTTTAAATTTTATATTAAATAGTAATTGAAGTTTCAAAGTTTGGATGATGTGTGCCTCCATCATTCTCTATTCTTTATGTTAACAAAGTTTGTCCTTTAGATGTGATTTGTGGGGAGCCAGCTATCATCATATATGTGCCTCAATTATCTCTCAAAAAAAAAAAAAAAAAACAAAGAAAATAAAAAGAAATAAACACTCTCTTTCAACAATATAATCACTAATTATTTGTTTAATTTTTCTTTTAAAAATTGGACATCTTTATTTTGTGATCTACTCATGACATAGTTTGAATAATTAAAAGAAGACCCTAAAACTTAAAAAAAAAAAAAGAGTACCTAACTAAATCCCATGTTTATCCGATAAATCCCATGTTTATTTGAAATTATTGACAGGAGCACCATCCTCAGTTTGTTGGAGAGAACATTTGCCATAATTTTGTTAAAACTGCCAATAAGGCTGATAGGTCTAAATCCTTTAATTAATGTTCTTAGCCCCTCCTATTTTTGGGATGATAATAGTAAATGTAGCAGCTAGACTTTTTTTTGAATTTTTTATTTGAGTGAAATTCTTGGAAGGCTGAGATGAAATCGTACTTCATGAATTTCCAACATTTCTAGACCAGATACATAGTGAAACCATCAAGACCTGGGAATTTATCTCCGTTCACTGAGGACACAACTTTCCAAATTTTTTCTCCTAGGAATAGCTACTCGAGATTTACAGATATGGTGTATTCTCAAGAGGGGGGAGGTTGAATTGGGAATTTAAAAAATCCTAAGTCAAGTATGTCGTATTTTCAAAATCCACAATCAGTATTACACAATCTAGGGTCTTTCTAAGCAATTACAAAATCCACAGATATTCATATATATGAATATTTGAAAATATGCACAACAAATCAAATATAAATATAAGTGCGGAAATGTAAAGAAAGTAAGGAGGGAGAGAGTGCAAACACAAAGTTTTTAACGAGGTTTGGTAAATCTTGCCTACGTCCTCGTCTTGGGCAAATTACCCAAGGATTCCACTACCCACTCCTTAAAATCGGGCGGAGCTTCCCATTACAATTCGCTTCTTCACAGGGCGAAGCGTCCCTTTACATCTGCTTCTTCACAGGGAAAAGCTTCCTTCTCCAAGCGATACCCAACGAGTCTGACACTCCTTATAGGATGGAGCCCTCCTTTACAAATAAAATGAAAATTTCATACTATTAGAAATATATATACACTTTCCATTTTTCATTTATTCTCTAATTATTATAGAGCATATATTTAGGAGTAATTTTGGGATATTATTCCTGGACTCATGTATATAAATACACACTTGTATTATTGAATAATATATAGAAAATTCCTTTATTCAAATTTAACATGGTATCAGAGCAAACCTATTTTTTTTTTTTTTTTCTAATCTTCCTTGCCCTTGCCCACCCTTGCTGCACCCTTGCCGCCTCCCCTCTTCGCAACTTTGCCGGTAGCCGGCACTCCCTGATCTCAGTCCCCATTCCCTTTCAGCTTCATCTTCTCTTCCCCGTTCCTTTCCCACTTTGCAGCTCGCACACATTTGGGGATAGCAAGTTCGAACCTCCTGTTCCAGATCGGCAGACCCAGTCTTCCCCTTCGCACTTGGGCTTCCACCTTCCCGTTGCCTCCCTGTTTCCGAATACATGCCACAAACATTCGTTCGGCGGCAGCAGTCCCTCCGCTCGGCCGCCGGTTCTGCGATGCCATCGTCATCATCTTTAGCGCCTCAGCGAACATGCTAGTTCTTCCTTGTTTAGGCATCATCTTCCTCGTATCCGACTTTCCCTAGTTTTTCTCAGCTCCGACAAAGTTCCCTTGACTCTCCAATTTTTCTTCATGGTCGACTTGCAGTTGCTCCTCCGTTCGTCTTCTCCAGAAAACCTCATCTCTCTCTGTTCGGTTCTCCTGTCTTCTCCGGCAGTAGCCTTCGATGTTTCGGTTCAGTGTCAGTTTTCAGTTCCGGCTGGTGCTTCTCCGGTCCTCCCCGTCTCTGGCATCCTTTTAACAGGTTCTTGATTTTTTGGTGGCGTTTTTCCGGCGTTGTCTCTCTCTCTCTCTCTCTCTCTCTCTCTCTCTCTCTCTCTCTCTCTCTCTCTCTCTCTCTCTCTCTCTCTCTTTCTCTCCTTCTGATTGTCATCTTCACTTTTCTCATTGTTCCTGATTTGGCGTTTTTTGATTTATCTGAACTGATCTGACGATTATGTCCAACATCACATCGGCAGAGGTCTCCTCCTCCAATCCACCATCCCTGGACGTGTTTTCTCCATATTTTCTCCATTTTGCTGATTACATAGGTGCCATACTAGTCTCCACTCTTCTCAATGGTGACAATTATCCTACCTGGAAGAGGGCTATGAAAATGGCCTTGAATGCAAAAAATAAATTTGATTTTGTTAATGGTACCCTTCCTAAACCAACGCCCCCCTCAGCAGAAACTCAATTATTGTGGGAACATTGCAGTGATATGGTCTTATCATGGATCCTCAACTCCATTAATCCATCCATTGTTCACAGCTTGATCTATCATGAATGTCCCCGTGATGTATGGCTAGATCTTGAGAATCGTTTCTCTCAAAGCAACAATCCTTGAATTTTCAAATTGAAGCATGACATTGCTACTCTTATCCAAGGCTCCATGACCGTCTCTATGTATTTTACAACACTTAAAGGTTATTGGGATGAACTCGCCATGCTTGCCTTCGTATCGCAGTGCACTTGTGGCGCCTTAACCGAATTAATCCGAATGCAAGATACTGAGTGAGTTTTTTAGTTTTTGATGGGGCTACATGATTCATATGCTTCCATCCGTAGCCAAAGTTTGGCTATGGATCCTTTACCTTCCGTCACCAAAGTATATTCAATTTTGCATCAAGAAGAAAAACAACGCCTTCTTCACCAAAGCCTTGGGTCGTGAACATTTCCTCGACTTATCAAGCAAGTTTGGCATTACGGATCTCCATGCTCCAACTTGAGGGGGAGTATTAGAAATATATATACATTTTCCATTTTTCATTTATTCTGTAATTATTATAGAGTAGATATTTAGGAGTAATTTTGGGATATTATTCCCGGACTCATGTATATAAATACACACTTGTATTATTGAATAATATACAGAAAATTCCTTTATTCAAATAAAAAGCTTCTTCAATAAGCAGAGATTTACAATATTAAAACTAGATGCACTATCAAATGATTTTCAAGTGAAGTTCGGTAGAGTTGGGTAATCCTCTCAAAAATATTTTTCAATAAAAGATGAGAGTATAAAAAATGATTTTCACAAATTGACCTTAGTAAATCAAATGTAAGTATCCTTTCAAGGAAGAATATATAAGTGAATATATTGCTCAAGGCTCTCAAAGATAACTCAAAAATATTTTCTCTAAGGAGATTTTCAATAAGAAGAGTAGGAGAAATATATAAAAAATTTCTTCAAGATTGACCTTTTAAGAAAAATAGCAAAAAGACTTTTCAAGCAAAATATATGGATATGAATATATGCTCAAGCCTTGCAAGTATAACCCCAAGATAATTTCCTCAAAAAGATTTTCAAAAATAAAGAGAAGGAGAAATATGACTTGATGCTCAAAATAAAGTATAAAAAAATGTTTGGGAATCAAAGAATAATGAAGTATGCTTCCAATCCCTTTCTCTAACATTTTTCAAGTGCTTTAGACTTGTATTTATAGGTAAAAATCAAAACTAACCGTTTTATAGCTGTTGGGGTATTAAAATATAATTTAATGTGAAAACTAACTGTTTTTTGGTCGTTGGGGTGCTTTCTGCGTGGAAACCCTTCAGTTTTTCAGACGTAACTTTTTTTTTTTTATATATAATTCCAAATCAGAGGTTCTTGGTATCAACAGAAATTTAAGAAAAAATCTCACAACTTTCATGTTGAACACATTTTAAGATAAAGAGTGATTGATTAATAAAATTGCTCATCAAGAAGACAAAAGAAACATGAAGGAAATTTTTCTACTGCGGACACCCTTCAATATTTTGGACATAACTTTTCCTATACAATTTCGAATTAAACGTACTTAGTATCAACAGAAATCTAAGAAAAAATTCCACAACTTTCGTGTTGGACCATTTTTAAGATAAGGAAAGTTTGATAGAGAGAAGTGTTCATTAATGCGACGGAAGAAACATGAAGGAGTTTTTTTTTTTAGGAAACTTGTTTTGGAAAAATGTTCTCATGAAAATTTTATGTGTCCTAAGGTCAATTTAAGGTTATTGAGCTTCAAATTAAATCATGAGAAATGCATGCACAATTCCTCCGCCAAAAGTGAGGGTTTATCAACAAATAAATAGAGGTCCTGCCCTTCTTTTTTGAAAATAAAATAAAATTCAACCTAATTAATTATTACAACCCAAAAAATAAATATAATCTTCACGCCTTTTGCTCTTCTGAATCCCCATGGAATACGCCGATTAGTGTGAGTTTGAAGTGCATTTACGACTTCCATTTTATATCCTTACTTGTGCTCCTAAAATTATAAACCTGTACATTCACTAAGTACACAACTGCTGTGGTTTGTCATAATCAAAACAGGGATTAGGCTCAAAAAATCAACACAGATCTTCCCTATCTTGATGTGACATGATTGTAAAACATTTTCTCGATAATTGAGACCTCCATGCAAAATGTTTCGTAATGAGCTCTTGGAAAAATTTTGTAGCTTCACATTTTATTATTATTGAGCTATAATTATCTTAAGAAATTAAAAGCTTATATATTAAACAAAATGACTAATCATTTTGGTGAAAAGTGCTTGTGTAATACCCATTTTATGAGGTTGAGAATGATACATTAAATTTTCAACAAAATGAATTTTTAAACATCCTAAATGCTAGGTGGCTTACAGGGACATATGTTGGTATAAAAAGTTGGTGCTCCAATTATGCTTTTGAGATTACTTTTTGAAATCATATGAGACTTCATTATTTCTCGCTTTTGTGGTAGATACTTTATTGGAGATGAGGATTGTGTTATTAGAGAGTTTATACTGTGTACTATTTGATTATAATTTGTTAAAATTTAAAATTATCATTTAAGTTATATGGAAAACGAGAAAGCAAATATGTTTCTATATATTATTCTATTAACAAGCAGATATTTCTAGAAAACACCCTCGAATTTATAAAGAGTAGAAATGACTCATGCTACAAAATTGATTTGTAAATAGAGACAAACTTATGCTGATCCATTTTTAAATTTTATAAGAAATAAGCATCACTTGAAAAAATGATAGATGATGTAAAAGATTAAGTTGTGCACTTTGATCGATGACATATCTTATTTTAAAAAATTGATTAAGCAATGACCAAAAATACATATTTATATATATTTTTTCACATACACAATCAAATAAATAAACAACTATTAAATGTAAGTACACATTTTGAATGAGTCACACTCATAGTTTTATTGTCAAAACCTTTTAAGCCCACACAAAAGTCACATAAAGAGAACATTGGTGAATTATCAAAGTATAGTTACAAGGTATTGGAAACTCTAAACTAAAGCTATAACTTTAATGCACCAAAAATTTAGTATTAATTCAAAAATGACGTCCATACACATTATAAGAGTAAGTTGTACTCAATTGTAATAAACTTCGAGTGACATTAAGTACATGCAAACTGAATTTTAGATATTATTTTTGTGAATATTTTTATATGATTTTTTTTTTTTTGGTAAAGTTGGTTGTGTATAATGCCCATATGAGGACCGCCAACTAATTGCTAATTTTCTTTCTCCTTTTAAGGGCTCAATTAGATTCTTATAGCACCTAGGGTCGTTTTTTTTTATATGAAAAGAATAAGATAATCTTAATAAAAATTATAGCCTTTTTTTTTTTTTTTGATAACGTCGGGTGTCCTAAGCTTATGCACCAGACTAATCCCACGCCTACACCAACAGTGCCCTCCACCAGCGTAGGAGGTAAATCGCGATTATGCAACACAAGTGGTAGGAATCGAACCCAAGATCATATTGATAGTGGCTCTTCCCAACCCAACCCAATCCCAAGACGCATATCACTTTACCATTCACAGTTGGCTCCACAATAAATTGCTTTACCATCCACTGCTGGCTCCATGAAACATCAAATGGAATCAAACTCGGGGTACACAATTATAGCCTTTATGATATATGTATCTTGAGAGTATTTTGGGCAATATAATTTCAAGATACGTCAATGGTGAAATATAGAGGTATAACTTGATCCTAATTCTAATTATACTTCTGAATAGATTATTATTTCAAATTTCTTTAACTTGTCTTTAAAAACCTAAATTTAAGGCTTCCAATTTAAACTTGTGACTGAATAAAACTCTAACACTTTATATTATATTTTATATAAATTTATTTAAATTCAAATTTGACTCAACTAAGAAAATGTAAAGGTAGTTTAATTAATGATTTCATAAATAAAATTATTAACTAGTGTCTAGGAATATAAATTTTTAAGACTTGTATTTAAAGTTGTATAAATTTAAAAGAAATTTAAATTAATGAGTTTACATTTTCTCTAATACTATAAAGGAAATCTTCCCTACTATAATCTTCTAAAAATGTCAAATTTGTTCTTATAACTACCAATGATTATTTCAAAATATTCATTTAACTAACCATAATTATCCCAAAATATTCTTATAATTATGTCAAATTTATCCCTATAATTACTCATAATCATTCCAAAATACTCTAATTATCTACAACTATTCCAAAATGCCTTTAGACTATTCAACTTTCTTTTATTTTCTTTATAATTTTAAGAAATTTTAAAAAATAAAGAAACGTGCCCATGGCTAATATTTATACTAGAAGGAATTCCCCTATTTGATGTCATCTTTAAAAAACTGTCAAATTTATCCCTATAACTACTAATGATTATTCTAAAATACTCTAATTATCTGATGGGTGGAGGAGACTCACTTAATCACTGGTTGTGATTGAAATTCAGTAAGGATTACACTTAATTTGCACAATAAACACTCAATTGATTTCAACATGAAAAATTACAGAGGAATTCAAAATACACAAACACTTCTTCTCACTGGTTAATGTCTCTGTCTACACCACATATTACATTACACACACACACACACACACACACATATCTATTTATAGCAAAGCATCTGACGATAAGTGAAGATTATAATCAACAATGATGGGCTGGTTGGTGATGTTTTGGTGAGGTTGCTGCCAACTCCAGTCCAAATTCAACAAAGGTGGGCTGTCGGCCATCTCCAGTTAAGTTTAATTTTCAACACTATCAATAACTATTCGAAAATATAATTAGATAGCGTTTGTATATATGGATTTGGAATTGAATTGAAATTATAAATACTTGGATTTGTATTTGAATTCCACATAATTCCAAATCCACACATGGAAATGGAATTCCAAATCAAATCCAAATTCATTGTTTGGATCACCTTTAAGTATTGGATATGAATTTGAGCATGTTTACTTTAATTTCTAATCATTTCATGTAATAATGTACACATTAATATTCTTAGCATTATTGATAAGAGTACACCAATAAAAAGATGTGTGGAGAACCTTATGTCTAGAAATTTATAAAAGTTTGAATTCTATAAACTCCTTACATCTAACATAACTCTTTAAGAAATTAGAAAATAACTCTTGTGTTAGCTTTGGTGTATTCCCAAGAGGGGGAGGGGTGAATTGGGTATTTAAACTTTATTCCTAAGTTTAGCTAATTCAACAGTAGTATTTCACAACGTAGGGTCTTTCTATATACACAAACCCAAATGCGTAGATAATATGCAGAAATTAAATCACACGCTATAACATACACGTGTAGAAATATAAAGTGTTGAGAATATAAAGTACACGTACGATATGTTATCAGAGTTCGACCGACTGTGCCTACGTCCCCGCCTCTAGCTCACAAGTTCGAGGATTCCACTAATGTTCACTTAACGGGTGGAGTGACATCGATTACAATTAGGTCAATTCAAGGGGTTGACCTCAACCAACACGCCCTAGTAGGATGACGCACCTAACTTTCTTAACCGGGTCTAAGACAGTCTGAAACTATTCAACAGGGCTAGTTTCCCTCTTCAGGTCCATGTCTGGAATACAACAGAATGTTCACAATAAGACTGGTATAGTGATTATACTTTCATATAAAACAGATATGTACCCAATATAAGCAATCACATGCACATGAGCAGTATAGGTAAAGTAAGCTCAGTGATATGAACATATGTGCAAATAACACTCAACAAAATATAATCACAATAATGTTCAAGAGTGTTCTAAACAAGCTATATCTTTGAAACAAGTTAATATCAAATCTCAATGTTCAATCAGAGTTTCAAAGATGCTTAATCAAATATTCAAACTAACTCAAAATATTTTCCTTGAATGTAATGAGCTCAAGAGTAGTTTGAAAAATATTATAACTTGTAGAAAATGTTTTTCCACAACAAAATCAAAGTTAAGGGAATCTTACAATGACAATACAAAGATCCCTAAGGTTGTTAGTTTATCCCAACATGAGATTTATAATATTGAAATATGTGGGATAAACTTAACTAAACTCCCCCAAAATCAATCAATTAAACAAGAACAATGGGAGTATTAGCAATGCCTAATATGCACTAGCACAACCAATATGCTCTCACAATACTAAAATGTATAAAGGGAATGAAAATATGAGAGTATTTGAGTAAGAATAGGATTTTGAAATAGAGAGAATTTTTGTTAATGATTTTCTGCTAATCACACCCTAATCCACACAAATGAACCCATATATATAGGTCAAGACCAAAATATAACCATTTAGGACCTATAGGGAATTCTTAGAAAAGTTTTAAAATACTTAGGAAATGTTAAACCCGTTTAACCCTTATTTACCTTAGTTAAAATAAAATAACCTGAGAAGATTTGGGTGGCTGAACCGAGGTTTGGTCGCCCGACTAGACTCATTTTTAAAAACCTTTAAAAATAGTTCGGTAGCTCGAGTTTTGGTATGGTAGCCCGAACAAAAGTCAGTAGCCTTTTTTTCGTAGGTTCGGGTGCTCAATCCTAGGTTCGGTAGCCCGAACGCACGTGTACGGTCGCCCGGTCCTATTTTGAACTGAACTACTCGGCAACTTGAGTTGGTGAAAAGGTCACATCTAGGGGTTCGGTCGTCCAAGGGAGATAAAGTCTTTCTTGGTTCGGAAGCTCGAACCCAAGTCAAACTATTGACTTCCCAACAGTTCGGGCACCTGAGGTGAAATGAACCCCTGGGGTTCGGTCGCCCGAGCTCTCTCATTTTATGCTTATCTTGTTCAGTCCATTTCAAATTGATCCCCTATTTGACAAGATATTGTGGGGATATATTAGTGCATATGTGTGGAGACCTAAAGTCTCACTAAGGTCTTTTTAATGGCTGTTTTGAGATAGTCCCAAAAATTCAGCGTCGGTCGACCGAAGGGTGCCCTAAGGTCATTCGGTCCTTATGGTCAATCTACGGTCATTTTGAGCTTACAAAACCTACATGCATGACATGCAGAGATTATTACAGACCGATATAAATTACTACAGACCCAAATAATATAAATTACAACAAGAAATAATCTTCAGGGTCTTCAGGCTTTACATTGTGTGCCATCCATTGATTTGCTAATATAAACCTACACACAAACTTGAAAGCTATCAAATACTAGAGTATTTGTCATTATCAAAACTAGGTGTGACCTATAAGTAGGCCTGGCAAAACGGGTCATGACCCGTTGGGTCACCCGGATCCGCCCGTTTAAAATGGGTTCGGGTTTAAAGAAGTTAATCCGTTTAATATTTTGGTGGGTCACGAGTTAACCCGTTTATAAACGGGTTACCCGGGTTTGGGCGGGTCACCCACCGGGTGACCCGTTATTTTGGATCCTTATTCCTTAATGGCTTAAGCCTTAAGCCTTAATGCATAATTCCAAGCTTCCAGCCCCAGCCCCCAGGCGCCAGCTTCAGCCTTCGGTCACGACTTGACTCACACTCACTCATGCACGCGGCACAGCGCACGGCGCACATACCTTCACTCAATCACTCTTCACTCTTCAGGCTTCAAGCTTCACAGCCTTCACTCAATCACTCTCAAGACTCAAAAGTCAAGAGTCAAGAGTCTCAATCACCAAAAAAAAACCCTAAGGGCTCTCTCTAAGACTCTTATTCTCTTTAACCCGCGCCGCGGCTCTCGAGTCTCAAGCTCTCAAAGTCTCAGCTTCTCAGCCTCTCCCGAGTCTCCTCATCTCCGACCTCTCAACTCTCACTCTCTTAGCCTCTCAGCCTCTCCCGAGTCTCCTCATCTCCAACCTGTCCTCTCCTCTGGCTCTCCTCTGGTGCACTGCTACTTGCTGCCGTCGGACCTACTGGTAGCTTGAGTCGTCGTCTCCAGGTCTCCACTAGGCTCCACGGACCACAGCCACTGTTAGTCATCCCCAGCTCCACAGACAGATAGACCACCTGACTCCAGAGGTGAGTTGCAGAGGTGAGTTGATATTTTTTAATTTTTTAGGTTCTTTGTTACCGCCTTACTGAGTTGCTGGGCCATTGGTTTGTTGGGTTTCAATGTTTCATGGATGATGCATGTTGGATGTGTGTTTCAATAGTAGATAAATAAAATAATTTAAGAAAACAAGAAGGATCCCTACCATGTTCATAAGCTAAGTTGAATGGATAAAATGTAATATTTTTTTTTAAAAAAATATCATTTTATATAAAATTTTTTAAAATTTTAAAATAAAAATATTATATTTTCTTAAACGAGTAACCCGTTATCCGCCCGTCTATTAAATGGGCGGGTTAGGGTTGGCATGTGTTTGATCCGTTTAACATTGACCCGTTTATGACCCGGCCCGCTAGTAACCCGCCCAAACCCGGCCCGCCCGCCCGTTTTGCCAGGCCTACCTATAAGGTCAACATCTTGAGAAACCATTTTGAACCTGGCATACTTGTAAAATATATATATATATCTCCACAAAAAATTTAAAAGTTACCAATTATATAATATCATATTAATATTTATACCTGATAAATAATACAAAACTCCTATACCTTTCCCAAAAAAAATAATAATACAAAACTCTTATTATTGAAATTTATGATCAAAACATACATAATACTTGTCCAAATACTAACATAATATTTTATAATTCATGAATTTTAAGTTTTATTGCCAAAAATTATTTTTTATATTAATTTATTGCTCTAATTATAATACACACCACTTGATAATATTGAGAGAAATAGCTTACGGGAAATATACTTTTGTGGAGAAAATATGTTATGTATGTACAAAAAAGTATCACAAATTAGTGTCAATTAATCTCAAACATAGTTTTAGATGCATAATGAGACTCCAATAAACTAGCGAGCACATCAGCTGCAAAATGTAAAAGTAAGCTTCAAACCATAGAAGATGACCATCACCTCAATTCGAGTATGCGCAACCAGGGAGTTGTTCCAGCTATAGCACACTAATAGTAAATGAATGAAAAAATAAAAACAAAATGAATGACAAAACAAAAAAACAAACAACTCAACTTGCTAATTGAAAGAACTTATATAATCATGGAAAAAAAAGCTAAAAAATAAATTTCCAAACTACATTTTGACCTCCCCCGCCCCCCCAAAAAATTGAAAACTTAGATTTTTTTAGATGTCCACACAAACACATAACCCACATCTTAATGAAAAGTTGTTGATTTTTTGAATCTGATCCCTAGTTTTGATAATGACAAACCACATGTTACTAATGTGTATGCCTAAGTACTTGAACAGGTTAATCATTCAGAACACACACATAAAAGTGATGTGGTTTCCAGAAAGACCTTAAAGAGCGTATACTCCTGACATAATCCATAAGAATCTTAAGAGCAAAAGAAAGAAGAAGAAGTTTCTTATTGTATTGCTTGTAGTTTTTAATTTGGTCTGTAATATTTTTGCATGACATGCGTGATAGATTGCATAAGCTCAAAAAGACCATAGAATGACTATAGGAATCCCTCAAGCAATTAGGCTAATAACTCACATTTATAGGGATTTAACTTAGGTTTTTATTTGGGCTAAAAATAGTTTGTGGACAAATTCAGTCGACCGAACCTAGGCAGTGTAAATTGCCTTAGTTGATTGAACCAAGTGGAAGTCAACATTTTGACTTCACTCGGTCAGTTGTATTCTTTTTGAACATGTCTTCCATAGTCGACCGAACTCACATGTGTATGACCCTCAACAACTTAGTCGACTGAACTTCCAGTTCATTTGTAATTGAGTCAACCGAACCATAAGAATAGCAGACCAAATTTCACATATGGTCGACCGAACCTCGAAGGGTTCGGAAATTGCCCTTATTCAATCGGCCGAACCTTCAATTCAAAATCTTCACGGTTGACCAAACTTGGCAATTGGGTTGACCGAACTTAAAATAAAGTCTACTGAAAACTCTCAGGTTGAACATTTTTAAATACAGTAAAACAATGTTAATTTTATTTAAACTTTATTAATCTTTTCTAAAAAGATTCCTACATCACTCAACGATTATAATTTTGAGTATGTCTATATATACTCCTTCATTTAGAAAGATTAAGTAGAGATTAGCAAATATCATTAGCCAAAAATTCTCTGAATTTCCAAATCCTTATTTTCTCATGTACAAGCCAAAAATCTCTCTCTTACTTATCCTACTTGCTAAAATGCTTTGGTAAGAGTATTATTGAGATTGTTTATATTAGCTTACACTTTTATTGTATTTGGTTGATATTGATTTTATTGAGAGTAAGCTTGAGAGTTTCCTTGTAATTTAACTCATAAGTCTTTAGTGGGAATACTCTTTAGAGCTTGTGAGTCTTGCATTATTGTTGCAAGTATTCATAGGCTTGATTTTGTGCTATTGTGAAATATTTTTTTTAAAACAAGCTTGATATTCAAATATTTCTCATACTTATTTGATAAATTATCTTTGGGATATTTGCTTGTGCTTTTGAGATCTTTGAGGTTATTGTTTGTGATTGATAAACATATTTTAACTCAAAGATATATTCACACCACTGTCACATATAAATTGTTATCATTGCATATAATTGAGAGTTGACATTTAGACTTCACTAAGCTTATACATTCATATCATACGGAAGTGTAATTTGTAATTGTATTGAGCATACTGTTGTACATCATCTACTTACTTTAGAAGCATCTTTGATTATAAACAAATTTGATATTACTGGTTGTATTCCCGACGGGCTATCGGAAGAGGGAGATTAGCCCTGTGAATAGTTCCGGATTGACTTTAACCCGATTAGTAAGGTGTTGTAAACGGTACCGCTTCACTCATTAAGTGAGTAATAGTGGTAATTCTCGAGCTTACGAGCTGAGATGGGGATGTAGGTAGTATTGACCGAACCTTGATAACATTTCTTATGCCTGTTTTTAATTTCCACATTTAAATTTCAACACTTGAATGTTTGCGTTTAATTATTTTAATATTTGATTGAGTTTATGATTATATAGAAAGACCATATATTTGAGTAATATTGGTTGAGGAATTTGAATTGACCTAGGCAAAAGTTTTAAAATTCCAATTCACCCCTCCTCTTGGGAATACACCAATTCCAACAAAAGCCCATTTAGTGAATTGGTCTCATCTAAAACCTGTTTAGTACAAACAAACACCATTTTAGTGTACAAGCAAACCGTAAAACAAAGAAAAAGAAACCCATAATTGCACACTTGATATGTTAATACAATTGTAAAATTCCAATAAGTGAGTGCAACAGAGATGACATTAATCCGCAAGCAAGCGACGAATTTCAACTTCCATATGTCCAAGTAGTAGATCATTTCCTAGCAACAGACAAATTAAATTATGTTTAGTAGCTGAAAACATGTTGAAGGAAAAAAAAAAAAAAAAGATCGAAACTAAACTTCCTTCTTGTGAAAAAGAAGAGATAGAAAAATGAAGATTCGTGATGAGGAAAAATATGATGAGGTAGAAGAATAAGTACTTGGTAGCGTTGCATAGAAAGACGAGATAGAACATTCTTGATAAGCTATAACCATACATATATATAAAGAGAGAGAGAGAGAGAGAGAGAGAGAGAGAGAGAGAGAGCGATCTACTCGAAGAGACAATGAGGAGAAGAGGGTTGGGGGTCGGAAGTTGGACAGATTTGATTCTTCAGAATTGAATAAATCCACATGGATTTTGATTTCTAAAATTCAGCCTTAGGCTTAGATTTATTTTGATGGATTTGGGACCTAAAGGATCACTTGAAATTTAAATTAAGCTTAAATTGTGCTTCTAAACAATGGATCTAGAATTAGGGCCTCAAAATCTATAATTATGTTAAATTTTTTTGTATAACTATTTATATTTATTTCAAAAGTCTCTAACTATTTCAAAATATCTTGGTATTATTTAATTTTTTTATAATATTTTAAAAAATTTTAAAAATAGAAGCCGTACAGCGCACTCATGCGTGCACATGGCCATTTTGGGTTTGAATTCAAGTCCAAGACTGAAAATTGGTTCTCGCCAATAAGTTTGTTTCTCATTAATAAATTTTTGAAAATGGGAGCCTGCCGCCTGCTGGGAAACTCTCTTTCTCAAACGTTTGCTACTCTTCATCTTGGCCATGGCATAGTGGCATTCGATCAATCCCTAATTAGCGATCTATTGGACTGAGGTTTCGATGGATCTCGTAATCGAGCCTACATCTTAAATCTTTGGTGCGTCTCTCTCTCTCTCGCACACAGTTTTCAATTTCTTGATAATTTGTAATTTTTTTTTGAGTTGGTGATTCAATTTTCTGTCCACACATTGGTTTCTCTGAGAAGTTAAATTTCCATCCCTGATTATCTTCCTTCTATTTTGCTGTTTCGAATTCCGCTGTATTGAATTTTGGTTCTCGTTGGTTTCGGATATTTCTGCCGTAGTGATCTTCTACAATTTTTCTTTGCAGTTGATGCGTAAAACAAGTATGTTCCCTTGGGACTGTAATTTACTAATGCCACATTGGGAGCATGGAATTTGAGCCTCGAGTATGAATTTATTCAAGTTTGATGGAACTCAGTGCGATTAATCTAATGTTTAATCGTTTCATTTCATTTTATTGTAATTTAATGACTTAATTATTTCGCACTAAGCCATAAAATTTTTGTATAGAAAATTCTAGTGTTAAATTTTATTTATTAAGATGTACATTTGATTATACATAGTAAATAACCTTAACTACATTTATAACACTAATTTGTATGCTCCGTTCTCAATTTTTTTTTTTCCAATATACTTTATCCTTGTTAATTGATGATTCAATGCCTAAAATTGAAAAGGATAATAAATCACTACAACAATAACAATAATAGTAGAGCAAGCCTTAAGTCCCACTAGGTGGGGTTGACTACATGAATTGACTACATGAATCTTTTTCCACCAATTCACACAATTGAAGATATTTTCCTTTGCTAACATATAAGATATTAGATCCCTCATCATTATCTAATTCTATGTTATTTTAGGTCTACTCAAATCCCTTCTATTACCAGTAACAATAACTAGCTCACTCCTCCTTATTGATGTACAATTTGATTTATGCTTTAGATGCTCACATGTAACAAGCCGAATATTTCGCACATTGTGAAGGGCTGTGTGCGGCACTAGGTAAAGTACTCTTATTTAATTGACTAAAGATTACCATGGTTTACCACAAGAACACATTAATAGCAGTTGAATGCAAAGTAAGTAGAAGCTGTAAAGACCTACCTATTTTTCCATATATTATTATTATTATTATTATTCTTTTTTCATATAATAACATACATAATGATCCTGTTAAGCTGTCATAGTTGTGATCAACCTAGACCCATGGGTACTAGGGATATGCCTGTCATACAATTCTAACACCTAAGCAGCGGAAAACATAAAATCACATACATGCCATAAAACACCAGAAACCATACTAGAGTTTTACTAAATCTGTCATATACATATACATACAGTCATCCACAAAAGGACCAAAAAGTACTCCTAGGGTTTCAACCCAAAAATCTACCTAACCCTAACTCCTCCACTTACCCTACAGATAGAATAGCTCAGTCCACTTCTACTACTGCGGGGCTCTATCCGCCCTCCTACTTGGATTTCCTGAAAGGTTTGTAATGCTGGGGTGAGACACCTCTCAGTAAGGGAGACAAATTAATATCAGTCTGTGGCTACATGAGTATTTTTCGTGATATATATATATATACAGTACATAATTCATACCCGTATAAACAGTTGTATCATATCTGAATAAAACATGATTTAGCATAATATAGCGTAACATACTAAATTTCTGTAGTGAGAAAATCATCTTATATAATCATATCATACTTGAATTATTACCCAGGATAGATAGTTAGTTAGCTATTGTTATGCCTTATCCCCTACATGACAGGGTTGTGCGGCCCGAAGACGAGACCTAGCAATGGCTGGTCGACCATGTTAAGTTAAACATAGGTATGTGTAAGTACGATGGGCCCGTTCCACCTGTGCTGGACTACCAGGAAAACTACGACACTCCCATGAAGTCACATCGACTGCCATCTCCAACACTCTACATAAGATGTATGGTAGCACTAACATATTTATAAACATATAGTTACGGTACCGTGCTTCATAAAACTGAACTAAGTTATCCGGGTTCTGATAACATATAATACTTTCCATATTAAAACATAACTGTATCGTATTTTAGAGTAACATCCGACGTAAACATATTTCATGATTTCTTACATATCATACGTAATCTCAGCATCAACACCGGCATAATTCATAACGTAAAAATCACGGCACTTACGCCGGCATATTTAAACAACATAAGAATCACGACATTTTCGCCGACATAATTCATAACATAAGAATCACAGAATTTTTGTCAGCATAATTCATAACATAATAATCATACAATCTTACATTATTTAACATAATCCTTAAAACATATTTCCTGTACTATTTTTGGGGTTTTCTTGAAAACGACTGTAACATGCTTATCTTGGAAAACTCATAATATTTCAGTATAGCATAATTTTCATAGAAATATTGTACTCATGCCACACAATATAATTAGTCTTATAAACTCATAATTAATTCTGAAATCACATTTCCATATAAAATGTGTTAAAATTATTTCCTTATTCAACAACAGTATTCTCAAACATAATTCTATATCATACATATTTTCCTGAACATAAATGTTGTTTAATTCATAATAATTTCATGAAAAATACTGACTTAATTTATCCCCTTACCTGGCTTACTGAGAAGCCCACAAAATACTCCAAACTTACACCCGTGTGTTTCCGAGCACAACACCCTAAAATTGCATCTTCCCCTAACAAAACTTCAGTATTATACTATCTAAAGCATTTTCCTTAGTCTAGAAATACCAAATAACTTATAAAACCTAAAATAACTAACTTACCCAGATTTTGGGATGGTACCCAAGTTGGCCTAACCAACGAACTATTCAAACAGATTTGAAGAGAATCTTCCCAGGAGTAGCGTGACAGCTTCCGATCGTTGAACCGGCGAAAATCGGAACCAAAAACCTGGAGAGAAGGTAGAGGGGACGAAAATTTAGAGAGAGAAGGACCTCCTTGCATGAATTTCGCTGAAAAAACTTGAGGTGAGCTTATTTATAAAACACGGATTCGTCGACGAGACACGTCACCTCGTCGACGAGTCCATGAAGGGAGTTCGTCGACGAGTTTCAAGCCCTAAAATCAGCCCTCTCGGTAATGTCTCGTCGACGAGACACGCGTCCCCGTCAAGGAGTCCAAGGGCCCGCTCGTCGACGAGCACTCTACACTTGTCGACAAGATCCTGCTAAAACCCCTTTTAAAATTCCTTTTCTCTCATCCTTTTATTATTTAATTACTATAATTCTTCGGGTCTCTACAGAAGCAATAAGCAATTCATGAAAACAAATGGCAAGAAAGCGATAAATATTCAATCATTGCAATTCATTAACAACACCTCTGTAAGCACCGTGTGTTTAGTGAGAGAGGCAAGTAGGTTAAATATGTTTACAAAAGTTAATGAGTTTTACAAGACTAATGATTTCTCATTCCCCCCCCCCCCCCTAAAGAGCTTTATATGCTATTTTAGCTCTAGCATTAGGAATCATTAATTTGTCTGAGGAGTCATACTCCCCTCTTATTCTAAGTCTCGCATCTACTCAAAGCATAAAAACCTATACTAGTATTTACATGATTGTAACC
Source organism: Malania oleifera (assembly GCF_029873635.1). NCBI lineage: Eukaryota > Viridiplantae > Streptophyta > Magnoliopsida > Santalales > Ximeniaceae > Malania > Malania oleifera. Next base: position 78,784,303 of record NC_080425.1, read on the forward strand.
CATATCATGTACACAACAAGGGGTCATAGGCAAGCATAACGCCTTGAACAAGCTTGACTCACGACATTTTCTCCCACTTATGCGATTGACGTCCTCGTAGACTTTGATGTTGGGCACTTTTCAACTTGGTCTATGAACAGTTGCATGTCTTCCACTGAAATGCAATTAATTTCTTCATATCCAAGGCCTTCCAACATCACTAAGAACTCGTGCTGCTTTTTTTTTGATGATGTGAACTCCCTTTTTTGCAAGGATGACTTTAACTTCTTTTCTGTCAAGTTGCGTTGTCTTTAGTGGTATTTGGTTGACTGACTTCTACTTAAATCTTAAGTGTCGGTGTTGAATGGCTTGACTTGAGGCAGCTAACATGAAAAAGGTGCTCACTTTTTTCACCAGAATCTGAACACATGATGCAAATATCAAGACTGATTATCTGCAACAATTCATTAGGATTATATTAAAAGCAAAATTTCACGTAAAAAAGTGCTGATTTTGAAGGGAGCCTTAGCTTTCCAAATGAGATTTTTCCAAAGAAAAGAGGGATATCTCAAAGGAAGTAAACAAAACAACATAAACATGAAAGTAAAAAAGGTTAGTGAGAGAAAATGTTAAAACGTTGTCATAAAATGTTTTCATCAACAAATAAAGATATAACAGAAAGAAAGACATTTAAAAATTTTAACCACCAATATATATCTTAATATTTTGAAAAATGTAACTAATTTCTTTGTGGTTTGAGATCTAAAATCAATTGATTTAGTTATCATAATCTTTTTATTATCTAAAACATATTAGGTATTGTTAATTTTTTATGAAGCTCGCATAGGTTTACCTGCATCTTATTTATGCATATTTGTTGGAAATGTGATGGTGCATAAACAAATTATGTTCATTTGTTATTTCCCTTTGAAAGGTGTACATAGGAAACCATATGTAAGTTTGGAAGAGAGGAAATTGGAAAAAAGGACACGTAAAAGTATTTGGTAGGCGACTATGACTCCAAGATAATGATTACTGTATATTATCTAGCCGTCAAAACTAGACCTAATCTTATAAGATGCATATGAATGTTAAAAAAAATACGTGTACTTTGTGTCACCCAATGGTTAAATGACATTTTTTCTCTAGAAATGCAATTATATCCTTTTGTTCTATAATATTTATCCAAATTCATCCTATGATATATATGGTGAGTTATAGTAATATTTTTTGGATGAACTATTAAGTATATAAAAATTGTAGACATTCATCAAACTTTTTAATTTAAATTTTGGGTAATTTTGTTTGAAAAGTTTACTGTTTTCAAAAATTTAATCAGGCTTACTTAAGCCTAACTTGCACAAACTAGGTGTAACTATAGCCTCCATAATCTTTGTTTGTTTTTGGCAAATGTTGTCTCAAATCTGGAATTAATATATTGCTTTGACATGTACTAAAAAAAGAATCTCATGCATTGTTATATTTAATAACTTTCTGATATAAAATTAACTTGCATGTTTAGTCCATTATTTGTTCACTAATATTTTATTGTTGTCATTGATAAAGTTAAACTTCATTTAAAATTTAAAGACTTTGTGTCTTAAAATAATATATACATGTATGCCAAATTTTATAATTTTGTTTTTCATTTTTCAGCAATGTTTGAGGGTAAAACACTTCTATTTATCCTTCAGGCACTAAAACGCCACCAAATTGCTGGCAGGTGTTGGACGTTGATGCTTTCCTTGTGCCAATTTGTCATTAATACTCAGGCTAAATTTTGGTGTTTTCACTTCAAAATAATGATGACAGCACATGCTTTGGTAAGTCCAATTTACTCCTTTGATTTTTTTGTTTTTTAAGCTAGATATTTTCAATGGAAAATAATTCAAGTGAAACTCAAACATTATTATTATTATTATTATTATTATTATTATTATTATTATTATTTATTCAGAGTGCTATGATAATTAGTATTTGTTTAAAGCGTGTAAAGTGGTTATTATTTTGCGGACAATATTAGAAAATAACCTAAGAGAAAAGGCATCAACATGATAGAGACCATTGTATGGCACCTCCAGTAATTTAGAAGTAATGTGTAGTATTGTGTTGTAGCTAAGGGTGTTTCATGGGTTCACCATTCTACCATGCTGAAAAAACAAAGAATCAAAATAGTAGAAATTGAGATGTGTGTTTATTAGCATTAACATTAATATTATTATTATTTTTGATAAGGGTGTGGATTATTAGTTTAAAAATGTGCTTGAAATGTAAGAATGTTTGATTTTTAAGTGAAGATGCACTGGGAAGAATGACAAAATACTGATCGATATTATGAAAAATGAGGACAAGATAATATAGCTTTGATGTAGGAATGAAAGAATGTTATGGCTATTTATTCCTTTTCATTATTAAGTTGGTATGACTTAGGAATCCGACAATCAGAAGTTTCCTTGTTATATGAGGCCTCTATGTTTGAGCTATGTGGTAAAAGGGCAGCCCGGTGCACAAAGCTCCCATGTATCCAGGGCGGACCATGATGGCCTATAATATGCAGCTTTATCTTGTATTTTTGCAATAGGCTGTTACTGCACCTCAAACCCATGACCTCCCACTCAATTATTTAGCACTTAATATACAAGTTTTTAGGTTTATGTAGTATTGTACTATTTTTTGTTAACTCATAGATGCAATTCTGATGCAATCTTGCTAACCCTCCCAGCAATTCTGGATTGGATCCTACTTTATGTAATTTAGAGAATAATAATTTGGTAAAGATTGGGATATGTGGATGGAACAGGTTTAATGTATCCCTTATCTAGGTCAAGTGGCCAGAGATGTGGTTCTACTGCCTTCATGAAGAGGGTGTGACTTGCTGATGTTCAACACTATGTCAATATTTTCTTTTAGGTTCTTCTTGGTCAGCATTTTCATTGTATTTCCATCCCCCTGAAGCAAAATTATACACATGATGGGATGGTTGGTTGTCATAGGACACTAAGGTTATGTGGTTTGGACACCTTTAAGGTTCAAATTGTTTTGTGTGTGCGCGCGTGCGAGTGTTGGGGGTTGTTTTGTGCATGAGCCTTTTAAGAATTTGTCAAGGTGGTTGTTAGTGATTGGCCATAAGCTTGGCATGTGGATGTGAAGACCCTGTGAAAGAAAGGGATTGGACAGCTGATAGACAAGCCAAAGAGTCAAGGAATTGTTGATCGGGCACAAGTTTTATGGGGCTTCTGTTATCAAGGGATTTGAAAGGATGGAATTTGTGCAAGCCTCTTAATTTTGAAGTGGATTGCTTTGGGCATGAGTTGGTAAAGCCTGGAGATTCTGTTTAAGATGGTAATAAAGTGAATTGAAAGATGGGGGAAACTCAGGGGCATCAGTAAGGAAAGAATCAACAACAATGATGGCAGGTAGGTTCAACCAGGGGAGGATGGAGGACAAGCATAATGAAACTGGTACATGTTTTAATTTTACAAATTGGAAGAGTAGGGGGTGGATGAGTCAAGAGTTAGAGATTTTCCATTGCCCCTCAATTTGCTTGGGTGAAAAGTGAGGGTGTGGTAGAAGATAATTGCACCAGCAACTTTCATGGGAATGGTGCATATAGCGAGAGATTTGTTGACTTTTCGCTTGGCAGAGTGGAAGAAAGGTCTGTGTTTGGGGATGTAGGGTCCTTGGGTGTTGAGGGATAGGGAATAAACAGAGGAAGCCATATGCTAGAATGGAATGAAGGAAGGCTATGGGACTTAGGCGTTGGAGGATTAAGTCTTTGTTTGGCCCCTTGTAGCTTTAAAGAAGTTCATTGATGAAAAGGACCTGATTTGTGTTGCTGTGAACATTATTGCTCCCCGATGAAAAAGGAGTTGATGAACAGAAAGAAGCTGCTCTAGAGTGTTTGTGAACTATTTGAAATTATCAAATGACCATTATGGAATTATTTTCTTAGTGTATAATAATGTTAAAAGTGGGTGGGCTAGATTCGATTTCTTGAAAAAGATTAAGGGCATCAATGGAATATAAGAATCTATAGTTACTTTAAAACTGGGAATTCCTGATTTTAAAAAATTCCAATAAAATTCACAAATCCTATTCCTTACCTCTTACATAAAGCTGTTTGGAAAGCAAAGACTACATTTAAAATCCAAGTCTTCATTTGGACTTTAGTTCTTAACAAAAGATCAACACAAATGATATGCTACAAATATGGAGGCCTTACAAAGCCCTTAGTTGAGGTATTTGTATGTTGTGTAACGAGTCTAATGGGACTATTAGTCGTTTGTTCTTTCATTGTAAGGTAGCAAGATGCACATGGAACAATTTTTTTTCATACTCTGGTGAGGTTTAGGTGGCTCCAGCTACATTTCAGGATTTTTTGAAGGTGAAGTTTTGGGGTTTTAGGAAGGAGAGAGAAATGATATTTTTGGGATTGTGTTGTTTCTACAATCTTGTGGTTGCTTAGACTGGAAAGGTATGCTAGAGTTTTTAAAGATCAGAAGACTTCTCCAAACATGTTTTGGAAGGAAGTTATTTTTCTTGCTTCTTTTTGGGGTCATTCGTTTGGGGCTTTTGAGGGTCTTTCGCTGTCCAATATTTAAAAAGGGATTGGAAGGCAGCATTGATGTAATTTTTAGTTTTTCCTTTTTTTTTCTTTTTGCTTTTATTGGGGGATTTCTTATCCTCATTCCATTGTAATTATTTATTCTTTTTAGTAGATTTGTTTTATTATCTAAAAAAAAACAGCAACTTTTTAGAACTGACCTTTTACTTTTTCAGAAAAGGAGTTTGCTCAACACTTCCAACCCAACTTCAATTTTAAAAAGAAGCTGGACAAAAGAGTAGCTCAAACACTCAATAAGGCCTAAGTTAGAAAAGCTTTTGGGTTTGAGTTGTGGTTCGGTTTCAAGAAATGGTGGTGATCTGTGTGACAATAACAATTAACAGTCCATTTTGTTGTGTATGCTGCATAATGAGTAATAAATAATTGCACATGTGAACTTGTTTCTTTTACAAGCAAACTTGAAAACGTATAAATTCACATGCAATCTCAAAGGCATACATGTTAATCAATCAAGTGTAAGAATACCCTAGAAAATCACACTCAAAAGCATGAGGAACCGACTTAACAATATCCAGAGTCAATTGATGGACAAATGAGACAGGGCCAGATATATGGGGAGGTAATGAGAACAGCAAAGCATTAGGGAGTAGAATAGAGTATGGGTAATTTTACTGCCAAGGATAGAGAACATTCTGTTGATAAAAGAGCTAGCAGTAAGGGCTGTGTCACTCCAACAAAACTGTGTATACATTCCTTAATGTAATGGAATATGGGTGGCTTGAAGAATGTTTTTTTTTTTCCCTGTTTTCCTTCAGCAACTCCATTTTGTTGTGGAGTGTGAGCATAAATTGGTGATCTCAGATATAGCTGAAGTACTCTTTTAACTCTCTCACTATGAAGAATCCAAACAAACTAAGAATTTATAAACATAGAAGGCTTAGAATATGGTAAATTATGAATAAAAATTCTTTTGTTTGATAAAGCCAAGTCATCCTTGGATAGTCATCAACAAAGATAATAAGATACTGAAACCTAACTTTGAAAGAACATGACTAGGATCTCAAACATTGGACTAACACAAAAGGGTCGATGGCTCATTTATTGACTCAGGAAGTAAAAAGAAAACAATTATTTCCAACTGACATGGCTTGCACTCTAAATTAGACATAGGACTCAAAACCAGAAAATCAATTGCTTTAGTTTGCCCAATGAGGGATGACTGAGACAACAGCAAATTTTTGGCAGTGTGGCTGCAACATTGCAGGTAGTTTTGAAGTTGATTGTTACTCAAAGTTATAAAGTGCTCCAGCCTCATGTCAATTTCTTCCTCATTTTCAAATCCTAAATAACAACAAAACTGGGAGAAGGTTCTCCTCTTTGTACATTATTTCCCTTAACGAAACATCTCTTCTTTTTTCCATTAAAAAAAAGAAAAATAGGAGGGGGTGGGGAGAAGATGATTGAACAATTCATTGGTTTTGTAATTTTTCTAAGAGACATACACTTAAAGGGAAATGGAGGAATATACAGAACAAATAGGAAGAAATAGAAGTTAGGTTTCTTGTCCTTATTTCCCCAACTGTGGTAGTGGACACATTGGCAAGAGTAACAGGAAGTACGTCAGAATATCCAAATTAGTTGTACCTATTATATGGTCATTGGCAGCAAAATTTATGACCAAAGCTCTTGAAGAAGGACAACTGAATGACAAACAAGTTGCAGGGTTACCAAAAGAGATGCAATGAGAATAGATGCGTGCAGGGTTACTGAAGAGATGCAGTAAGAATAGACGTGAGACACTTAATACTGCAGAAATTTGGAGTATTCTTTCTCTAGTACCGACATATTCTGTGGTTCTCTAATTGTCAAAGGAATAGGAGTAGAATCACTGGTTGCAGCATTTGCAACCTGAGGGGGTCTACCATGAAGATCCCAATATTGGCTAACTATTTGACCTCCACATCCCAAATGACTACACCTTCATGGTGCATCTTTACTATACCACCACAATTGCCCTGACTAACCTGGAAACATCGACTACTACAGAGATACAAATAGTTATCTCTGTACTTAGAGTGAGGATAACAGGACATGGAGTGCCCAAAATATGTGTGGCAAAGGAGGCATGAAGCACGTGTCAATAAACTTCAGCAAAGGATTGTAATTCTGTCTTTCCAGCTTCTTTTTGATCAGAATAACCTGTCAGGACTCTTAGAACTGTCAAATGTTCTCTCTGTTTCTGCATTTCACTAACATTTGCAGTTATAGATTGCATAATGTTCAACTCTTCATGAATGGGCTTCATAACAGTTTAGTATTTGGTGACATGGTGACACTTCCATTGCCTTGTTGTAACTGAAAATACTACGGAAAGATCATATATATAGTATTTTAACATAATCTTGCATCTCCTTAGCAATAACAAGTTGCAAACATATTTTAGCAAGCTGAGGTTTCATGGATTTCCACAGCAAAGAAACAATCAGTGCATTTTCCTTGACACATATCTCCTTTTTATTTATTTATTTATTATCATGAGGACCTGACTGAAGAAGGTGTTCAAACTCACCCAGGCTAAATGGATCATGAGTCATGCCTGCCTTAGCCCCCATTTGGAACATCTTAGAAAAATAAGTACTTATTATGAAAAGTACTTAAATTAAGTATTTTTGTCAATAAGTAGTGTTTAGTTTACACTTAATAAGTACTTATTTCAAAAAGTACTTCTCCAAACTACTTTTTTTTTTAGAGGATAAAAAGTAGTTTTCTGAAAAAAGTAGTTATTTGGAAAAGTACTTATAATAAATAATCCTAGACTACTTTTATGTAAGTACTTTTTTAGATAAGTACTTTTTCTAGAAAAGTACTTCTATAAGTTGTTCCAAAGATCTCACTGTTGTTACCATTCAGCTTCTTTTTGGATTCATAGATTCCATCACCAAGATGTCGTGAAAAAGCAGCACACGTGTTTTATATTACTAACAATCACACACAACCAACAAATAACAGACCAGCAGGGACAAATGAGTCATACCAGTTGACATAAACTTGTCATAAACACGGATATCCTAGAGCCATTTGACTTAAAAAACATGATCTATGTGTCAAGATGAGCAAAAAAAATCAAGTTGGAGTGAAAACATTGTCAGTGGAACTTCATGTGCAGGTGCATGGCATTAGCCTATCAAACAGTGACCAATGCGTGCACCTACAGCTGAGGTCAAGATTTGGAAGGTTGGCAGATCAGCATCCTCTGAATTGAGAAAATGCCTGTAACAATCTTTGATCACAGGGCTAGTGATGAGATGGGTTCTTTGGTGACTATTCCAATGACAACAGGGCTAACTGGAGGGATCGTGATGCTGTTGAAGGTCAAGGCATGAGAAATCCCGTGCTTGATGATGATGTCTTTTCCGTTTTAGAATCATTACTCTGATATTATGTGTTGGAAAAAGAGAATGGAGGACTTCTTATAAATTGAGAACCTAAGTGAGCATTAGGTCTTCCATTCTATTTAAAAATATGCCTCATGTACATGAAAAGGACAATTGAACATACCCTCACTAACATATGGTGAACAGGAACATAGCTTGCAGTTACTGAACAATAATGAATAGTGAACAACATGGCATGCTCATAATAAGCAACATAAAAGTTTTCATATGAGATGAGGATTAGAGAGTGATAAGTTTTAATCCCATCTGTTAAGTATTGAAAGGCGTTGTTGGCTTAAGTGCTAGCTAATAGGCTGAATGTTGTGCTTGATAATACTATTTCTAAGGCTAATTGCGTTTGTGGGGAGTAGGCAGATTCTGGATGCTATTTTGGTTGCTAACGGGGTACTGGAGGATGGCTAGAGAGAAAAGGAGAAGGGTATTATTTTTAAATTGGATTTTGAAAAAGCTTATGATATGATTGGTTGGAATTTCTTGGATAAGTTATTAGTTAGAAAGGGGTTTGCTGAGAGGTGGCGTTCTTGGATGAGGAGTTGCATGTCCAATGTATTCTTTTCTCTTATAGTTAATAGTGAACCTATATCTTGCTTTGAGAGGTGTTAGATAAGGGAATCAGCTCTCCTTTTTTTGTTTGTGTTAGTGGTTGATGTTTTGAGTAGATTGGTAGATAGAGTGGTGGATAAGGGGCTGGAGAAAGGTTTGGAAGTGGGGAGGCAGAGGGTTTCTGTGTCTCATCTTCAATATGGCAATGATCTATGTATACTGTGTTTTTTTAGGTGATCACAGCCCTTCTTTTCTGAATATTTTGGGCCTCCTTCACTTTTTTTAGCAGGTTTCAGGGCTTAAAATCAACTTGGGTAGGAAGGGTATTGCTGCTATAATCTGAGTGCAATTAGAATTAGAGAGTTGGCCTCGTTAAGTCAGTTTGTGGTATTTCAGATTGGCCCTTGTCTTAGTTAGGGGTCCCTTTGGGTGGTAGTTCTATGTGGGGTTTTGCAATCCAGTTTTTGAGAGGATGTCTAAGCGTTTATGGATGGGAAGGTGCGCTATTTTCTTTAGGGGCCGTATTACTCTGATTCAGGCCTGCCTTGCTAGTATCCCTTTATATTATATGTCTCCTTTTAGGATTCTCGTGGGTATTACTAGCAAGTTGGAGAAAATTAAAAGAGATTTCCTTTGGTCTGGTTTAGGGGAGAAGAGGGATCATTTGGTTAGCTGGGATGTGGTGTGTAGGTCTAAATTGGAAGGTGGGTTGGGTCTTGGAAACTTGCTGTCTAAAAACACTACCCTCTTGGCTAAATGGCTTTAGGCAGTTCCTCTTAGAAGATTCTTCTCTTTGGCATAAAGTCATTAAAAGTAAGTTTGAATTGCATGTTAATGGTCGTGATACTGAATTGGGATTTAGATGTGCTTTGGAGAGTCTGTTGGGGCCTATCTCTCAGATTTATCCCCTTTTCATTTCTCTTGTTGTGGGTGAGGGATCTCGTATTGTTTTTGGGAAGATATTTTGATGGGTATTGTCGCATTGTCTGCTTATTTTTCTTTGCTTTATCATTTGAGTTCGGGCATAATGTCATTATTTCTTCTCTTTTGGTTTTGGATGGTCCTTTGCTTTCTTGGGATTTCCATTATTGCAGGCCTTTTAACTATAGTGAGGCAGATGAGCTCTCTTTTTGTTGTTGATGTTGGATAATTGCTGTTTTTCCTTTGGTGTGGAGAGTCATTATTAGTTTTTGGATTTTTCGGGGGTTTATTCTTCCAAATATTTTTGTAATCTTTCGACTAGTGCTAGTTTTTCCTTTCCGATACATAAAAAAATATGGATGGTCAAAGCCCCCCATCCCCAAAGGTAAGGTTTTTATTTGATTGGTTGTGCTTAATAGAGTTAACCCTAATAATATGTTGTAGACTAGGAGATCTTTGTTGGCCCTTTCTCCATATCCGACTTTTTTATGCTTTAACAGTTCAGAAGCAATTTCCCATTTGTTTTTGCACTGTGATTTTGCTTGGACAATGTGGAACAAGCTTTTGGTTTATTGGGAGAAAGTTGGGTTTGCCTGAACTTGGCGGAGAATTTGTTGGGTGTTTCTTTTTGTGGCTTTGGCAGGAAGAAGGATGTTAGTATAATGGAAACGTGCATTTTTGTAGTGTTGTGGGGTTTATGGTTGGAATATAATATGCGTATTTTTCCTAGAAGCTGAATATTTCTTTATTATGGGATAAGATTCATTACTTAGCCTCACTTTAGTCTATTGGATTAGGGCACTTCAAAGGAGTGAGCTTCTTTGACATAAAATGGGATTGGCTATTTATTGGATTAGGGCACTTCAAAGGAGTGAGCTTCTTTGACATAAAATGGGATTGGCTATCTTTGTTGGCTTGATTAACATTTTCTCCTTTCTTTCTCTTTTATGTTTGTCTATTTTGTTGTGGAGGATTTCTTATTCCCTGTATTGTATATTCTTTCTTTAATGAAATCTTCTTTTGTTTTCAAAACGAAAGTATTAGGTGTAGATTTCTGTGAGAAATGTAATTTCCAGCATGACTTGGCTGAAAATTGAAGAACTATATGAAGATGTGATTTTTACTTCTACCAAGCAGAAAATTTTGGGCTATAATGACTTTAGCCTCAGTTTTTACTTTCAGTTTGGATTTTTATAGTGAACATGATTAATTTTAGTATAGAAATTTTATTTATAAGTTTTGAAAACTTGAAAGTATCTATAAAAAAGTGGCTTGAAAGTTTTTAAAGAAAATAAAAAAAATGGGGTTTACAAAATCATTTTGTCAATGACAAGTCAGTTTGGAAGTGTAAATAATGGCCATCTAAGTGACAGTAGCCATATGATGGTATCCTAGCGATTGGTAACGGCCATAACAGCAACGAGTCAGGATACTTCTAAGGCTTATTTTTAAAATTGTGGATCATGTGTGGGTGCTTAGGAGGCTCGGCAGTAGGTTCTAACAGTGTTTTGCACTACTGTGTATTCCACTATAGCTGTGGTGAATGGGTGATCCTTGAATCCAGTGGAGGGTGATGCTCAAGCTCTTCTGGGAGACAGGGAGAGATTTCTTTATGGTTTAAGGAACTTAAACCCACAGGATGTTTCCCATGATATCCATTCAAGGTTTGAAGGAGCAAGTGCTGGGTTTGCTAATCTACTGAGATGAGGTGGAGAGGAGTTGTAGTTCTGGAGAGGGCTTTAGAGTTTGTTCATCTTTCATGCAGTTTATATGCAGCAGAATTAAGGAGTCTATCTCACTAAGTCAATTATGAAGGGGTATAGAAAGGGGACTGGGGGATTTGCAGAAAATAAAGAAGGGGTTGGGTCAGTTGCAGATGAGGTTCAGAATTCTCTGGGATTTAGGGTCTTAATCGCATTGGGAAAAGAATGGTTGTAAGAAATAACAGGTGTTTGATTACTATGTATACAGGAAAAATATATAATATATGGAGGGAGTGAGTGTTAGTAGGAGTTTTGTGGAGTGGGCAATAATGCAGCGGTTCGCTTTTGCAGTTTCTTGCCTGTTCTCTTTGTTTGAGGATCATCAGTGGGTCTTTTCATGAGTGCTAACCAGTGGCGGGTATATGGAAATAGAAATTTGTGGAGGAGCTCGGTCATTGAGCAGAGTTTCTTTCTCTCTCTCTTGCCCCCCCCCCCAAAAAAAAACCTTAGGGCTGTCTTTGAGGGAGGCAACTTTAATGCTATTTTTTTCCACTGAAAGGAGAGGGTGCTTCCAGACTCAGGTACCGTTCGATACTTTTGGACTTCCATAAACTCTTTGGATTGCTGCTAGAAGGAGGGTGCTTGATGTGGTCTAGTAATATCAACTTTTGAATAGCAAAGCATGTGACTGAGTATGAATCTTGGAGTTGGTGAATCATTCAATTGGCATAAATAAAACTTGAACCATGGCATTTGTCTTTGTACAGACTGTTAAATGTAGCATCAGAGCCAGCATGAGCAGGAATTGTGGGGTCATGTTGTATGCGCTACCATTGAAAACTATGGATTGAGAAATATGTGCGAGGCAGGGTGTGCATACATAGAGGAACATGGATTCCACGTTATATGCCTTCAATGTGCAGTCGTCTGTATGCACTACCCTAACATTGCCTAGCAAAGTGGGCATGCCTTTGAGCTTTCTTTTGAGGCTATGTGAAGACACAATATTTAAGTGGTGAGGATCTGTAAAACGTCTCAGATATTGACAGTGAAGTGGGTGAATTGTGAAGTACGACTAGCTGTGGAAGAAAATAAGAAAATGGCTTGTAAGTTAATACTTCAATAAGCACAAGTAACACTTGAGCCATGGCTTTTGCTCGAATTTTGAACACTCGCAGGTATTACATGCTTATTTAGCTCCTCAAACTTGGACTGGTAGATGTGTTATAAGAGCCATTGTCAACTAGAAGTGTGGGGGGAGTGTCGGGTGTGCTGCGGCTGTAAACTCTGGGAAAAGGAGCATGCAGTCCACAGCATGCATGTTGGGGCGGGAGGGGGGGGCGGGGGCGGTGTGGGAAGCACACTTCATGTGGGCTTGCAGTGTGCAAAGTGCTTCTGCAACACGTGATGTTTGAAACATTGCCTCGCGAGGACTCTGTATTGTAATAAGAAGTGGTTTATTAGCATAAGTAACCATCGAGTCCTCAGTTGTTTAGAGTACTTGTAAGTGTTACATGCTTACTCGGCTATCTGGACTTCAACCTTTACAGTTCTGAATCTAACTAAACCTTCAACAACTATAGTAGGTTGAAACCAAACTGCAAGACATAAAAGTTCCTGCATAATACATAAATTCTATCTGGTTGGAGAAATAGTTGGTTGAGTAGTACCTCATGGTTGTCTTGTGCATAGACCTAATATCTTCTGCTTTCAAACTTTGATTCTGATTTGAAAGGAGGGATGCATTTGTTACCGAAAACCATAACAAGTACAGCAAATGAAAGAAAACAAGAATTTTTTTTAATAAAAAAAACTCAATGCGCAGAATACAAGATTTAGAGGTTAAGAAATTTGCCTATGTTGACCTCGGAGTCGCACTTGGAATACTAATATAATACCCCATGAACTAGAAATCAGACTTCACATTTAATATTTATGCCTTGATGTGCTCTCCATGTTGTGAAATATTGAAAAATTTATTCGAGATAAAAAACCTCGCTTTGCCCTAGGCTGTGCGAGTTTTCCATAGTCAACCTGATTTTGATATAAGCCAACAAACTTCTTGGGAGCTTGGAGTCCAAATTTGGATTCGCATGTTAAAATATTGTGTAGATCGAGTTTAGTTAAATTTATACAAATGCATACTTCCAAGTAGGGGTGTGCATTCGGTCGGTTCGGTTAAAATTTCAGTTAATTCGGTTAATTAACTGAATTAACCGAACAAATTGAAATTCCATATTTAACCGAACTCAAAACCGACCGAATTGAATTTTAGTTAAATCGGTTAATCAGTTTAATATTTTAATATATATAAAATTTATATAAATATATATAATATATAAAAAATGAATAAAATTTTAGTATATATATAATATATACAATATTTTAATATATAATATATATAATTATTTATTATTAATTTATACTATTCACTAATCGAATCCAAAAATCAAATCGGGAACTGAAAATAGAAATTCAATGAAAATGAAAATCGAACCGAACCAAATCGAATCGATCGAATTTACTCAGTTAATTTGGTTTTAATCGAATTATGCTCACCCCTACTTCCAATATAATCTTACCTTATTTTTTAAAAAAATTAATATTTGAGTCTTAAATTTTGATTTGTGTAGATTTAAAGAAACGTAACAAAAATTATTTTGAGTTATCAAAATCCACACGTTTGCAAATTTAAAGTAGAGAGTAAGAGGATTACTTTAATAATTGAAGCACTCACCCACTAGATTTCTGTGCCGTGTTGGAATAGTTTTTCCGCTTTATGGGATTATTCAGAATTCCCAATCTGTAAAAGGAGTAGGTGTGCTTTCATGGCCTGTAAGCATGGGCATGGGAGTGGGATTTTTATTTGAATCTGATGGAACATATGGTATTAAATATTTGAGATTTTGATACGTTAACCCAGTTGCAATCCAAATCTCTTAAATCATTTAACAAACAAATCAAATTTGAACTAATGTTAATTTTGTTGGGTAATAATTTGACCCAACTATATGACTAGGTTGGATTGTTAATGTCAGGAAAATAATGAGTATGTTTTGGTAGTGTATGAAATGAAATTTAAATTTTAAATTTGAATGTCTGAATTTAAAAAAATTTAACATAATTTTCTATCATATTTATCTAAATTACACGAATTCAAATATAACGTTTGAAGGTGTAATTCATGAAATCAATAAATCAACTAATAATATTACACTTGTGCCTATATGCAACTAATTTAGGTATAGAATGTTGAATAAAGTGTTTCAGTTGTCAATAAGTAAAATTCATAAAGTGTTAAAGCTATCCTTCCAATCTATACATCGTAATAATTTTTAATTTTTGGAAAACAAACGAATATTTATCAAGAGATTTGGATAGAAATAAATTGAGAAAATTAGAGGCTAATTTATATTAAAATCCCTCACAATTCAACAAATATAGCTAATTTTTTGAGATATTTATTTGCTTGTTTCATGTATTTTTGTTATAGAAATAAAATGTCAAAGTATTTGATTAATTCGCAAATAAGATTATGGTGGTATAACTATTTTATAAATATTTCTAACGAAAATAAGAATAATTGGTTAACAAATCAACTGTATTTGTTGAATTATGAAGGATTTTAATATAAATTAGCCTCTATAATTGTCTCAATTTATTTCTAACCAAATCTCTCGATAATATTCTTTTGTTTTACAAAAATAAAAAATTATAAAAAATATTTTAAAAAAACTAATAAAATTTTAGTTATTTTTTAATTTTCTAAGATTCGTATTTAGAAGGCAAAAAATAAAGAATTTGTTTTAATGTGTAAAATAATTAAATAATTTTTTATTTATAGAATTCAAAATGATTACAAAAAATGATAACTTATTTTCTAATTTTTCAAAAATTATATGAAATAATATTAGGGATGATGAATTTTGAACTTTGAATTTGAATTTTTGTGAATTCAGAAGAAGATTTCCTCATAATTCATACAAATAAAAGTATAAAATTCAAATTTTATGCTCTTATATACAAAGTTAAAGTTAGAAATTTAGAAAAAAAAAAAAAAATATTTTCCAACTTTTCCCCAATATCATTTTTGTAATTGTTTACTTGTATATAAGAGACATTTATGTAATTTGAAAAATTAGAAAATAAGGTAATATTTTTAATTGTTTGAAGAATTAAAAATAAAAAATAAAAAAATTTTCAAAAACAAATAGTGCCAAAATTGTTTATTATGGTTGATTTATCTCGTTGTAAAAATTAAAAATTAACTAATTTGTTTTTGTAATTTTTTAAAAAATAAAAATAAAAATAATTTCCTCACAACTAAATGAGCCCTTATAATCTCTATTTGATTGAACGTCTTATTAGCATTATTGAATTTATTCCTTCTAAAAATGTAAGAAGTAGACATTAACTTAAATATTCTATTTTCATTCAATAAATGAATTAAAAAATCATTCTAGTACTGAAAAATTCATTAGAGTTGGAAAATGGGTAGAGCTCACAATTAGAAAAATGAGTTAGGGACAATAGTGTTTGAACCATTTTTTATTTTTATTTTTTTCCGTAGATGCTTTTTTTAATGATTGATTCATTTAAAAGCTAACTTTTATTAGATAAAGTATAAGAATGAGTTTAATCCATCTCTAACAATGTAAAAATTTGAATTTTAATTAAAACTCAAGCGTAGACATGATTTTAAAATTTTGACAGCTTCGCGTGCAGATTTTCTACTTGAAATACAGATTTGAGAATCTTTACAAGAAGAAAATTGGTGATGGGGGATTTAATCTAGTAGAAGAAAAAAAGGAGGGGAGAGACAAAGAAAGAAAAAGAAAAAGTGGGAGAGAAAGATTACAAGGAGTTAGTGCTCTCACCTCTTATTATAAGACAAGTGACATTGAGGAATCTGTTCAAAATTCATGTAAAGTTGAACCAAATCAAAATGTTTGATCTTCCCGGTCGCCACTCCTATCATTTTATTAGCTATTTGCTGTCACTGTTGGCAGTCACATATGCTCAAGATCTCAGCTCTTATCTTCTTCTACCCTTCGCTAATCATAGCATTTAAGTGTTAAGCACTGAACCGATGTAATATACTAACATTGATTTCTCATTTGGGTTTGGATAAATTTTAGTATAATTTTATAATACAACTTATTCAAATACAATACAATCCCAAATTTAAGATTTCTCCTAACATAAAATAATATTAGATGAGAGAAAATTTGATTAATTCATTATGAGGCATCAAAGATGACTGAACATAGAGATGAGAATCATTTCGATCTTATTATCTAGATGTTGTGGAGAATTGAGGATTCCATTTTGTTCCAATTTTAGGAATAATATGGGTACAAACCCAATTGAACCAAAATTGATTATGGTCGAATTTGATAGTATGGACTTAGGGTCTCTAAATTAGATAAAATTTGTTATAATTTTGTAATAGGTTTAGTCTAAATTTACACAAATTTAGAGTTAAGATCTTTACTTCAAGCTTGATTTCATAATATTAAATAAAGATATTTCTATTTTTGGGTATATTTACAAGTATGTGTTATTAGATGACAACTCCAATGAGTATGAGGGAATTAGCTGAAGTAGTGTTAGTCAAGGTCTACATATTTTTTTTTTAAGATTATTATCATTATTATTATTTTTTTTTGTGAAGAAGTTTCCTCTATAAAACAAAAATTAAGTAAATGAATAAATAAATCTAGCATCATAGACATCCAATTTAAAATGATTTGGTACTGTTGAAATGGTTGGGTACATGATTTTATTTTATTTTCTACATTTTTGATGTGAACGTTTAGGCTCATAATAGACAATCATCGTCGATGATGGCCTATTTTTTAAACATTTATCTTTTGTTGGTTCTATACTTCTTAACAATAATTTTAATCTAATTTAACCTGAACACAACCTAATGCAGTCTCTTTTTCTTATGATGGCTTCACTTTGAGAGATTACAATCTATTAATATTAGGTAGTCTTTTTTCATGACTTTTGGCTTATCACGTGTGATCAATAATTTTTAGACCAAATATTATTAAATCTAATAAATATTCCATGAAAAATTAGTTAGCAATAAGTGATCCATTGATTCATATATTCTTATTTCTCTACCTCTTAGGTTTGGAGCATAAATAAAATATTATCCAATTAACTTTACATTTTTTTTTCAAAATTAAAGTATTTTGATTCAATTCCTGAGTTGCATGTCTTATTGGCAAAAATAAAAATAATGTCAATTGTCGATCACAAGCTTGATTGCTTGAATATCATACTTACTTGTTTGGAGAAGGGTGAAAACTCAAAAAAGACCCTTCCACATATTGTGTACATAGATTAATCGAAATCCAGAAAAAACCCAAAGGAAAATAGTTAGTGAAAAAAAAGTTGCATTATAATTAAGTGTTGCGATTAGAGGGGACCCATCTAATGTTAATGTCATCATACGGTGCAGATTATTTTAAGTTTTTGGTGTACACAATATATAATTGAAAGGAGAAGCAGAAAGATGGTGTCACATGCAGATGATTTAAAGGGGGAAGTACAGAAGATAGGATGCAATAAGTACAACAGGGGAAGAGGACAAGCCACCACTATTGCTCTAGCTAAGCTCTAATCTTAGGCTGCTCTGTGTACACAAGTGGATATTAAGATATACACTGTGCATTTTAATATTTGATTAAAATAAGCAACAAATATTTGGAGCTGGTCGGTAACTATGAGTCTTGCTGCTGATTTCTCTTACAATAAGGATTATACAGCTGACATCCATCTTCATTCTGTATTATATATATAATAGAATAATATATATAGATGCAGATATATTCAATGTTGAGGAGCCTTTAGCTAGTACCCTACGATGTGTGATTAGTATATTCATCACTAGGAGAGAGAGAAAGAAAGAGATGATGAGGAGCCTTCAGCTAGAGTATCCTACCATGTTTGATTAGTATATGCATCACTAGGAGAGAGAGAGAGAGAGAGATGATAAAAATGGTGCATGAAAAATTCAAAAAAAAAGGAAAAAAAAAAGTGCATTTTGCTCCTTGGTAAGAGAGAAAAGTGAGGAAAGAAAAGAAGAGAGGCTTGTCATTTTCTGTATAGAGATACAAATATTATTATTATTATTATTATTTAAAATTCTTTTAAGTTGCCCTATTTAAATACAAGTAGTTTGTAGGCACATACTATGTGTGTTTTGTTGTGTTCAGAGAGATGATGGGTTTGTAGAGATAATATGTGATTCTGGGTAGTGCTCTTAAAAATATTAGGGTTCAACAGTGGGAGAAAAAAAAAATACTAATTAAAATTACCTTCTCTTTGCTTTATTAACAGTAAATCTTATATGCTTCTTACTTTCTTAGATAACTTCAATTTAGACAATTTTTAATATATTTATCATTCTAAAGCAACATCCTCAAATTAATTATACCTTTCCTTGCCATATATATTATGTTTGGTTTATTGATATAATGGGGTAAGAATGAAATTTTTAAGTGGAGAATATGTCGAAATCAAGTGATAAGTAATTCAATTTTATTTTGTCTAATTTCATTATATTCTTATATACCAAGTAATATTGTAGTTAAAGTGGATTGTTTGTGGAAAAATAGAAAGTTATTACTAGTTATTTGATTTAAATAAATATCTACAAATTTTCAAGAATCTAAGTTGTAAATCTTTGACACCCATGGTCCCAATAGATTCTTTTCAAAAATTTATGTGTCAAATATTAAGGTTTTATTTGAATAAAAAATTGTATTTGAGAAAAAAGGTGTGAAAAAAAGAAGTGAGAATTAAACTTTCCAATGCTTTTTCTTTTTCTATATCAAATATGCAGAGAAAGAGGCCCAGCTAGGCCAATTCAAGTGATAAAGGCGACTTATGACTTTGGTAACTCCAAGGTCACAAGTTTGATTCCCCCTTGAGGCATTATGCCTGTGAATTACTAGGGGTGCGTCAATGGGCAGACAACTTTTACCTCCATGAGTTTGGTGCCGCATCATAATGTCCAAAGTGGCATGATGGTGGCTGAAGTTCTCGGGCTATCAAAAAAAAAATTTGTAGAGAAAGAGCATGTGTTCAAATATGATTTAAAAATTTAAAAATCAAAGGTTAACTTAATGCTAAATAGAAATTTTGTTTTTTTTTGAGATTATAGGTAAGTGTTTGTGTGTTGCCCTTTCTTAAAAAAAAAAAAAAAAAAAAAAAAAAAGAAGAAGGTGGTTACAGTTTAGTGTTTAAAAAAAGAAAAAAAACGTAAGTTTGTGTGTGTTGTTTTCTTTTTTCTTTTTTCTTTTTTTAATGCTTTTCTTGAAAATTATACATAGAAATATGAACGCTTTCCTTTTTCCCATTTTCTTAAGGCCATTTGGATTAAGAAGTATTTTTGAAGAAGGAAAAAGAAAGAAGTATAAAATAAAACAGAATATATTTTCCATAATACTTTCTTTCTACATCAAATACTATTATAAAGAAAAAATTCTAATATGATTTGAAATCAAAATTATTACTAATTTGTAATAATGTTTTTTTGAAATTCTATGATCATCTAATACTTAGAAAATTCTAATATGATTAGAAAGCAAAATTTATTAAAATTTAATTTTTCTTAGTTTCTAATCATATTAGAACATATGGTATTTGAAATCAAGAGAAAAATATAATAGATAAATATAGGCCTGGCAAAACGGGCGGGCGGGTCGGGTTTGGGCGGGTCACTAATGGGTCAGGTCATAAACGGGCCGGTTCATAAACGGGTCGATGTTAAATGGATCACACACATGCTAACCCTAACCCGCCCATTTAATAAACGGGCGGGTAACGGGTCAACCATTTAAAAAATATGATTTTTTATTTTGAAAATTTTAAAAATTTCATATAAAATAACATTTTTTTAAAAAAAACAACTGCATTTTATTTATTAATTTCTAAATAAAAAGAACATAAAATGTAAAAAAAAATACATCCCTTTAATGATACAATTTTTAAAACATGTGAAATTAAAAAAAAAACACACACACAGCACTGGCAAGTCCGCTGTGGTTCGTGGAGCCTGGAGGAGACTTGGAGACGACGACGACGACTCAAGGTGGAGTGGA
The DNA here is from genome assembly GCF_029873635.1 of Malania oleifera. Classification (NCBI taxonomy): domain Eukaryota; kingdom Viridiplantae; phylum Streptophyta; class Magnoliopsida; order Santalales; family Ximeniaceae; genus Malania; species Malania oleifera. The sequence goes on from NC_080425.1 coordinate 78,804,587, forward strand.
TCGATTGCAAGCTCCCAGCACTGGCAGGTCCGGCAACTCGGCAAGTAGCAGCGCACCAGAGGAGAGGAGAGGACAGGTCGAGGCCGTCCAGCACATTGCAGGCTTGCAGCGCACCAAATCCAGAGGAGAGGAGAGGAAGAGGCTGAGAGCCGCGGCGCGGGTTAGAGACCTAGAGCCCTTAGGGTTTTTTTTTGTGTTGACTGACTGAGTCTCTTGAGACTCTGAAAATTATTGAAGCCAGGCCCTAAAGGCATGTGCCGTGTCCGTGTGTCGTGTGCGTGACTGCGCGAGTGAGTCGTGAGTCGCGATTGTGAAGCTGGAGCGGCGCCTGGACTCTGGAGTGAAGAGTGGAGGCTGGAAATGGAATTATGCATTAAGGCAAGGATCCAAAATAACGGGTCACTCGCCGGGTGACCCGCCCAAACCCGAAAAACCCGTTTATAAACGGGTTAACCCGTGACCCGCCCAAATATTAAACGGGTTAATTTTTTTAAACCCGAACCCGTTTTAAACGGGCGGATCCGGATGACCCAACGGGTCATAACCCGTTTTGCTAGGCCTAGATAAATATAATGAATTTTATATAAAAAAAAAATTCTTAATCTTTAAGAGCATGTTTGGAACTGGAAAAATATAAGAGAAAGAAAATGAAAACATAGGAGAATCTATTTTCTTATACTTAGTTATCAAGAAAAGTTAGAATGAAAATAAAATATGTAATAAAATAATGAAAAACATGAATAACATTTTTTTTTTCTTTATTTTCAACCGTATTACAACAAATCTTCATTTTTCATACTATTTGATTGAGAGAAAATAAAATGGAAAACACATTTTTTTTCTTATTTTCCTTTCCTTTCTTTTCCATAAACAAAATCTTTAATGGAAACAATAGCTAAACATAAGTGTATAATATTTTTAATGTTCCAAATGAATTCTTAACATTTTTCTTAAAAAGATCTTGTAGATCCCATAATGGCCACAAAACGTTGATAAATGTTTTTTTAACTATTCAACTTTCCATCAGAATCACATACAAAAAAGAACACCCACCCATTCTGAGCAGATGCATTCACCTGGCCATCCTCCCCTTTCAATCCGCTGCTGGTTAAAATGAAATCTTCAAAACAGAACCACCCAATAGATAAAGAATGAACCGCCTGGGCTCACATGGTCTCGCCCTACTCGCCAGAATGATTTAATCACACCCATCTTTTCAAAAATAAAATAAACGAATAAATAACTTAAAAGAAAAAGAAAAAGCAAATTAAAGGCCCGTGCACCACTGTGTCATTCTAGCTTGCTTCCAAGTACAATCCCATATCCTCGCCCTCTCCCTCCTCGGCTCCTCCCCTTTAAATACCATCCCCTCACTTCCCTCTCATCTTCGCCAATCACAACCCATCTCTCTCTCTCTCTCTCTCTCTCTTCGTACGAACCAAAAATGGAACAAAACGTACCAGATATGGCTAGGAGAATATGGAGCGTGGTGCGGGTGGTGTACTGCATGGCACGAAAGGGCATTTCAAAGCGCAAGCTCATGCTCGAATTCAACCTCATCATGAAGCGAAGCAAGATCGCCGGCAAGGCCATCGGCAACCTCATGTTCCACAACCACCACGAAGCTTCTACCTCAGCCCGCCGCTCCCACGACGGCGCCGCCACCCCTCCCGATCACTACGAGTTCAGCTGCAGCAACAGCCCCGCGGGCCCCTCCCAACACTTTCCCTTCTATCTCGTCAAGCGCGGCCGCCGCAGCCACGGCCACCACTATTCTCACTTCTTCTCCTGCGCCCACGCGCCGCCCACTGCCGACGACGATTTCGTCAAGGTGGTGCTGGAGATGCTCAACGGCGGCGCCGGAGGCTCTGCGGAGGCCGTGGAGGCTTCGCCGCTGACGCAGCTGCCGGGCTTGGGGCAGAGCCCAGCGGTGGTAAGGCAGCTGAGGATAACGGACTCGCCGTTCCCGCTGAGGGACGCCGACGGGGACAGCCGCGTGGACCAGGCGGCGGAGGAGTTCATACAGAAGTTCTACAATGAGCTCAAGCAGCAGAAGATAATGGAATTAAATTAATGTTATTGTTTGTTTTTGGGGTTAATGCAGTAACAGGCGGCGGAGGCGTGTGAATGTTGGATTGATTTTCTTATAATTAACAAACAATAAAAGCCTATTTAATTACTCTTCTTAACCTATATTGATAATGCATGTTTTTTTTTTTTTTGTGGACTGCATTATGAAATTTATATTGTATCGAGTTTCAATCATTCAATTCTATATGGTGCGAGCTTTCGGATGCAATTTAAAAATAATAATATTTAGTTCATGCTTTTGATTACTCCTTACTTTCATGAATAGTAAGACAAGATTTAAACTTTGAGTTTTTTTTTTTTGTGCGGTTTTTCTTCATGAGGTAAGGTTTGTGTGAGCCTGGTGTTTTACGATTAAATATAGCAAAGGAATTGAAGGGAGTGTTTTAACTTAAAGCTTAAGGGAAAGTATGGTGTCTTGGAGTAGAAGTTGGGGGGAGTAAGTAAAGCACAAAGAGAGATTATAGTGGCTACTTCAAGCCTGGGGCAGGTGTATTCTGTGTGTTCATTATTAACAACATCTTTTTTACTTGCTTTTTTTTTTTTTTTTTTCTTTTTTTGGAATTATTGTGAGAACTCTAGCCATCGACGAGCCACTCTTTGGACCGTCCGATGCGACACCAAACTCATGGGTCAGTGGCCTTCCCTCCTGGTTCGCTAGCCAGGTTAATTGAATGCGGTCATGGGTTCAAATCAGTTGGCTGGACGTTCGAGCCATCCGCTCATCGGGACACAACCACTAGTATCCACTGTGCCAAGTGTCACGGTCTGACTATTTTCACACCGTTGTGAAAGGGTTGTGCGGCGCTAGTTAAAACACTATTGTTTAACTAGCCAGCTTATCGTTTACCAACATTCATCCATGAAATACTTTCATTAGCATTCAATCAAATGGCAACGGAAATAGTAAGCATTCATGAAAGCAGTGGCAAGCAAGCAGTAAACATTGAATCTACGAAATTCATTAACAACACCTCTATTGACATTGTGTGTTTAGTGAGGGAGGCAAGTAGGCTAAACACGTTGATAATATTTAGTGAGTTTTACAATGACTGATGAACACTCACCGTCCTCTAAAGAGGTTTTTATGTAATTATCATCATAGCACTAGGAAATATCAAAGTGATCGAAGAGTCATACTGCCTTATATGGCATATGAAGACACTACTAGCAGAAAATAACCCTACACTAGTATTTATATGATGGAAACCCATCATAAGTACATGAGACAAGCGGTCACAGGCAAGCATAATGCCCTGAACAAGCTTAGCTCATGACACCAAGGCACGTTTTCATTCCTCCTTTGGAGAGTTGGTTCATGTAGCTTTCCTTGAATATTTCTTGTGAGGGCAATTTCTTTTTCTTTTTTAATATTATAATTTAGAAAAATGAATAAAGAAAGGGTGTGAGTGTGTGAGTGGGGGGTTCAGGTGGGCATTCATCTCCCTCAAATTTGGAAGATTATTTGCAACATAGAAATTATTAATTATATAAAAAACTTGCATGAAAAGGAGAAATTATATAAGAGACATCCTCCTTCACGTGTTTGTGTGTCTGTTTTCTTAATTATACACTTACTAAATATGGGTACCTCTTTGATATTAATGAATGTAGGACAAATTTGTCACATGTCTAACATTAAGGAAACATATATACGGACACGTGAAAGGGACGTTCCCTGTATAATTTCTCCATGAAATGGGGCAATATTAATAATAGTTTGGTATAAAACATGGTAAAAATGTAGAAACAGAGATAAATTTGAAAAAAATAAAGAGGTAAGAAAAGATGCAAAAAAGGCCGTTAGTTAAGCTAAATATAGATCATTTAATAGTTTGTATGATAGATTAGGTACAAAAGAAGGGGAAATAAATATATTTAAACTTGTTAAAGTTAGAGAAAGGAAGAGTTAGGACTTAGGAAATGTAAAATGTATAAAAAGGGAGGATGATATTGTCTTGATTAAGGACAAAGACATTAAAGAAAGATGACAAAGTTACTTTAGTAAGTTGTTTAATGAAAACTAAATAGAAGGCTTAAACTTAGAATTGTCAAATGACGAAAAGATTAAAAATATAAGATTTATTCACAAAATTAGAGTTAACAAAGTTAAGTTTGCACTAGAAAAGATGAAAAATGTGAAAGTTATGTGACCAGATAACATCCCAATTGAAGTTTAGAAATGCTTAGGTGATAACAGAATTATTTGGTTAACTAATTTATTTAATACAATTGTAAAAACTAAGAAAATGTCAGATGAATGGAGGAAAAACACTTTAATACCAATATAAAAAAAAAAAGGAGATATTCAAAATTGTAATTGTAAGAATCCGAACCGTGATATATGAGTTTAAATAAATAAGAGAGAGACAAATTGGGAATTTAGCAGGATTCGTCAACGAAGCCAGAGTTCGTCGACGAAATCCATGTATCTCTCGTCGACAAAGTTCAAAGGCTTGTCGACGAGGAGAAGCCGAGAGATTTCGGGAAACTGGGGATCTCAGGCTTGTCGACAAGGCCACCGCTTCGTTGATGAAGGTAATGGCAGATTCGTCGATGAGGACGCCATTTCGTCAACGAAGACGCCCGAGTCAATTCATTACTTCCAAGCTAAGAAAACTCAAATATCTTCTCTCTCTCTCTCTCTCTCTCTCTCTCTCTCTAGAACTCTCCCTACTCTCTATCTCTCTAGATTTCTTCATCGTTCGTCTCGAGAATCGTTAATCTAAAGTTACCACGAGGATCGTGGAAGGATTCTCTACAAGTTCTACGGATTAGAATCCCGTTTTGGAGAATTTCGGGTTTTGGCATAAAATCGAGGTAAGACTCAATTTTTAATTCTGATCCAGTAGTTTAGTAAAGAACAGTCTTGTGAGTATCTTCTTGTACTGTTTTTTGTAGGTTTTGAAACTCAGTTCACTATTTAGGGACCTTAGAGTTCAGGATTTGCTATTCGGGGAAAAGGTAAGGGGAATTGTGTTTATATCGATTATTTTTGAAATCGGACTCGGTGGAACTTTAGTTCACGGTCCTGTGTGTGTTTTGACTACTCATCTGGGGGGATCTAACGGGTAAAATTATGAGTTTTTCATGATTATAGTTTTGAAAAAAAAGGGGCGACGGGTTGCATCCCTGGTTTTGTTGAAAACCGAGCGTATATGTTAATTTATATTGTGTTATAGGGATGGCCGTGCCTTGACTTGTTTAAACTGTATGTGGTTGGAAAATCGTGATTTTAGATTACCAAATAGGTGTGGTTTGTTTGGTTATATGAGCATGCATGTGTGTGTGATATGTTGAAATGCTAGTAGGAACGCGGTTCCGAATTTGTTCCAGGTATTGAGAGTGTCCGGCTCTATATCCGTGGGCATATGAAATCGTTAGACCATAGATTGGCAGAGGTCCGACTCTATATTCGAGGGCGTGAGCTTATTTCGACAGATTAGACCGAAGGGTGTGGATCCACCAGTTAGCGCTGGTATGATGTCATGGGAGTCGGGAACTAGCTATGTGTCGATGGTGCCGTTTTATGCCGGTTAGCTACGGGCCAACGCTGTATGTTGCTGGCTGGCTTCGGGCCGATGGGTGTGATGACACCGGGTTTACTGATCATGTGTACGTGTACGTGTATGCACTGTCTAAAATTAGTACTTGACTGCATTTAACTGCGCGTATGTTGCATCATGATAACACTCAAATGCCACACACTGAGAGGTGTCTCACCCCTACTGTACGTATATTTTTACAGGTCCTTTGAGTAATCGAAACTAGCGTCCTGGTGTAGGGAACATAGTGGCCAGTGTACTACGGTTAGCGCTTGGGTAAGTGCTAGGATTGTGTTTTAGTGGGTTGCCATTTTGAGATGTATTGGGCACCCAGTTGTACGTTGTATGATAGAGCCTATTTTTGCTCTTGTATAGACTCTGGTATGGTACTGCATATGTATATAGAATGACCTTTTTTCACTACATATATGGTTGTGTTTGGATGTATACAGGGTGCTTGGGAACCCCACGGGGTCGGACCCTCATCCTTTGTACTGTATCTGTGGATGATTTGTATGATATAGGGACAAATTTGATTTCACCCCTAGGTCCCATTTCCGGGTTCGAGGCATGACGGCTTTGTATCAGAGCTAATCAGGTTGTTAGGTCTTGTGGACTTGGTTAGGCTTAGCTGTGAGTACATACCAGAGTATAGGATGTTGGATATGGGTAGAGTTGGTTGAGGGTTGTTCGGTTGTTAAATCGGGATTTGTCGACGGTATTCCGTTTTTTTCCTAGGATGACGATTCCAGTAAAAGTAAGGTAGATCATTGATGACTTTCGTGTTGGTGCGATGGGACAGACCTAGACCTAACAGGGAGTAGTTAATACGATTAATGTAGATCATTGTGTTAACTGTATGTGTTGTAGGGATACTGATAAATTCCTATTGTGATGCAGAATGGAGCTCAAGGATAATGACCTGGGAAGTGGCTCCGAGGAGACTGCGAGTGATGAGTCTCCTCTATGCCTTGAGGTATGACAAGGCAGATGTTGCGGGAGATCAGGCGGAGTGTGAGGAAACACGAGCGCTCTCCTATTGTTGCGGGGTGCACCATTGAGAGGTTCATACACATGCATCCTCCGACGTTCTCTAGAGGACCTGACCCAACTATAGTAGAGGACTGGGTGGAGAAGACTGAGAGGATCTTGGAGGTCCTGCACTGCACGGATAGGTAGCGAGTCCTTTATGCTACCTTCCAGCTATCTGGGGAGGCGGGTCGATGGTGGACATCGATGAATCTGCTAGAGAAGCAGAGGGGCGGTCCTGAGGAGATGACATGGAGCCGTTTCAAGGAGATGTTCTTTGACAGATACTTCCCAGCTTCTATACGTGATGCAAAGGCGGATGAGTTTTCTGCTCTGACTCAGGGGAGTATGACGGTGCAGGGGTATGCGGCTCGATATATAGAGTTTTCCCAGTTTGCGCCGTGTCTGATATTGAGCAAGTATGAGAAGACTCGAAGGTTTGAGAAGGTCCTGAGGAAGGATGCCTGCAGACTAGTGGGTATGCTTTAGATTTGCGAATTCTTGATGTTGGTGGATAAAGCCACGATGATTGAGTCTAGTATCCTAGAGGACGAGGTGGATTAGGAATCGAGGAAGAGGACAGTACCTTTTGGTTCTCAGACAAGATCTCGTCAGGGATCGTGCAAGAAGAGGAGCAAGGGCTCGGGTTACCATCAGAATACCAAGCGCCAGGGTTCTCAGGGGAGCCAGACTAGGGATCCTTGTATTAGATTCCACAGATGGCACGAGGGTAAGTGCCGGTCATTTGGGGGTAACTGCCACAATTGTGGCCAGCTAGATCACATGTTTCGTGATTGTCGTGCACCAAAGCGAGATGTGCCTGCATCCAGTGTGAACCGAGGGAGCAATCAGATACCTCAGGGAACCGTTCAGACGAATACAACTCCGGCCAGAGTATACTCGCTTACTCTAGGGGACGCTGAGCATGCAGGGAACGTAGTGGTAGGTACCTATTATTGCTTTCAAATAAGGCTTCTGTTTTGTTTGATTCAGGTGCAACCCACTCTTTTATTTTTGTGAATTTTATGTGACGGTGTGGGGTTGAGACCCAGACATGAACGAGGTGTTATTTGTTACTACGCTATCTAGAAATGTATCTTTCTATAGGAAGATGTTGGTAGATTACCCAGTAGTAATTCAGGGGAAGCTGCTATTGGTGAATCTTGTTGTATACGACATGTTGGGGTTCGATGTCATTCTGGGGATGGATTGGTTGTTCTCCAGTTATGCTGTGATTGACTGTCGTAGAAAGGTGGTAGTTTTCAGACCTCCTAGGGAGTAGGAGTATAAATTTGTGGGATCGTGTGTGCGTTCAGCGCCACAGATTCTGTCGGCACTATTGACGAGGAGGTGACTCTTGGACGGATGTCAGGGGTACCTAGCTTGTGTGGAGGAACTGCCAAGGGATTAGTTGAGACTCGAGGATATTCGGGTAGTCAACGAGTTCCCGGATGTGTTTCCAGATGATTTAGCCGGTTTACCTTTGGATTGAGAGGTGGAGTTTGCGATAGAGTTTCTGCCTGGTAAGGCACCGATATCTAAAGCCTCGTACCAGATGGCTCCAGTAGAACTTCGAGAGTTGAAGGAGCAGTTGCAGGAATTACTGGACAATGGATTCGTTGGACTTAGTGCTTTGCCCTGGGGAGCTCCAGTATTATTTATGAAGAAGAAGGACGGGTAGATGCGGATGTGCATTGATTACCATGAGATTAAAAACGTAACTGTGAAGAATCGTTATCCTTTACCTCGTATAGTGATCTCTTTGACCAGTTGTAGGGGATGCAGGTCTTTTTGAAGATCAACTTGCGGTCAGGATATTATCAGGTGAGGGTCAGATGGGAGGATGTGGCGAAGACTACTTTTCGAACTAGATATGGTCACTACGAGTTTTTAGTCATGCCTTTTGGATTGACGAATGCTCCAGCAGTGTTCATGAATTTGATGAATAGGGTTTTCCATGAGTACCTAGATTGATTCATGGTGGTATTGATCGACGATATTCTGGTATACTCGAGAAGTTCGAAAGAGCATGAGGACCATTTGAGGTTAGTATTACGGATACTGCGGGATAAGAAGTTGTATGCTAAAATGAAGAAGTGTGAATTATGGTTGAATCAGATTGCATTCTTAGGCCATGTGGTGACTGGTGATGGTATATCAGTTGATCCTAGCAAGATTGAAGCTGTGGTTGACTGGGTAAGGCCGAAAAATGTGTAGGAGGTTCAGAGTTTTCTAGGACTAATGGGTTACTATCGTCGGTTCGTGGAGAGTTTTTCTAAATTGTTTGGGCCTTTGACTCGATTGACCAAGAAGGGAGTGCAGTTTGAGTGGACCAGTGATTGCACACGGTGTTTTCAGGAGTTGAAGCACTGGTTGGTTACTCCTCCAGTGTTGACCATTATTTCGGGGGATGGTGGGTTTGTGATTTATAGCGACGCGTCTCTGAAAGGTCTGGGATGTGTCCTTATGCAGCAGGGTAAGGTAGTCGCTTATGCTTCTCGGCAACTGAAGGAATATGAGAAGAACTACCCTACGCATGATCTGGAGTTGGTTGCTATTGTGTATGCACTGAAGATCTGGCGACTCTATCTGTACGGGGTGCAGTGTGAGATCTTCACCGACCATAAGAGCCTCAGGTATTTCTTCACGCAGAAGGAGTTGAATATGAGGCAGAGACGATGACTTTAATTGATTAAGGACTACGATTGCACGATCAGTTATCACCCGGGGAAGGCTAATGTGGTAGCTGATGCATTAAGTCGAAAGTCAGAGCCTACAGCTGTATCGGCGGTAGTAGTTCAGCATCATATCAGACGGGATTTGGAAAACGTTGAGATAGAGTTGGTATTTGGGGATTATCATGCTTTCATTGCTAGATTGGTGGTCCATTCGACCTTGCTTGAGCGTATAAAGGCCGCGCAGACTAGTGATGTAGAGTTGGCAGAGGTTATGGAAAAGGTACAGCAGAGACTAGCTACTGAGTTTAATATCTCTGAAGGTGGTGTATTGAGGTTTGAGACCAAACTGTGTGTTCCAAACGACAACGAGATCAGAAAGACGATTTTGGAGGATGCGCATCGTTCCTTGTATACGGTACATCGTGGTAGTACGAAAATGTATCGGGACTTGCGCGAGACCTTTTGGTGGTTTAGTATGAAAAGGCAGATTGCTCAGTTCGTGGAGCAGTGTCTGACATGTCGGCAGGTGAAAGATGAACATAAGAGATTGGCAGGGCGTTGCAGCCTTTGCCTATTCTGGTATGGAAATGGGAGCATATTTTCATGGATTTTGTGACTAGATTGCCGCCAGCACTTCACGGGCAGAATGCTATATGGATAATCATGGATAGATTGACGAAATTTGCTCATTTCATACCAATGAAGGTTGGCTATCCTTTGAGTAGGTTAGCAGATATGTATGTGCATGAGGTTGTGAGAATGCACGGGGTACCGGTGTCCATTGTGTTAGATTGAGATCCAAGGTTTACGTCTTGATTCTAGACGAGCTTGCAAGAGGCGCTGGGGACAAAGCTTACTTTCAGTACAACGTTCCACCCCCTGACTGATGGATAGTCAGAGAAGATGATACAGATCTTGGAAGATATGTTGCAAGCTTGTGTATTGGACTTTGGTGGTAGCTGGATACAATTTATGCCAGTGGTGGAGTTTACTTATAATAATAGTTTCCAGGCTAGTATCAGGATGACATCGTTTGAGGCTTTTTATGGTCGAAGGTGTCGATCTCTTCTGTGTTGAGATGAGGTTGGTGAACGTCAGGTGTTAGGACCTGAACTTGTGCAGCAGGCGTTTGAGAATGTGGGTTTGATCTGGGAGAGAATTAAATCAGCTTAGAGTCGGTAGAAGAGTTCGAGGTGGGGGGTAAGGTATTTCTACGTATCGCTCCGATGAAAGTAGTGATGAGGTTTGGGAAGAAGGGCTAGCTGAGCCTAAGGTATATCGGACCATTCGAGGTTCTTGAGCGAGTGGGTCTAGTAGCCTATAGGGTTGCACTACTCCCAGCACTCTCGAGGGTCCACGATGTGTTTCACGTGTCCATGTTGAGGAGATACGTGCAGGATCCATCACATGTTATCAGTTATGATGAGTTGGAAATTGGGGATACTTTAGCGTATGAGGAGATACCTGTCTAGGTTCTGGATCGTAAAGTTCAGAAGCTTCGTACCAAAGAAATATCGTTAGTAAATGTATTGTGGCAGAACCACGAGGTTGAAGAAGCTTCTTGGGCACTGGAAACGGAAATACGCCGGAAGTATCCACAGTTGTTTTGAGCATGTGTATGTTATCCTACCTTGGGTTGGGATAGGTGGTTAGTCGTTGGGAGTGTGTGTATTGTGAACTCCTGAGATGGTTGTATATGAACCATGGTATTCCTTCACCATAAGTGAGGGTATGTATGTGTATGTGTATGATGGGGCTACGCTATAGTGGTCGCCAGTTTCTTTCTAGAGTTGTGTATATGTGTTTGATTATACGACTGAATTTGCGAATGAGAGATGGCAAATTTCGAGGACGAAATTTTTGTAAGGAGGGGAGGTAATAAGAACCCGAACCATGATATATGGGTTCAAATAAATAAGAGAGGGGCAAATTGGGAATTTAGCAAGATTCGTCAACAAAGCCAGAGTTCGTCGACGAAGTCCATGTATCTCTCGTTGACAAAGTTCAGAGGCTCGTCGATGAGGAGAAGTCGAGAGATTTCGGGAAATAGGGGATCTCAGGTTCGTCGACGAGGCCACCACTTCGTTAACGAAGGCAATGATAGATTCGTTGACGAGGACGTCATTTCGTCGACGAAGACGCCCGAGTGAAAAAGCTATAAATAGAAGTTTCATTACTTCCAAGCTAAGAAAACTCAAATATCTTCTCTCTCTCTCTCTCTCTCTCTCTTTTTTTAGAACTCTCCCTACTCTCTATCTTTCTAGATTTCTTCGTCGTTCGTTATGAGAATCGTTAATCTGAAGTTATCACGAGGATCGTGGAAGGATTCTTTACAAGTTCTACGGATCGAAATACCGTTTTGGAGATTTTCGAGTTTTGGCGTAAAATCGAGGTAAAACTCAATTTTCAATTCTGATCCGGTAGTTTAGTAGAGAATAGTCTATTGAGTTCTTTTGTATTGTTGTTTGTAAGTTTTGGAACTCGGTTCGCTGTTTAGGGACCTTAGAGTTCAGGATTTGCTATTCGGGGAAATGGTAAGGGGAATTGTGTTTATATCGATTTTTTTTAAATCGAACTCGGTAGAACTATGGTTCACGGTCCTGTGTGTGTTTTGTCTACTCATTTGGGGGGATCTAATGGGGAAAACTATGGGTTTTTCATGATTACAGTTTTGGGAAAAAGGGAGCGACGGGCTGCATCCTTGGTTTTGTTGAAAATCGAGCGTATATGTTGATTTATACTGTGTTATAGGGATGGTCGTGCCTTGACTTGTTTAAACTATATGTGATTGGAAAACTGTGATTTTAGATTACCAAAAGGGTGTGGTTTGTTTTGTTATATGAGCATGCATGTGTGTGTGATATGTTGAAATGCTAGTAGAAACGCGGTTTCGAATTTGTTCCAGGTACTGAGAGTATCCGCTTTATATCCGTGGGCGTATGAAAACGCTAGGCCATAGATTGGAATAGGTCTGATTCTATATTCGAGGGCGTGAGCCTATTTCGACAAATCAGGCCGAAGGGTGTGGATCCACCAGTTAGCGTCGGTACGATGCCATGGGAGTCGGGGACTAGTCATGTGCCGGTAGCGCCGTGTTACGCAGGTTGGCTATGGGCCAACGCCGTATTTCGCGGGTGTAGCTTTGGGCCAATGGGTGTGACGACACTGGGTTTGCTGAGCATGTGTATGTGTGCGTGTATGCACTGTTTAAAATTAGTACTGGACTGCATTTAACTGTGTGTATGTTGCATGATGATAACACTCAAATGCCACATACCGATATAACTTGCGTTCTTCCTTACTGAGAGGTGTCTCACTCCTACTGTACGTACATTTTTACAGGTCCTTTGAGTAACCGGAACTAGTGTCCTGGTGTAGGGAGCGTAGTGGCCGGTGTACTGCGATTAGCGCTTGGGTAAGTGCTAGGACTGTGTTTTAGTGGGTTGCCATTTTGAGATGTATTGGGCACCCAGTTGTACGTTGTATGATAGAGTCCGTTTCTGCTTTTGTATAGACTCTGGTATGGTACTGCATATGTCTATAGAATGACTTTTTTTCGCTACGTATATGGTTGTTTTTGGATGTGTATAGGGTGCCTGGGAACCCACGGGGTTGAACCCTCATCCTTTGTACTGTATATGTGGATGATTTGTATGATATAGGGACAGGTTTGATTACATTTTCACCCCTGGGTCCCATTTCTGGGTTCGGGGCGTGACGGTAATAACTATCGTAGAATTAAACTTATGAGTCATACGATGAAACTATGGGAAATGGTAGTTGAACAAAGATTAAAGTTAGAAAGAAAGATCTCAGAAAATCAATTTGGTTTTATGCCCAGGAGATCTACCACAGAAGCTATTTGTCTTTTAAAAAGATTAATGGAAAAGTTTAGGGAGAAGAAGAGGGACTTGCATATGATATTTATTGACCTTGAGAAAACATATGATAGGATACCTAGGGAAGTTTTATGGTGGGTTTTAGAAAAAAAGGGTGTATGTTGTAGGCATACTGATGTCATTAAGGATATGTACGATGGAGTAATAACTAGTGTACGGACTATAGATGGAGAAACTAGAGAATTTCCAATCAGCATATGTGTACATCAAGGATCTGCTTTGAGTCCTTATCTTTTTGCTTTAGTGATGGACCAATTGACTAATAGTATTCAAAAGGAGGTTCCATGGTATATGTTGTTTGTAGATGATATTGTGTTAATTGACGAAATTAGGGACGAAGTAGAGGCTGAGTTAGAATTATGAAGAGAAGTTTTGGAATTTAGAGGCTTTAGGATAAGTAGAAATAAGACAGAATATATGAAATGTAATTTTAATGATGATAGGAGAAATATTGGAGATAAAGTTAAACTTGATGATGAAGAAATAAATTACACTTGTAGATTTCGATACTTTGGATCTATTATGCAAGTTGAAGGAGAAATTGAAGATGATGTAATGCATAGAGTTAAAGCAGGTTGGGTAAAATGGAGAAGTGTTTCAAGTGTGCTCTGTGATTGTAGAATATCATTATAATTGAAAGGGAAGTTTTATAGGACAACTATAAGATCAGCTATGCTATATGGATCAGAATGTTGGGCGACGAAGAAACATAATATCCAAAAAGTAAAAGTTGTCGAGATGAGAATGCTTAGATTGATGAGTGATATAACATTAAAAGATAAATTAAGGAATGAACATATTCGTGGTAAGTTAGGTGTAGTTCCTATAGAAAATAAGATAAGGGAGAGACGATTCAGATGGTATGGACACTTGCAACATAGGCCACATAGTGCACTTGTAAGGAAGAGTGACTTAGTTACTGTGGAGGGTAGTAAAAGGGGTAGGGGTAAACCCAAAATAACTTGAGAGGAGATAGTGAGTAAGGATTTAATATCCTTGAATCTATCAAAAGAAATAATCCATGATCGCATAAATTGACGAAAAATGATTCATATAGTCAACCCCACTTAGTGGGACTAAGGGTTGATTTTGTTGTTGTTGTTTATTATTGAAAATATGTGATTGGGTAGAGGTAGAGTGCCCATTACTTAGGGCACGCAAAAGACCTAAGTGGGTCGCAGATCTTGTGTACATGTGTATTAAGATATTCTCAGAACATATTTTTGAGAAGTCTAATTTCATGATACTATTTTACATGGCAAATGACCCTCATGATGATTCACATGGCAAATTGACCTCATGATGATTCACATGAAAATGTAGGTTAATGTCGCATAAGAAAATTGTTGTGCTATATGGTAAACAATATAATATGTGATAGGTAGCTCCCTTTCTATGCTAGTTTTTTCTACATCACAATTGACACAATAATACATATAGGGAATTGAGTTAAATCAGGTTAGGATCTTTAAACTTTTTAAAATATTATGTAATAGTTTTTAAATAAATTTTTTTATCTATGTGAATCGCTAACTTAGTTATTATTTCTAATTCGAAGACACTTTCTAGTCTAAGGTTTGATGGCTAAGTCATGTGATAGTATGTGATTTATTGTGGCAATTTTTATGATGTATCTATTTTTTAATGGTGGACCATACGTCAAGATTTTTTTTTTATAAAAATAACGTACTGTTAATTTGATGTGATTAGTTCATTTCTAAGGCTTAAATTTCTTTCCTAGAGAAGATGACGTGGTAAGGATAGTAATTTTTTTGATCTATTTTATTAGCTCTTCCGTTCCATGCACTAAATATTTTTTGTGAATTGATGAGATCCCTCAAATATACAAGGAATTTTAATTAAATATATTTTTGAAAATGAAGAAAAATTAGAAATTTGAGAAAAAAAATTTAGGCCTTGTTCACTAGCCAAAAATAGTTTTACTTTCTGTTTCTAATTTCCTATAGATATAGTTACAAAAAATGCCACTTTGTTTTAAAAATTTTCAAGTTTACATAAGAAAGTTGGAAACCAAAAAAATGAAAAATAATTGTTTTCCACAATAAACAATTCCTAAGCCAACTTTTCCAAACATTAAAAACCTATCATCTACAAAGAAAATGCATTTCTTTTCTTTTTAATGAGGTAGTCTCCTCACAACTAATACACAAGCATTCAAAAGGTAAGAAAGACAAAAAAGAAAAAAAAAAAAAAAAGAAGAAAAAAGTAATGAATTGAAATATCTTTTGATATTAAATTCTTTAGCTGTTAGTCCACAATTGGGAATTGGATTGGTTGTTATTTCTAGCATTGATGGTGGTTTGGGTGGCAATGGCGTTGGGAGTTTTTGATGAAGGCACTAACAAACTGAGCTTTGACCTAATTAGAATAACTCATCCTAATTATCGCAACTCCCGAATAAGGGTCTCAAGAAGGCGAGAAATAAATCATATTAAAATTTGATAAAGTCATCACTAACTTATTATTTACTTAAGTGTAATTAGAATACCTAATTACTATTTATTTGATTGGTCTTTAGACTAATCTTAAGCCAAGGAATCAGTAGTCTTGGTTTGTTCTTGTGAGAGTTAGGAACGAGAGTTTAGTTATGCGAGGGAAATGTATTCGCACCCCCTATACATCCGTTCAACGAATGATAATTAATTATGAATTATCCTCAAATTGAATTTAATAAATTTTAATTAACTCTTTTTTAAAAATAAATAAATAAATAAATAAATGAAAAAAAATGACAAGAGTTATAAATCTCAGTGCAATTTAGGAATGTCTAATAAGACTTCCAAATGAGTGGATCTTGTTAGATAAACCCCCATAAGAGTCAATACATGTGAGATCTAAAATAACTCATTGTTCTTTTTCAAATTATAAGGACACACACAGACAAAAACTGGGGAAATTGTCGAATTATAAGCAAAAAAATCTTTAAAAACATCCCCATATTTTTCAAAATTAGTGTAGAAATCTTTTAGAATTTTTAACGTTTTCCTAAAATTTTCTAAGATTTTTAAAGACCTTTCCTAATTTTTTTTTCCTGGCTTGAAAGAATCCAAAAATATTTTTTTCCAATTTTTTGAGCCTCAAAATATTTTTCCTAGTTTTTTTTCCCAAACTTTCCTCATTTTTCCAATTTTTTTTAAAAAATGTTTTTAGGATTTTTTAATTTTTTAATTAAAAAACTAATTAAGAAATAAATAGACAATAAAAAAATGGTTTAGGAAACAAATTTGTTCAACTAGTCTAAACCGATTTAACGGATTCAGGAAGTGGGGATGATGCGTCAACTCAAAGTGGTGAGACATGGCAAAATATTTTTATTCTTTTTTAAAAAAAGTTATTGTAGCTGGTGACGTTAGCATGACGTCATCTTGCCACGTGGCATTTCCTGAGTGGCTCCGAATGGATGACAGAAATTGTTGATGTGGCAACAATTCAATCGTCTAGAGAAAACACAAATATGATGGGTGAGATTGTGACACGTGTCACCGTACATATGGTGACACGTGTCCCACTTTATTATTTTATATTATATTTTTTATTTTTATTTTTATTTTTTTGCTAGGAGGGTGACGACAACATGATGTCACCCTGCCACATGGCAGTTTTTGAGTGGTTTGAACCAAAGAAACATAGATCGGACGGTCCAGATGAAGTCACGTCACCCCTAAAAACTTGGATTAGAATGTGCCTCATGCCTCTGAGGTAGCAATGATAACTTGAAAAGGGGACCACTCAAATTTGGGAACTATAAACACTACATGCCTTTGAGACGGTCGAAAAAACTTTGAAGGTGACTACTCGGATTTGGGAACTCTCAATGCCACATGCTTACGAGGTAGCCAAGGTAACTTGAAAGGGGGACCACTATGGTTTGGGAACTATAAATGCCATATGCCTCTGATATGGCCAAAATGACTTTGAAGGTGACTACTCAGATTTGGGAATTTTCAATGTCATATGCTTCTGATGTACCCAAGATAAGTTGAAAAGGGGGACCACACAAATTTGGGAACTATAAAGGCCACATGCCTTTGAGATGACCAAAACAACTTTGAAGGTGACTACTCGGATTTAGGAACTCTCAATGCCATATGCCTCCAAGGTAAGCCAAGATAACTTGAAAGGGGACCACTCATATTTGGTAACTATAAATGCCACATGCCTCTCAGATGGCCAAAATAACATTGAAGATGACTACTTGGATTTGAGAACTATCAATGCCACATACCTCCGAGGTTGTCAAGATAACTTGAAAGTTGACCACTCAAATTTGGGAACCATAAATGTTACATGCTTTTGAGATGGCTAAAATAACTTTGAAGAAGACTGCTCGGATTTGGGAACTCTCAATGCCACATCCGTCTGAGGTAGCCAAGATAACTTGGAAAGGGGACCACTCAGATTTGTGAACTATAAACGCCACCTATGTTACTCCCTGAACCCACAAGGTGGGGCCTAGGGTGTGATGAAACCATTCACATGTCTATGATACCATTCACGTAGTGGAAATAATTAAACATTCTCCAATAAAATACTAGAGTACTATATACAACCAAAAAAGCAATATAACAAATTCTCCATATTACATTACTAGAGAAATATAAAAACATCAATTGTACATATAACTATTCTTACGACCATCCAAAATTACCAAAAATTCTAAACCCTACCCCGAAGCTTTTTAAGCTCAATCACTTGAAGGGCTTGAAAAATCAACAATTCGCTGGAGTGAGACACTTCTCAATAAGAATGAAATAAATTATAACAGTATATGTCAATGAATTTTAATGGATACAAAATATACTCGTTTGTTAATCAAGAGCAATTGACAAACCATATGCAGACTATATTCACACATACATAACCAATATTTATAGTGAAAGTTCCTGAGGATTGGGGAGATTACACGCTCATACATGTAACACCCCTTTGCTCTGATACCGTTTATAACCTTACCCTCTAATTTGGGTGTGACTACAACTAATACTGATCAGGGCACTCACCTTACTCAGTAAGCCCTCAAGCGGTGAGTTTTACTTTGTCATAAATATTCATGCAACTAAATTCACACACATGTCCCCCGCACACCCACATTAATCATATTTCAGAGATCCACATATTCACATACATCACAACACACACAACACATCCACACAAGATACAGTACATTCCATTCACATCCACACATGATACTACACATGCCATTCCCAACCACCATCCACCATAACACATTCACCAAGATCTATCCATAGTATATCAGTAAAACGAACTCCTTAAGCCTGCCAACATTTTACCCCTGCTTATATAAATGACAATATAATGAACTCCTCAAGCCTGCCAATGTTATATCGTTATTTATACTTAGGTCAATATAACAAACTCCTTAAGCCTGCCAACGTTATATTGTGAAATATTTGCATAACCACACAAAATAAACCATCCAAACACATCAATGTATTTTCAACAGTATTCACAACATCCAGACACATTCATTAATTCACCACAATATTCACAACCAGGTAGTATTCACAAGTAGACAGTATTCACAATCAAATAGTATTCACAACCGATTAATTATGAAGGGTTATTCTCATGCCACACGGTTTTTCCCCAATTACAAATTATATTCAAAACCATTATTTTTCAAATGCCTAAACAGTTATTTTGTTACTATTTCCATTTCCCTCCCTCTTTATTATTTAAATACCATTATTCTTTGGGCCGTTACAAACCATAGCTGATTAAAAAAATGGTTGAAGTTAAGTACGATTGTGCCTACCTGAAACTGCATTAGATGGCCCTCGCCGGCACTGACCTCAGGGGAGTACTGTGCCCAGGTCACCAATCGACTATCCCCTATCACATTTCCATCCTTGTGTGACTGCACCTCCTCCAAATCTAGCTACGGTACCATACTCATAATATTACATTTCATATCCACAGGGCTCTAGAATCATATATGATAATTTACACAATAAAAACTGTATTATATATCATTTCGTATGAAACCTGCCATTCAATAAAACTCGACCCCTAACCATCAGGTAAAACCTGACCGTTATGTAAAACCCGGCCCCCGACCGTTATGTAAATCTCAGCCCCCAGCCATTATGTAAAATCCAGCCCTCGGTCGTTATGTCAATCTCGGCATATAGTCGTCATAACATACTGTATAGTATCGGTGAAAACATTCTGTTCATATGTCATTTAAACCATTCTCATGCCACACAATTTTCATCTGATAAATCATAATTATATTATCAACTGAAAACATGTCATATCATGCTAAATATATGCTTTGTTAAAAATACGGGTTTAATTGTCTCCAAAGAATTTATTTGAATAATATATATATATATATATATATATATATTAAGGAAAATGGAGATAATAAACCTTACTCACTTTGAACCTTAATAAAGCACACTTATCAATTTGAAATCAATAATTTCAATCGGTCAAAACGTTCAGAACATCCAGTACTTCAATCTAGTATTCTCATATTCAAATTTAATCGGTTGGTTTCAAAAATAATATTTATTAATCGAACCCTAGGCTCGAATGGCTGGATTGGAAAATAAAAGTTGTAATCATATGTACTTAAATGTATACTGCATTTTAATCGGTCCATAATCCAAAAACAATTGACATAATATAATTCCCTTACCTTTTTTTCTCGGAAATGACCAGAAACGAACAAAAATCCGAAACTCTAGCTTTCCGAACCGACTAAAAAATGAGATCCTATGAGTCGGAAGAAAGAAGAGAGGGTCAAGGAGCACCCGAAGATGATCTGCGATGCCTAGGAGAGAGAGAGAGAGAGAGAGAGAGAGAGAGAGAGAGAGAGAGAGAGAGAGAGAGAGAGAGAGAGAGTCTCTAAAAACCCTAAGTAGAGAGAGAGAGGATTGTGAGAATTATGAAAAAAAAAATACATAACTTAGCCCTTAAGTAAACAGGCTCGTAGGAAAACTGTCGCTGATTTTTCTAGGCTTGGCCAAACCGACGATGGTTTGGCCTTAAACCTGCTCTCGGTTGTTCACCTGCAGGAAAACCGTCAACGGTTTTTCTAATCCTCATAAAATCGTCGCTGATTTTCTCCTGACCAAACCAATTTCCTCTTTTTCCTTTCCTTTCTCTTTTCTTTTATTTATTTTTTATTTTCTTGGTTCGGGTTACTACACAAAAAGTGGTTTCCCATGATAGTTTTAGCGGGAAAACTAGTTTTTAGTGATGAAAGTATTAGTAACATTTTCAATTTTGTCACTAATAGTATCGTATTAGTGACAATTGTCAAAATCGTTACTAATATTTATACTATTAAGGACGATTTTTAAAAATCGTCACTAATACGTGCTTTTAGTGACGAATTTCAAACCGTTACTAATACTTTCGTCACTAAAAAGCAGATTTTTTGTAGTGTAAAGGACCCAAACCCTGGTTAAATCTTTTGGAAGACAGACTTTAAGAAAGAGATAGTTTAGATTTCGGACCAAATGGGTTAACAATCACTAACTTATTATTGGGTTCTTTTTGGATACACTGGTTGACCAAAGATGGACATCCACCATTTGATCAGAATATGATTTTAATTTCCGTAAGACACTATCCACAATTTCAGAATAAAATGTGAAGAAAAATTATTAATCTCATTGAGAGATTCATAACACATCAAGCAATTTTTTTTTTTTTTTGTAGTGTCAGAATTGATCGGGAGCAATAGCTTATTTCCATCCATATTAGCCAATAGTAATGCTCCTCCTAAGAAGGCATTCTTCACAACATAAGGTCCTTCATAATTCAAAGTCCATTTTTCACAAGGATCACTGTGGATCGTTGACATACTTTTTCGGCTCCTCCAATCAGGATTTATTTTTTCATCCCATTGAAATGGATTCTCCAAGCCAATTATCAATTCTAGGTCTTCCCTAGTAGTAAAACCATTTCCTGTATTATTGTAAGAAAATACAAGTAAAATTTGGCAAAAGGTGATAGTTAAAGGATGATGTAATGAGATGAAACTGAAATGCATTTTATTCCGTTTTAAAACTCAAAATAATATGAACAAAGAAACTTTATGGGAAACTGTTCCTTTAAGAATGAAGGATTTAGCTGATTCTATTTCCACATGTTCAGTTTTCCCTCATATTAACTCACCCCCTATGTTGACAATTGGTCAATCCTCCAATCCTAGTCTGGAGCCCTTTTAAATGAACATCCTCCTCCATAAACATCCCCATATTTGTTTTTGTCCATTTCTTCTTTCACAGTTCCTTGTCCAATACTTGAGTTGCTCTTCCTTCCCATATTAAAAGTCCCTTCTATTTGCTCTCTGATGATTACCAAATCTGCAAAATTTTGGAGACTACTTCTGATAAGATGGCCAAAATATGGATCCTTGAGAGTGTTGACAAATAAAGAAATTGCTTCCTTATCCTCAACCAAAGGATGAACTTGTGCTGCCATTTCTTTCGATCGCAAGAATATTCTTTAAATGATTCGTTAAACTTTTTCTCCATATTCTACAAGTCAACCTATCTGGAGCTATCTCAATCACATGCCTATTCTGGGCAATGAAAGCATGAGCTAGATCCTTCCAGATGCGAATATTTACTTGGTCAAGATGAATGTACCATCTCATAGCTACCTAAGTCAAACTATCTTAAAAATAGTGGATGAACAACTTATCATTATCAGAATGTGTAGCCATTTTTTGACAATACATCCTTAAATGAACTATAAGACATTTGGATCCACTGAACTTCTTAAAATCCAAAACATTAAATTTTGGGGGTAAAATCACTTTGAGAACCAAACACAAATTAAAAGCATCCACTGAACCAAACATTCTTGTTCCCTTTACAACTCACAAACGTTCTTCCAATACTTCATATTTATGATTCATTTTCGAACTAAGGGTATGCTTTTTAGTCATTTCCCTGACTATTCCCCTTCCTTGGATATCAGGATTTATGATTGGTGGTGCTTGTGTATTTTGCATCGATTGAAATATTGGGACTGGTGCCATTGAGATAAACATGTACAAGCTTGGTCTCGAGCCATTTGACAAATTCACCGGTTGTGATGACGGATGTTCACTAACAGGTGTTAATCTTGGTGGAAATAGAGGATCTTCTTCACTTGCGGTTTCTGGAGATTGCACAATTTTTCCTTTACTTATAGTAGTGAGTATGCCCATTAACTTATTCAATTGATCCTTAATTTCCCAAATATCTTGATGGATCTCCTCATGACTTTGCTTAAGACCTCTCATGCGGCTGTCCAAATGCTCACCCATGATCTTGGCCTTTCGTATAGTATTATAAGGATGTAGAAAGTTGGCCTTGCTCTATTTAATATGGGAACCCCATATTTTAATTCTACCACCCTGACACACTACTTTTGTAGGAAATTGGAACATGAGCAAGGAACTATTGGATATGACTATGCATGCATTACTATGCATGAAATGCATGAATGCAATGCAACCTAAAACTACTTTGCCAAAATTTTTGAAAAAACCTCATCACCTAATGAAAACTCTCAAAATCAAACGAATCCTCAATTTAAGTCTCGAGTTATCTTCCCTAACTTGCAAGCAAACTTCTTTTCTTCCACTGACTCCTAAGAGTTGTCCCGTCTTCTAAGCATTCCACTCCTGACATATCTTTTCTTAGAAGACCTACATTTCCTTATAGTCATACTATTTCTTTGAACTTCCATTTCTATTAAAACAAGACCAGGCAACTAAAAAGTCCTTTGTTGATGATTCAAGTACCTTTTTGATGATTCTGTTAGACTCCAAAATATTGTTGATCCTCTAATTCTTCTTCACCGAATACCACTATTGGGTTGTCCATAAGGTGATTTGGGCTATTTTAGAATTTTGGTAAAGTAGCATACATGTCTAAAATGGATGCAGAATACTGGAAACAACACATAGGAACTCAAAAATATATACGAAATATTAGACTAAATTATGTGGAGAAGGATGAAACTCCTATCCTAACCCCAAGTGGATTTAGCACTCTTCATAGTGAGATTAAAGTCATCCAATTGTGCAAATGTGTAATTCATATCACTAGGGTTAGGCGAAAATTTGACAACTCTTTAACACCTAGTTCACATTGAAATCCCTCCCTTGAATAAGACAAGTACTCATAAAAGAATTGATGAAATGTCATTCCCTAGGAGCAAGTTTAACAATGAGATGCACATTTGATTTGAAATGTGACATAAAACCTCATCATTATATAGAAAGACAATATTCAATAAAGAATCAACGGGTCAAGTTATTTTGTTAGAACATGTTTGATGAAAAGGCTAAGGAAAGAAATAAAAGGTGAAAAAAAAATTGAAAATTGAGATCATCATAGAAGAAAGTTAAAATGAAAATAAAATATGCAACAAAACAATGAATAAACCTTTGGTTTTACACAAGAATAATATTTTTTTTCTTAATATTACATCAAATTTTTATTTTTGATACTATTTGATTGAGAGAGAAAATAAAATAGAAAACACATTTTCTTCTTATTTTTCTTTTCATAAATAAAATCCTTAATCCAAACAAGACAAGAACAAACACATATAATATTTTTAATATTCCAAATGAATTCTTAACTTTTTCTAAGTACAAGATGGGTCTTAAAAAGACCTTCTAGATCCTATAATGCCCACAAAATGTTGATAAATATTTTTTTTAACAATTCAACTTCCCATAAGAATCACATATCAAAAAGAACACCCACCCATTCTGAGCAGATGCATTCACCTGGCCATCCTCCCCTTTCAATCCGCTGCTGGATAAAATAAAATCTTCAAAATAGAACCATTCATGAGATAAAGAATGAACCGCTGGGCTCACATGGCCTCACCCTACTAGCCAGAATGATTGAATCACACCCATTTTTCTAAAATAAAATAGACGAATAAATAACTGGAAAGAAAAGAAAAAGCAAATTAAAGGCCTGTGCACCAATGTGCCACTCTAGCCCGCTTCCAAGTACAATCCCATGTCCTTGCCCTCTCCCTTCCCCTCCTCCCCTTTAAATATCATCCCCTCTCTTGCCTCTCATCTTCGCCAATCACAACCCATCTCTCCCTCTCCCTCCCTCCCTCCTCTCTCTCTCTCTCTCTCTCTCTCTCTCTCTCTCTCTCTCTCTCTTCGTACGAACCAAAAATGGAACAAAACGTACCAGAGATGGCTAAGAGAATATGGAGCGTGATGCGGGTGGTGTACTGCATGGCACGAAAGGGCATTTCAAAGCGCAAGCTCATGCTCGAATTCAACCTCATCATGAAGCGAAGCAAGATCGCCGGCAAGGCCATCGGCAACCTCATGTTCCACCACCACCACGAAGCTTCTACGTCAGCCTGCCGCTCCCACGACGGCGCCGCCACCCCTCCCGACCACTACGAGTTCAGCTGCAGCAACAGCCCCGCTGGCCCCTCCCAACACTTCCCCTTCTATCTCGCCAAGCGCGGCCGCCGCAGCCACGGCCACCACAACTCTCACTTCTTCTCGTGCGCCCACGCGCCGCCCACCGCCGACGACGATTTCGTCAAGGCGGTGCTGGAGATGCTCAACGGCGGCGCGGGCGGCTCTGCGGAGGCTTCGCCGCTGATGCAGCTGCCGGGCTTGGGGCAGAACCCGGCGGTGGTAAGGCAGCTGAGGATAACGGACTCGCCGTTCCCGCTGAGGGACGCCGACGGGGACAGCCGCGTGGACCAGGCGGCGGAGGAGTTCATACGGAAGTTCTACAATGAGCTCAAGCAGCAGAAGATAATGGAATTAAATTAATATTTTTTTTGGGGGGTTCATGCAGTAACAAATGACCAGACAAGGGTGGGTGCATGTTGGATTGATCTTCTTAGAATTCACAAACAATAAAAGCCTATTTGATTACTCTTCTTAACCTATGTTGATAATGCATTTTTTTTTTCTAATGTTATCTCTTTTTATGGATCGCATTATGAAATTTATTTTATCCGAGTTTTCTCTGTATGACACAATCATTCAATTCAATGTAATTACTTCTTACTTTTATGAATAACTTTTTAGTTTTTGTTCATGAATAAGGTTTGTGTGAGCCCTGGTGTTTTAAGATTGAATGTAGTAAAGGAATTGAAGGGAGTGTTGTACCTTAAAGATTAAGGTATGGAATGGTGTTTTGGAGTAGGAGGAGGGGAGTAAGTAAAGCACAAAGGGAGAGTAGTGGTTACTTCAAGGCAGGGTCAGGTGTATTCTATGTGTTTCATTATTAACAGCATCTTTTTTACTTGCTTTTCTTTTTCTTCTTTTGGTTTTCCCTTTGGGGGGTGGTTCATGGAGCTTTCCTTGAATATTTCTCGTGATTCCTTGGATCCACAATTAATGAATATTTATTATTTATTTATTTATTCCCGTTACGAGGAACAATCCAAGGGCAATTTCTCTGGTATTTTTTTTATATTTTAAAAAATTAAAAAAAGAAAAAGGAATAAAGAAAGGGTGCGAGCGTCACATGGGCCTTCATCTCCCTCGAATTTGGAAGATTATTTGCAGCATATAAATATTAATTATATACAAAAAAATTTAAATAAAACGAGGTAGTATTAATAATAACACTCGCGGCCTACACAATTAGACTGTAGTAAATACTTGTCTTCTTGAAAATATGTGATCGGGGTAGAGTACCCATTACTTAGGGCAAGCAAAAGACGTAAGTGGGTCCCACCTATTCTGTGTGTTAAGATATTTTCGGAACATATTTTTGAGCATTAAGTCTAATTTCATGATACTATTTCTTCTATTTACATACCAAACGGATCGACCTCATGATGATTCACGCGAAAATGTACGTTAATGTTCTATGCTAGTTTTCTCTACATCACAATTGACACAATAATACATATAGGGGATTGAGCTAAATATCCGGTTAGGATCTGTAAACTTTTTAAAATATTATGTATTTATGTAATAGTCTTTATTTATTTATTTATTTATTTATTTTTTGCCTATGTGAATCACTAAGTTATTATTTCTAGTTCGAAAAAACTTCCTACCCTAAGGTTTGATTGGTACGTTACGGTATGTGATTTTTATGATGTATCTCATTTTTAATGATGGACTAAGAAATATGAAAAAAAATAAAATAATGTAATGTTAATTTGATGCGGTCACTTTCATTTCTAAGGCTTAAATTTCTTCTCAAGAGAAGATGACGTGGAAAGGATAGTAACTTTTTTTATCTATTGTATTAGCTCTTCCATTCCATGCACTAAATTATTTTTGTGAATTGATGAGATCCTTTAATTATACAAGGAATTTTAATTAAATATATTTTTGAAAATAAAGAAAAATTAGAAATTTGAGAGAAAAAAAAAAAAAATTAGGCCTTGTTCACAAGCCAAAAGTAGTTTTACCTTCTATTTTAAATTTCCTGTAGATATCATTACAAAAATGCCACGTTGTTTTAAAATTTTTCAAATTTACGTAAGAAAGTTGGAAGATTTATTTATTTATTTATTATTTCTAGATTTGATATATAGAAATTTTTTTATTTGAAAATAGAAAACAAAAAAATAAAAAATTATTGTTTTCCATAATAACCAATTCCTAAGCCAACTTTTCCAAACATTAAAAACCTATCATCTGGAAAGAAAAGGCCTTTCTTTTCTTTTTAATGAGGTAGCCTCCTCACAACTAATACACAAGCATTCCAAAAGTTAGGAAGACAAAAAAGCAAAAGAAAAAAAAAAAAAAAAAGTCATGAATTCAAATCTCTTTAATTTGATAGTAAATTCTCTACAGAATGCTATTAGTCCACAATTGGGATTTGGATTGGTTGTTATTTTAAGTATTAGTGGTGGTTTTGGTGGCGCGCAATGGCATTGGGAGTTTTTTATGAAGGTAATAACAAACTAAGCCCTGACCTAATTAGAATAACTCATCCTAATGAAGTTATTGTAAACTAGAACTAACCTAGATGACCTACGTTAGATTGACCTTTGCCCTATAGCCTAGGCATCTAATTAGGGAAACAATGAACTGAAATAATTAGTACACTTGTATAGTAGTTAACATCAACGACCACCATGATGAGAGTAGTTCCTCACTCATGATTCTAAAACAACAAGAGGATAACTCATCCTAATGAAGTCAAGGTAAACTATAATTGACCTAGATGACTTATGTGAGACTGACCTTTGCCCTATAGCCTAGGTATTTAATTAGGGAAACACTAAATTGAAACAATTTGTACACTTCTATAGTAGTTGACATTAGTGACCACCATAATGAAAGTAGATCCTCACTCATGATTCGAAAACAACACGAGGATAAAATCTTAGGAGTAAGAAACCCCACGACCAAGGTATGCACTCTTTGAATTTCTTCCTTTAAAAAAGTGTAAGGAGAGATACATTGAGCAAGACATTAATTAGTTTGACATCACCAAAATACATTTTTTTATCAATTTATTTTGCAATGAATCCATAAAGACTAAGGTTAAAGATGGAAGTTTATGTTATTTATCTATTAGAATTTAAACATTTTCAATTGGCCATTTGTGGGAATTATTTTCAAGCAAGATCCAAGGCTACTCTATAAACAATGCACTAGGAAGCCGCCATTATTCCAAAAGGAAAAGCCATGACCACATTAACAAGATCCTAAACTTGTGCGCAATGGCAAATTAATTAGGTTATTGGCTTAATTACAAGCTTGCATAGGTCAATTTTTTTTTTTTTTTTTCCAAACTAACCCACACTTTATGAGTTAAAAGCAAGCAACATCACTCCTTATGGCGAGATTATCAAAGTCATCAAATGTTGCGAGTGAATTATCCAAATCAACTACAATTGATACACCCCAAAAGTATCTTCATTAAAGAGGAAGACCAATTTTGATTCCCTAATTAAAATGCCTTCCATAACCAACGGAAAGACTAAATTACCCACATTGATGAGAGGGGCAGTTACAAAAGCATATTCCAAAACCCCCAAACCAATGTTCATAAAGGCTAAAGTAACTCCCGCAAGTGTAATACTGCGCTCATAAATGTCAGATCTGTTGGAATTGGTGTATTCCCAAGAGGGGGTGAATTGAAATTTTAAAAACTTCTTCCTAGGTTAAATTAGATATGAGTAATACACAACTTAGGGTCTTTCTATGCAATCTCAAATGCGCAGATAAATATAATATGCGAAAATTAAATCATGTGCAACATTCACAATAAATCAAATATAACATCTGCAAAAGAAAAGGGCAATGCATGCTGCTCCCCATCAAGTGCCTATCTGCTGGGCAATTTCTTTAGGCCTGATGAGCAGTGCTCATATGTTGGGTAGTTTCTTTATGCCTGATGAGTAGTGCTCATCTGCCAGGTAGTTTCTTCAAGACTAATGAGCAGTACTAATCTGCTGGGTAGTTTCTTTAGGTTTGATGAGTAGTGCTCATCTTCTAGGCAGTTTCTTCATGCCTCGTGAGCAGTGCTCATCTGCTGGGCAATTTCTTCAGAATTGATGAGCTGTGATCATCTTTTGAGCAGTTATTTAGGCCTTATGAGTAGTACTCATTTGTTGGCCAGTTTCTTCAAGCCTCATGATTTGTGCTCATCTGTCGGGCTATTTCTTCAAACCTTATGAGTTTTGTTGATTAGTTGGGTCGTTTCTTCAAGCCTTATGAGTGGTGCTTGTCAGTTAGTCCAATCAATTGAGTAGCGCTCGGTCCTTGCTTTGCCTCATAAGGTGTGCTCATCAAGTGGGTTAGTCTTCGGAGCTCATGAGTAATGCTCATCGGTTGGGTCATTTTGCTGAGTAGTGCTTAGTCTTTGTTTTTCCTCATAAGCTGTGCTTACCAAGTGGGTTGGTCTTTGGGTCTCATGATCAGCGCTTATCAGTTAGGCTGTACTTATGAGTAGCGCTTAGTCTTTCTTTTGCCTCATGAGTTATGCTCATCAAGTGGGCTAGTCTTCGGGCCTCATAAGCAGTGCTTATCAGTTGGGTCATTCTGGTGAGCAGTTCTCAGTCTTTGTTTTGCCTCATGAGTTGTGCTTATCAAGTGGGTTGGTCTTTGGGCCTCATGAGTAGTGTTCATTGGTTGGGTCATTCTGTTAAGTAGTGCTCATTCTTTGTTTTGCCTCATGAATTGGGCTCGTCAAGTGGGCTTGTCTTCAAGCCTCATGAGCGGTACTCATCAGTTGGACCCTTCCTTTTCGGGTCGGTTCGGCTCCTTCTTGTGGTCATCACCTATTTTAGGTTGATGTATGTCTAGGTGCGAGTCATCAGTTCTCCCATGTTGATCAAGGGCTTCTTCCCTAGTGAATTTAAGAAATCCCCTCGCTGGAGTGCTATTTTTAGGGCTACTCTTACTGCTCTGTTATCTAAGTTTCGAATCTCCAGGGTTGCTTTAACGAAACGATGCATGAAATTCTTTGATGTTTCCATTTCTACTTAAACAAGGCTCATCAGATGAGCTAAAGTTTTTGCTATCCTTCGGTTGCTCATAAAGCATCTAGTGAACTGCTGCTCCATTTCAAAAAAAGAATCGGTAGAGCCAAGCTTCAAGGTCTGATACCATGTCCTGGCATTCCCTTTTAAAGTGGCTACAAATGCTCGGCACATGATTGCATCTAGTGCATCTTGTAGTTGCATGAACGCTTTAAAGGTATCCAAATGGTTGACAGGATCGGACAAGCTTCTACACTCGGCATCTTAAACTTGCTAGGTAGGGGAACATTCATTACCTCTTTAGTGAAAGGCCGATTTGAAGATTTCAACAAGGACTCCCCAAAGTATGGGTTGCAATGAGATTCCTTCATCATTTTCTCCAACTAGTCAACTTTTTTAAACCATTTCTCCTGTTCATTGGATCATTGTTCTTTAATTCCCACACTATTCGCATCCTCTACCTTCTTCGCGGGATCAGCCTTATCATCAATCTTTGGTGGGACTGCAACCTTCCTAAGTGACTCAAGAACTACTTGGTTAAGGTGGGGAACAAGTTCCTTATAATCCTTTTTTATTGTAGGATCATACTAAACATGTCCTCCATCCTTTTCTGGAAAGCAAGGAACTCACCTTTCATCACGTCGGAATTTTCACATAGTGCGGAGTGCATGGATTGCGGTGATTGGTCACCCATAGCAAGCTCTGAATTTGAGTTATTTGATGTGGTCATGATTCAAGGATTGAAAAAGAGAACCTCTCAAGAAGTTCCCATAGATGGCGCCAACTGTTGCTGAATGAAATTGAACGATCTTTGGAGACATTCCTTGATCGTGACCATTTGAAAAAGAGAAGGTAAGGATGGCTTGGAGGACTCGAGAAATACTTTGGGGGATCACTCCGATGCCTGAGTAAGGGACTCATTAAGAGATTAATTGCAATAGTAAAAGAATAGGTATCAATGATATGATATTACCTCTTCCCTATGTCCCCCTTTTATAGTTGGGGAGTTTGACCCTTTTGTGATCTTGTTGACTTTTTGAGTCTGATCCTTGTTTTGATACTGACAAAGCGTCTGTATCTCATGTATACATTTAGTGTGTGAAGAGGAATATATTTTAACATGCACATGAGGTAAAATGAAAATGGAAGCCAGAAGAATCTCAAGATTATACATCTTGGCGTATTCCATAAGGCTTGAAGAGCAAAACAGAAGAAGAAGAAGAAGAAGAAGAAGAAGAAGAAGACATCTACTTTCAATTGTATTACATTTTATTTTAATTTGGTCTGTAATAATTGCATGACATGCTTGATGTGGATGCAAGCTTAAGACCATAGATTGACCTTAGGGATCACCTTAGATCGACCCTAGGTCCCTACACAATCACTTGCACAAATCCCTTCTATCTTACAAATCATACCATGTGTATCAGGGGTAAACTTTAGCAAGAATTTGGACTTAAAATAAAATTTGAAAGGGTCTCGGTCGACTGAACCCATCTGTGTATATTCATGAGCTCAGTCCACCGAACCACTCAAAGGTCAACAATTTGACCAAGGTTTAGCCAACCAAATGGTTTT
Source organism: Malania oleifera (assembly GCF_029873635.1). Taxonomy (NCBI): domain Eukaryota; kingdom Viridiplantae; phylum Streptophyta; class Magnoliopsida; order Santalales; family Ximeniaceae; genus Malania; species Malania oleifera. Next base: position 78,835,853 of record NC_080425.1, read on the forward strand.
GAATGCACCTTCCATAGTCGACCAAACTGGCTCGTGTATGACATCCAACTGTTCAGTTGACTGAACCTCTAGTTCATTTTTGATTTAAGTCGACCAAATCATATGAATAGCAAACCAAACTTAAAAATATAGTCGATTGAACCTCGAATGCTTTCAAAATCGTCTTAAACCAAACTTAAGTGCCTCAGTCAACTGAACTTGGCAATTGGGTCGACCAAACAAAAAATATAGTCGACCGAAACCTCTCTGGTTGGACATTTTTACCACATGTTAAACAGCATTAATTTTTATTAAATATAATTAAACAATTCCTAAATTTCTCGTTATGTCCCCAACGATCATATTTTTCCTAATATCAATATATACCCCTCATTACTCACAATTAGTAAGATGAGTAACTGAAAAACTATTCTCAAATATTATTACAATATTTTTCATCTTCAAAGCTTATTTTTCATACTCTCTTACTCTCATAAATTTCAAAATCATTTTCAAGAGTCTTGATTTGTTCTTTCACTCCCTTGCTTGCAAATCGATTGTCTTAAAGTGATTGTTGAAAGAGTCTTATTTTTGGGCATTCATTCTTTGTAAAGTATTTTTACTCTCTCCTAAGCTTTTAAGTTTGAAAATCATTTTGAGAGTTGCCTTCAAGTTTTTCCCACTTAATTTTCCTTGACAAATATTTTGGGGAAAACTTTTATTGGTTAAATCTTTGAAAGACTTGAGCACACATATACCATAATATACTTTGTCCTGGGAAAGTCTTCTTACATTTGTGCTTACATTGATATACATTATTTTGTAAGATCATTAGAAAACAAAAACCCTAACTTCCTTTGAACAAGTTTTTGAAAATCTTTTGGGAAGAGATCTTTTGGGGTTGAATCTTTAAAATATTCACTGCATACATTTTACTCAAAGATTTCGAAAAGTTATTTTGAGAAAAATCACCATTCTCACACTGAACTTATTTTCATATCATACGTGAGTGTATTTTGGGCTGTAATTGTTGTACACATCTGCTTGTATTAGAAGCATTTCTTTATACACAATATTTGATTATCCACCGTATTCCCAACGTATGGTCGGAAGAGGGTGACTAGCCATGTAAGGTGTTGTATTTGGTTCCACCCATTAAGTGAGCCATAGTGGAATCCTCTTACTTGTGAGCTTAAGGCGGGGACGTAGACAGTAATGGTCGAACCCCGATAACATATCGTGTGTCTACTTTTAATTTCCAGCACATTATATTCCTTCACACGTATGTTATATTTGATTTATTGTGAATGTTGCGCATGATTTAATTTTCACACATTATATTTATCTGCGCATTTGAGATTGCATAGAAAGACCCTAAGTTGTGTATTACTGATATCTAATTTAACCTAGGAAGAAGTTTTTAAAATTTCAATTCACCCCCTCTTGGGAATACACCAATTCCAACAGATCTGACATTTATGAGCGCAGTATTACACTTGCGGGAGTTACTTTAGGCTTTATGAACATTGATTTGGGGGTTTTGGAATATGCTTTTGTAACTGCCCCTCTCATCAATGTGGGTAATTTAGTCTTTCCGTTGGTTATGGAAGGCATTTTAATTAGGGAATCAAAATTGGTCTTCCTCTTTAATGAAGATACTTTTGGGGTGTATCAATTGTAGTTGATTTGGATAATTCACTCGCAACATTTGATGACTTTGATAACCTCGCCATAAGGAGTGATGTTGCTTGCTTTTAACTCATAAAGTGTGGGTTAGTTTGGAAAAAAAAAAATTGACCTATGCAAGCTTGTAATTAAGCCAATAACCTAATTAATTTGCCATTGCGCACAAGTTTAGGATCTTGTTAATGTGGTCATGGCTTTTCCTTTTGGAATAATGGCGGCTTCCTAGTGCATTGTTTATAGAGTAGCCTTGGATTTTGCTTGAAAATAATTCCCACAAATGGCCAATTGAAAATGTTTAAATTCTAATAGATAAATAACATAAACTTCCATCTTTAACCTTAGTCTTTATGGATTCATTGCAAAATAAATTGATAAAAAAATGTATTTTGGTGATGTCAAACTAATTAATGTCTTGCTCAATGTATCTCTCCTTACACTTTTTTAAAGGAAGAAATTCAAAGAGTGCATACCTTGGTCGTGGGGTTTCTTACTCCTAAGATTTTATCGTCGTGTTGTTTTCGAATCATGAGTGAGGATCTACTTTCATCATGGTGGTCACTAATGTCAACTACTATAGAAGTGTACAAATTGTTTCAATTTAGTGTTTCCCTAATTAAATACCTAGGCTATAGGGCAAAGGTCAGTCTGACATAAGTCATCTAGGTCAATTATAGTTTACCTTGACTTCATTAGGATGAATTATCCTCATGTTGTTTTAGAATCATGAGTGAGGAACTACTCTCATCATGGTGGTCATTGATGTTAACTACTATACAAGTGTACTAATTATTTCAGTTCATTGTTTCCCTAATTAGATGCCTAGGCTATAGGGCAAAGGTCAATTTGATGTAGGTCATCTAGTTTAGTTATAGTTTACATTAACTTCTTATATTTTTGATGATGGCAAACCATTGGTGTTCTATATAGGGTATGTTTTAAAGCTCCCCCTTAATTTATGTGCTCCCCCTTAATTTAAGCATATTGTTAAATGATATTTATAATTTGCTCCCCCTTACTATATGCATATGATGCATAAAAATAATTCATGTCCATTTGAACTTTTAACATGCATTCAATATTTTCCCCCACACATACATCATGTTTTCCCTCACATATATAACACCATAAATCTTATCCCCATGGATAACTTCAAATATCTTCTCCCCCTTTGATCATCATCAAAAATAGAGGTGCTAAGCACTTATCTTAAAAATACTCTAAGAGCCTATTAAGACTAGTTTCCATGGTGGTGAGGTGAGTGTGTGCTAAACACATATACGAAAATTTTGGGTGCTAAACCATAATATTAGAAAAGTCTAGATTGGCTTCCTTCCAAACTCATGAATGATGATTTAGAAGTTAAACCATTTGTTATAGATCAATCATTCAATGATCAATCAAGAATGGTCATTTTCAAAACAAGCACAAAATATTCATGCTTATAATTTAAGCACGGTAAATGTGTCCAAACAACTTGGTAAAGAGCATGTGTATAATTTAGAGCATTCTAGGAAAACCCAAAGGATTATTGAAAATTTTGCATGTTTTTAAATATAGCATACAATGTTTAGGATTCAATATGTACCACAACCTATTCAATTATTCAACATGCATTATAAAAAAATTCATAAAGTTCAACCCACATGCAATGGATTTCAAGCCATGATCATTTAACATGCAAAGACTTATAATTACCAATGAATCTTCATGCAAATGATCTTTTTATCATGCATTATTTATAAATATTCATTAATGACAATGTACATGAACCAGTCTAAGTGACCACTTAAGGTTAAAACACTAAGTTTAACTTGGTCACCATACTAATACTGCATAAGACTTTCAAAAGTATTTAGAATTTAAAAAATAAGTCTTATGAAGTCATAATTTCAGTTGACTAACTAGCATGTATGTCTAAAATAGATCAATGAATTCAACATGTCAGACCCTAATCAATTACCAACATGCAATGCACAAATTTGCATCGACCAAGTAGATTATGTTCAAATCAAGCATGTAGTTCAGTATATTCAATCAATATAAACTATTCATCAAATAATATAACATTTAGAAAGTAATGGATAGTAAGCGTTCAGTTCACATGAAGCATCCAATATAAAAAAAAAAAAAAAAGATATTTCCAAAATAAGCACAATACACTGAAATATTTATTGGATGAACTTTAAATTTGCTACTTCCCTTCAATTATACAACCCAAACACAAAAATTTGATGATCTTTTTGAATATATTAATCATTTAAGCTTCAAGATAAGTTTAGGATTATATGTGCAAAGTCTATAATTCGCAAAAGCTCAATTTTGTACGATGTACAAAATATACTATATTTTAAGATATTCATACAAAAATATATGTATATAGCATTTAAAAAATTATTTAACTAGTTAAGATCCTTTGTCCATTTAGGGGGTTTACTTAAGTATGCAATAACCAATACTATCATATAATAACCAATCATAATGATATATATATTAAGCGACATAGATTGGATGTTTCACTAAAGTTCTCATATTGGCTTGATTTTCCTAAGGTTCTTAGTATAATAATAATGTATACTAAAATTTAAAATTTTAAGCACAAAACATTATTTAAGTTTTTAAAACATTATTACCCCTTATAACCTAACAAGAATCTTATGAGTAAGAGCATATATCATCAAAACGAATTATGTGACTAAGAAACACATCTCTTTTCCATAAGAGATGTATTTACCTATCATAGCATGTCTTTGAACTTAAATTCAAAACTTTAGAAACTTATATGAGAAAAACAAGGTATTTCCATTTAATAAACTTAGAGCACATGCTATTTATCCCATAAATAATAGCCAACATTTTCAAAAAGGAACCATTTGATAATGACATATACAATTAAAGCATCACATTGGTTTTATAATTTGAACTCATCAATATTGGCATGTTTTTCAAAAGTTTTCAACAAAGTAATTTAAACAATTCAAGATTTGAGATTTTTCACTTTGAGCTCATTAAATACTTTTACCTAGGTGGGGTTTAAATCTACTAAACCTAATTCCTAATCCCAGGTCCTAAGGAAACAATTCAAAGAGCTCATGTGTTTCCTTTTGGTACCCATTCCTCTTTGGGTACCAATGGATTTTTCTTCACAACCCATTCCATTTTTCTTTCTTTACCTCTAACTCCTCTAAATGGGCAAAAATATCTAACATGACCATTTCTTTCACAATATAGACAAATCTTGTTTTCATGTGAGGGTCTTGACTAATTTGCATTATTTTTGCTTGTTAAGACATAACCTTGTGATTTATAAGAGGATTTTGAATTCTTTTTAGAAACATTATTTTTCTTAACTTCCAAAGATTTATTTATGTTTTCTTTTCCTCTTATGATTTTACCTTGATTTTCAACTTTGTTTTTCAAGAGAGTATTTTCTTTCAAAATATTTACAATTTTATTTTTCAAAATTTTCACCTCAACTTGAAAAGATCCATGGTCTTTTTGAGTCTTTTCTATAAGCTCCTCATTTTTCCTTTTTGAGGAGCAATTTTCTACTTTCAAGATAGAACAAAGACAAGGCTCCTTGCCTTTAGATTTTGACAATTTTCTTTCCAAATATTCTATCTTTTCTTTTAAAGTTTCATGCTCTTTTTGAGAATTTAAAACAAACTCTTCATTTTTCCTTTTAAGGGATTCATTTTCTTCTTTCAAAGAAAATTCTATTTGTTTTGACAAAACAAGCTCTTTATCAACATTATAATTCTTCTTTTTTACTAAAAGTAATTCATCAAACAATTTAACACAACTATTCACAATTTCATCATATGAAGGTGCATAATCCTCCTCATCTGAACTTACTTCATCTTCTTGTTCGTTAGCCATGAAGTGCCATGAAGTGAGGATGTGCTTTTTCTCATTTTCATCATCAATGGCTAATCCATCGATTTAATCCCAAGTAGCACCATTTATAGCATTATGATCCCCATTTAGAAAATTTTCATCATTTTGATTTAGGGGGCAATTTATCATGTCATGCCTAGAGTTAGTACAATCGCAACATTCAATGCATGACTCTTCTTTTTATTTTTGTTGCATTATTTTATTTAAAAGTTTCTTAACTTCTCTTGTGAAGAATGCAATATCATTATCTTCAATTATTTCTTGTTTATTAGTACAAGATGATTTTAAGACAAAACCATTTTCTATCTTAGGTTTTTCTAGATTTCTTAGTTCTTCAATGGTCATAGATGACTTAGGTAAAGATTTGAAATTTTTTTGAATATAATCTTCTAATGAAAAAATTCTACCAAATGCTTTCAAGTTGTTTATGAGGTGTGTGAACCGAGTGAGCATGGAAGAAATTTCTTAGCCATCATTTAATTTAAATAACTCAAATTCTCTAACTAGCATGCATATTTTTGTTTGTTCATTTTGAGGTGGGTTTCCATAGATATTTTCAAGTACATCCCAAATTTCTTTTTTGGTTTTACATTCGCAAATAAAACTATGTACAACATCATTTAAACCACAATAAATAATATGCATTGCTTTAAAATTGAGTTCAACTAACCTTTCTTCGCTTGGTGATTGTTCCAATAAAGCCCTTGGAATATCCTCATTTTTCTTTGTGATTGATAAGTTTCCTTTGGAGATGATCTCCCACAAATTCAAGTCGTATGCTTGAATGAAGACAGCCGTTTTATTTTTCCACGAATGGTAGTTGAAACCGTTGAACATCGGTGGTTGATATACGGATCGTCCATGCATAACAAACTCTGGGTCCCTCTGAACAGGGATGAAATCTGGGTCCCTTTGAATCTCCAAGGTTGCGTTAACGAAACGATGCATGAAATTCTTTGGGAGAGTTTGTTATGAATGGTTTTGGGAGAGTTTTCTTTTATGGGAATGATTGTAATCTTCTAGGACCCTCCTTTGTAACCACGGTATTCCTCTGCCATAAGTGAGGGTAATTAATAAAATTGTAGTAAATTTTTCCCCAGAGATTGATACATGAGATAGATAGGAAATTTCGAGAATGAAATTTATATGAGGGGAGAATTGTAGTGATAGCCTTAGAGGCTACATAAGCTTAATTGTATTGTTTTGATGATAACAACCCATTAGTGGTTCTAAGTAAGATTATCTTTACACAATAAGCTTTAGTAAGAACAAACACAAATGCAAAGATTAAGTAGGTTCTTAATAGGCTAGACATCACGAAAAAGGGGGAGAATGTTAGCCCTGTCAGCTACACTATCTTGGTTTATATGTTTTGATGATATTAACTTATTTGTTGTTTCTAATATTTTCCATCCTTGCAGATCTTATCTAGTATAGGTACAAAGTGTCAAATACATAGAGGTACCAAATCAGAAGCAAAGATCGAACCTAGTAGACATCAAATAAAAAAGATCAGAAGGACACTGACTCAGAAGCACCAAAGCACATCCCAAAATTTTTATTGTGTATAAATTAATTGTAATAAGGGTTGTGTGAGTGAGTGCATATTATAACTCTTGCGGAGTGTGTCTTGCATGATTTTTGAGTAAGAATTGATCCATTGCATAAACATACTAGGACACATAAGCATATAGGATCTGCACAAAAGTAACAAACTCACAATTCATAGTTTTCAAAGTAAAAACAAAGAGGTTGTCAAAATAATCCTATACTCAATTAAGTTTTCAAAATGGGACAAGTGTTAAGTAATATATGAGTTATAAACATTTTCAAAACTTGGTCCCGATTTTACAAAACTAGCTCTACATCCTTAAGTCCTAAAAGTCGAGCATATTTTCAATAAAGATATGGAAACGAGTTTTCAAATATGTTTTCATAAAACAAGATATCTTATATTTATGGGGAAATTCACTTGGACAAGTTTTAATCTTCATTAGACTCAATATATTTCATATACTTTTGTCCAAGAATGTTTTAAGTCATTAAAACGCTTTTTGACAAGGAAAAACAAAGCAATCGTTACTACCGTCGTGCAATCTTGAGTCCTGAACACCCTTTGGTATGTTGGGCATAACTTTTGGTAAAAAATTCCAAATGGGACGATCTTGGTATCCCTGGAAAGCTAAGAAAAAATTCCACAACTTTCATTTTTATGACTTTTTCTGATTCAGGGACCTCATCGACGAACACAGGGGATTCTTCGACGAGTCTAACAGGCAGAATGACGCTAACGGGCGAAAAACGGTTAGTTTGCCAAATAAAATATCTTTTCTTCCCCCCAACGGCTAGTTAACGGCTCCTAGGGTTCTTGGGCTATAAATACAAGCTATTAGACTTGTATTAACATGGATTTGAACGTCTTTGATCATTGTTAGTAAAAAACATCATTTTATACAAAACCTAGCACAATGCATATTAGTTATTCATGTATACATGTACTCATTCTCTCTTACTCACTTATTGTGTTTGATTCAATTCTTGAGATATTAGTGTGAGGTTTGAGTCTTAAATCATATTTGCTCATTGTAAGGAGCATTCTTTGTAATCTTCCATCTTCATATGAAAGGTTCTTTGTGAACCATGTTGTAAGATTCTTTGTGAACTAAATTGATAAAGGCTCTTTATGAGCGGTAGGGATTTGTTCCCAAGTTTGTAAGGCTTGCTCCGCTGTGAAATGAGCGATTATAGTGGATTGTGGAATCCTTGGCTTGGTGCTAAGGCGTGGACGTAGGCTTGGTGCTGAACCACGTAAAAATACCGGTGTTATTCTTTCTCTTCCTTACACTCTTTATTTTATATGTTGTGCATGATTTCTATTCATATTACAATATAATTTCTTGTATCTTGCCAAGAGTTTTTATTTTGTAGAAAAATACGTATTCCATGAAAAGAGCCTATTCACCCCCCCCCCCCCTCTAGACTATATACTCCCGGGTTGGGGCAACGAACAAGTGGTATCAGAGAGAGGCACTTGTATTTTCGGAGTAAAATCTAGAGCGTAAAGATCAAATGGAGTATTTGGTGAGCACCCCTTCGCATGGACGATCCGTATATCAACCACCGATGTTCAACGGTTTCAACTACCATTCGTGGAAAAATAAAACGGCTGTCTTCATTCAAGCATACGACTTGAATTTGTGGGAGATCATCTCCAAAGGAAACTTATCAATCACAAAGAAAAATGAGGATATTCCAAGGGCTTTATTGGAACAATCACCAAGCGAAGAAAGGTTAGTTGAACTCAATTTTAAAGCAATGCATATTATTTATTATGGTTTAAATGATGTTGTACATAGTTTTATTTGCGAATGTAAAACCAAAAAAGAAATTTGGGATGTACTTGAAAATATCTATGGAAACCCACCTCAAAATGAACAAACAAAAATATGCATGCTAGTTAGAGAATTTGAGTTATTTAAATTAAATAATGGCTAAGAAATTTCTTCCATGCTCACTCGGTTCACACACCTCATAAACAACTTGAAAGCATTTGGTAGAATTTTTTCATTAGAAGATTATATTCAAAAAAATTTCAAATCTTTACCTAAGTCATCTATGACCATTGAAGAACTAAGAAATCTAGAAAAACCTAAGATAGAAAATGGTTTTGTCTTAAAATCATCTTGTACTAATAAACAAGAAATAATTGAAGATAATGATATTGCATTCTTCACAAGAGAAGTTAAGAAACTTTTAAATAAAATAATGCAACAAAAATAAAAAGAAGAGTCATGCATTGAATGTTGCGATTGTACTAACTCTAGGCATGACATGATAAATTGCCCCCTAAATCAAAATGATGAAAATTTTCTAAATGGGGATCATAATGCCATAAATGGTGCTACTTGGGATTAAATCGATGGATTAGCCACTGATGATGAAAATGAGAAAAAGCACATCCTTACTTCATGGCTAACGAACAAGAAGATGAAGTAAGTTCAGATGAGGAGGATTATGCACCTTCATATGATGAAATTGTGAATAGTTGTGTTAAATTGTTTGATGAATTACTTTTAGTAAAAAAGAAGAATTATAATGTTGATAAAGAGCTTGTTTTGTCAAAACAAATAGAATTTTCTTTGAAAGAAGAAAATGAATCCCTTAAAAGGAAAAATGAAGAGTTTGTTTTAAATTCTCAAAAAGAGCATGAAACTTTAAAAGAAAAGATAGAATATTTGGAAAGAAAATTGTCAAAATCCAAAGGCAAGGAGCCTTGTCTTTGTTCTATCTTGAAAGAAGAAAATTGGTCCTCAAAAAGGAAAAATGAGGAGCTTATAGAAAAGACTCAAAAAGACCATGGATCTTTTCAAGTTGAGGTGAAAATTTTGAAAAATAAAATTGTAAATGTTTTGAAAGAAAATACTCTCTTGAAAAACAAAGTTGAAAATCATGGTAAAATCATAAGAGGAAAAGAAAACATAAATAAATCTTTGGAAGTTAAGAAAAATAATGTTTCTAAAAAGAATTCAAAATTCTCTTATAAATCACAAGGTTATGTCTCAACAAGCAAAAATAATGCAAATTAGTCAAGACCCTCACATGAAAACAAGATTTGTCTATATTGTGAAAGAAATGGTCATGTTAGATATTTTTGCCCATTTAGAGGAGTTAGAGGTAAAGAAAGAAAAATGGAATGGGTTGTAAAGAAAAATCCATTGGTACCCAAAGAGAAATGGGTACTAAAAGGAAACACATGAGCTCTTTGAATTGTTTCCTTAGGACCTGGGATTAGGAATTAGGTTTAGTAGATTTAAACCCCACCTAAGTAAAAGTATTTAATGAGCTCAAAGTGAAAAATCTCAAATCTTGAATTGTTTAAATTACTTTGTTGAAAACTTTTGAAAAACATGCCAATATTGTTGAGTTCAAATTATAAAACCAACGTGATGCTTTAATTGTATATGTCATTATCAAATGGTTCCTTTTTGAAAATGTTGGCTATTATTTATGGGATAAATAGCATGTGCTCTAAGTTTATTAAATGGAAATACCTTATTTTTTTCATATAAGTTTCTAAAGTTTTGAATTTAAGTTCAAAGACATGCTATGATAGGTAAATCCATCTCTTATGGAAAAGAGATGTGTTTCTTAGTCACATAATTCGTTTTGATGATATATGCTCTTACTCATAAGATTCTTGTTAGGTTATAAGGGGTAATAATGTTTTAAAAACTTAAATAATGTTTTGTGCTTAAAATTTTAAATTTTAGTATACATTATTATTATACTAAGAACCTTAGGAAAATCAAGCCAATATGAGAACTTTAGTGAAACATCCAATCTATGTCGCTTAATATATATATCATTATGATTGGTTATTATATGATAGTATTGGTTATTGCATACTTAAGTAAACCCCCTAAATGGACAAAGGATCTTAACTAGTTAAATAATTTTTTAAATGCTATATACATATATTTTTGTATGAATATCTTAAAATATAGTATATTTTGTACATCATACAAAATTGAGCTTTTGCTAATTAATTATAGACTTTACACATATAATCCTAAACTTATCTTGAAGCTTAAATGATTAATATATTCAAAAAGATCATCAAATTTTTGTGCTTGAGTTGTATAATTGAAGGGAAGTAGCAAATTTAAAGTTCATCCAATAAATATTTCAGTGTATTGTGCTTATTTTGGAAATATCTTTTTTTTTTTTTTATATATTGGATGCTTCATGTGAACTGAACGCTTACTATCCATTACTTTCTAAATGTTATATTATTTGATGAATAGTTTATATTGATTGAATATATTGAACTACATGCTTGATTTGAACATAATCTACTTGGTCGATGCAAATTTGTGCATTGCATGTTGGTAATTGATTAGGGTCTGACATGTTGAATTCATTGGTCTATTTTAGACATACATGCTAGTTAGTCAACTGAAATTATGACTTCATAAGACTTATTTTTTAAATTCCAAATACTTTTGAAAGTCTTATGCAGTATTAGTATGGTGACCAAGTTGAACTTAGTGTTTTAACCTTAAGTGGTCACTTAGACTGGTTCATGTACATTGTCATTAATGAATATTTATAAATAATGCATGATAAAAAGATCATTTGCATGAAGATTCATTGGTAATTATAAGTCTTTGCATGTTAAATGATCATGGCTTGAAATCCATTGCATGTGGGTTGAACTTTATGAATTTTTTTATAATGCATGTTGAATAATTGAATAGGTAGTGGTACATATTGAATCCTAAACATTGTATGCTATATTTAAAAACATGCAAAATTTTCAATAATCCTTTGGGTTTTCCTAGAATGCTCTAAATTATACACATGCTCTTTACCAAGTTGTTTGGACACATTTATCGTGCTTAAATTATAAGCATGAATATTTTGTGCTTGTTTTGAAAATGACCATTCTTGAATGATCATTGAATGATTGATCTATAACAAATGGTTTAACTTCTGAATCATCATTCATGAGTTTGGAAGGAAGCCAATCTAGACTTTTCTAATATTATGGTTTAGCACCCAAAATTTTCGTATATGTGTTTAGCACACACTCACCTCACCACCATGGAAACTAGTCTTAATAGGCTCTTAGAGTATTTTTAAGATAAGTGCTTAGCACCTCTCTTTTTGATGATGATCAAAGGGGGAGAAGATATTTGAAGTTATCCATGGGGATAAGATTTATGGTGTTATATGTGTGAGGGAAAACATGATGTATGTGTGGGGGAAAATATGGAATGCATGTTAAAAGTTTAAATGGACATGAATTATTTTTATGCGTCATATGCATATAGTAAGGGGGAGCAAATTATAAATATCATTTAACAATATGCTTAAATTAAGGGGGAGCACATAAATTAAGGGGGAGCTTTAAAACATACCCTATATAGAACACCAATGGTTTGCCATCATCAAAAAAGGGGAGAATGTTAGCCTTAGATGCTACGTAAGCTTAATTGTCTTGTTTTGATGATAACAACCCATTAGTGGTTCTAAGTAAGATTATCTTTGCACAATAAGATTTAGTAAGAATAAACACAAATGCAAAGATTAAGTAGATTCTTAATAGGTTAGACATCATCAAAAAGAGGGAGAATGTTAGCCCTGTCAGCTACACTATCTTGGTTTATATGTTTTGATGATATTAACCTATTTGTTGTTTCTAGTATTTTCCATCCTTGCAGATCTTATCTAGTATAGGTACAAAGTGTCAGATACACAAAGGTACCAAATCAGAAGCAAAGATCAGACCTAGTAGACATCAAATAGAAATGATCGGAAGGACACTAACTCAGAAGCACCAAAGCACATCCTGAAATTTCTATTGTGTATAAATTAATTGTAACAAGGGTTGTGTGAGTGAGTGCGTATTATAACTCTTGTGGTGTGTGTCTTGCATAATTTCTGAGTAATAATTGAGTCATTGCATAAGCATACTAGGACACATAAGCATATAGGATCTGCACAAAAGTAACAAACTCACAATTCATAGTTTTCAAAGTAAAAACAAAGAGGTTGTCAAAATAATCCTATAATCAATTAAGTTTTCAAAATGGGACAAGTGTTAAGTACTATATGAGTTATAAACATTTTCAAAACTTGGTCCCGATTTTACAAAACTAGCTCTACGTCCTTAAGTCCTAAAAGTCGAGCATATTTTCAATAAAGGACATACTAATCATATAAGATATCAAAACGAGTTTTCAAATATGTTTTCATAAAACAAGATATCTTATATTTATGGGGAAACTCACTTGGACAAGTTTTAATCTTCATTAGACTCAATATATTTCATATACTTTTGCCTAAGAATGTTTTAAGTCATTAAAACGCTTTTTGACAAGGAAAAACAAAGCAATCGTCACTACCATAGTGCAGTCTTGAGTCCTAAACACCCTTTGGTATTTTGGGCATAACTTTTGGTAGAAAAGTCCAAATAGGATGATCTTAGTGTCCCTGGAAAGCTAAGACAAAATTACACAACTTTTATTTTCAGAACATTTTTTGATTCAGGGACCTCATCAACGAACATAGGGGATTCGTCGACGAGTCCAACGGGCATAATGACGCTAATGGGCGAAAAACGCCTAGTTTGCCAAATAAAATATCTTTTCTTCCCCCCAACGGCTAGTTAACGGCTCCTAAGGTTCTTGGGGTATAAATACAAGCTATTAGACTTGTATTAACATGGTTTTGAACATCTTTGATCATTGTTAGTAAAAAACATCATTTTATACAAAACCTAGCACATTACATATTAGTTCTTCATTACATGTACTCATTCTCTCTTACTCACTTATTGTGTTTGATTCAATTCTTGAGAGATTAGTGTGAGGTTTGAGTCTTAAATCATATTTTCTCATTGTAAGAAGCATTCTTTGTAATCTTCCATCTTCGTGTGAAAGGTTCTTTGTGAACCATGTTGTAAGGTTCTTTGTGAACCGAATTGATAAAGGCTCTTTGTGAGCAGTAGAGATTTGTTTCCAAGTTTGTAAGGCTTGCTCTGCTGTGAAAGGACCGATTATAGTGGATTTTGGTATCCTTGGCTTGGTGCTAAGGCGTGGACGTAGGCTTGGTGCTGAACCACGTAAAAATACTGGTATTGTTCTTTCTCTCCCTTACACTCTTTATTTTATATCTTGTGCATGATTTATATTCATATTACGATATAATTTCTTGTATCTTGTCAAGAGTTTTTATTTTGTAGAAAAATACGTATTTTGCGAAAAGAGTCTATTCACCCCCCCCCCTCTAGACCATATACTCCCGCTGGGGCAACGAACAGATAGCAAATTTCGAGAACGAAATTTATAGGAGGGGAGAATTGTAGTGATCCTAAAAAAAATAAAAAAATTAAAAAAATTAAAAATTATTATTAGAAAATTAAAAATTAAAATTGAAATTTAAAAATTTTAATTAATTAATATTAATTAAATAATATAATATAATAATAATATAATATAATATAATATATAATTTATATATATAAGTTAAGGTTATCCTGAAGGATCAATCCTTCAGGAAACATTTTATTTTTTTTCTTTTCTTCTTCTTCTTCTCTCATTTTGCGCAGAGACTGTGTCTCAACGTGTTCCTCGTCTCCTCTCTCCCACTCTCCTCCATCTTGTCTCCGTTATTCGGCCGATCAAAAATCCTAAAAATATCGTTGGGCTCTACTTGCCGCCACTGACATTTCTACTGGAGCGGATGTGTCGTAGGAGCGGCGTAGGCATATCTCCTGGGGTAAGGTCAAATCTCAAACTTACCTCAATTTATCTTAAACTATAAACCCCATTAACGAACGGAAATTGTCAGGAGACTCATGGGGAGATTCTCTACAATCTAGCCAGAGCAAGTTTTCGAATTTGAGCTCCAAGGTACCAATCCTAAATCGGGAGTAAGTTTGATAATTTAAGATTTTATTAGGCTATTTAGGGTAGTCAGAACCTAGGGGAATTTTATGGAAAGTTTCTCTAGGAATTGTGATGAATAATATAGTGAATTTTGAATTTCAGGGCTCAGGAATTTTTTTTTTTTTGAACACCTGGAGCGTAGGTCGGGGTGTTATTGGGCTTTTTCAGGAATCAGGTAAGGGGATTAAGTAAAGTCAGTAATTTTATGAAATTTGAATCAATTAAATTGTTATTTATATAAATTTATTTATTTACTTATTTATTTATTTATTCATTTGGGAATTTAAAGGCTATTTTGGAAACCAACCGTACAAAATGGATTTTACAAACCTAGGATATATGGTATGGTATTTTTGAATAAAATGAACGGTGGAAAGCTTGTTTGTTTATATGGATTTTTTAAAATGTGGAAAATTGTGTGTCATGTGATTTAATTTGTATGGATTATTGTATATCTAGATTTGAGATTTTGAAATACTAAATTGTCTGTGAAATACAGAATTGTTTGAGAAATACTGGAAATGCTTGTGAAAATACTAGAACTATTTATGAAATGCAGGAGTTTGAACTGACAACCAATGGTCGGGTGTTATTTGATTGGCCAAGGGTCAGGATTATTATTTGATGGTCGAGGACCGAGTTTTAATTGATGGCTATATGCCAGATTGTATTTTGTGGTCGAGGACCAGGTTTTTGGAATAACGGGAAATATATGTGAATTGATATATTAAATGGTGATTTCTATTATCTAAATTGCATGATATGCTTTAAGAACCCTGGGGACCAGTGTATTGTTAGCATGGTACCGTTGCTAGTTAGACCATGTGCACCCACACTGTCTGGATAGAAGTGTAGGGGGTCCAGCCAACTGCTTGCGTGAGGTTGAAGTAAGGGTGTCAGACTTGCAGCTTTGTTGTGGATGCCTACAGATGTGTTTGTAGAGGATGTTGTTTTTGACTTTGTTTGGGTTGATCACCCAAGCTTAGTCCAGCCTTCGGGCCGCACAACTCGTGCCATGGGGATGTAAATGGCATGTTTGTCACAGGGAGTGTCTTATATGCATATTTGTTAATTTATGTGAATATGGTTAATTAATAAGATAACTTCGATGACTTACTGAGAAAGGTGAGTGCCTTGGTAGAAATAATGGTACTAGAGCAGAGGGAAGCTACTTGTATGGGCGGGTAATCTTCCTATCCTCTGCTAATTGGGTGTGTGAGTGTAAATTAAGAATGTTTTCATAAATGGGTTTATCTATTTAATGAACTGGTTATTTTCTATACACTAAATGCATACTGGTCACACATTAACATTAACTTAGTCTTTCCCTTACTGAGTTGTGCCTCACCCCTACTTTACAAACTGTCTTTTTAGGGAATCCTAGAGATCGGGTCTAGCAGGCTAGAGGAGTCGGGCTAGTGGTGTAAATTTTATGTAGGTAGTATGTAGATAGAGATTTTATTTTTGTTTAGTTTTATGGGATGTAATTATGTGAAAATGGTTATATTTGTGTATAAAGAGAGTTAGAACTCTGGTAATGTAATTCGAGGATTTTATATTTTATTTCCGCTGCATATGTGTGTTCTATATTTGATGAATAAGGTATCAGGTACAGTGACGTCACTAAAGTAGCACTCCGGGCCTACATGGCGGGTCAGGGTCGTTACAAGAATATAGTAACCCAAAAAAAAAATGTATTGTTAAATTAAATTAATTAATCAATTAATTAATAAATTAGGTCATAGGATATATATACTACTAATATAATAAATATTATATTGGATACATATATGTGTTCATATATACAAGTCTCACGAGAAATCAAATGGGGATTTCATATGAAACCCACCTTCCAAAGGCCATTTCCACTCTCTCTCTCTCTCTCTCTCTCTCTCTCTCTCCACCTCACTATCTTTTCTTAATTTCTCCCAAATCTTCGGCCAAATTGACGATCAGATACCACCACGAGGTCCTGGCTTCGATTCTTAGCAAGTTAATCAGAGCAAATTTTTGATTTGGGGATCCTAAGCACCACTCCAAGGCTAAGGTGAGGAGAACAAATTGTGTCAATTATTTTAAAAATTCACCTGATTAAATCATGGTATATAATTACTGGAATATTGAATATAGATTTCTGAGTAACTTTATGGGTATGAAAATTACAGTTTATTTATTAAATTGTAGTATTTGATTAAATTAGATTTTTGGGAATATTTTGGAATTAAGTTAAACTGCAAGGATTTTATTAAATTAAATTTTTAGAGATATTTTGGAATTAGATTAAACTACGGGGACTTGATCATATTGGTGTTTTTAAATATGTTAGAAATTAAATTTAAATATGGAAAGTGGATCATACCCACATTTTTAGAATTTAACCGGGTAATGGGAGCATATAAGCGATAGTAATCATTCCAAAATTTCGCTGACTAAGATAAAATAAATGAATACAGGGATTTGTGCGAACACTGCAAGCACTGCTTTAGGATTCCTGCAGGTATTTCTCAATAAACAGGTAAGGAGAATAGACCTTGTCAGGCATTTTTACAAAGTTAACTGCTAAATTATAGTATGTGATTTTAGAAATGATATCTAAGTTTTCCTTGGTATAAAGACATATGAAATGGGAGTTTTGAAATGATAAACATTTTGTGTAAGTTGGGTGAATATTATGCATACTCTCTCTCTCCCTCTCTCTCTCTAGATTTCTTCCTCATACGTTGAGGAAATCGTCAATCCGACGTTACCACGAGGATCGGGGAAGGATTCTCTACAAAATTTGTGGATCGGATTTTCGTTCTAGATATTTTCACGTTTTGGCTCGAAAACGAGGTAAGGCTCGGTTTTCAATTCCGTTTCGATAGTTGGGTAGAGAACGGAGTTGTGAGTATGTTCTGTACTGTGGTTTATAGGTTTTGGGAACTCGATTCGTTGTTTAGGGGCCGTAGAGTTTGGGATTTGTCGTTTGGGGAAAGGTAAGAGGATTCAGTTTATGTCGGTTATTTTTGAAATCAAACTTGGTAGAACTGTGGTTCATGGTCTTATGTGCATTTTGGTTACTCATTTGGAGAAATCTAACGAGTAAAATTATGGGTTTTTCATGTTACAGTTTTGGGCTGCATCCCTGCTTTTGTTGGAAAACCGTAAATATATTGTGATATATATTGTGTTATAGGGATGGTCATGCCTTGACTTTTTTAAACTGTATATGTTTGGAAAATCATGACTTTAGATTATCAAATGGGTGTGGAATTGTTTGGTTATATGAACATGCATGAGTTGTGTTTTGATGAAATGAAATAGGAACGGGGTTCTGAATTGTTCCAAGTTTTGAAATTCGGCTTTTGCTAAAGAGTGCCAATACCACTAGATTGGCTGGCTTTTGCCAAAGGGTGTGAAAACACCAAATCTGCATCGGTTCAACATAGTGGGCTGATGCTATGCCAGGTTACCGAGGGCACCAACGTTTTTCGAAGGGTGTAAAATATCACTAGACTTCCAACTTTTTCCGAAGGGTGTGAGATATCACCAAATCACCAATTTTTACCGAAGGTATGAAATACCACCAGACAATCCGGCTTCGGTCGAAGGGTGTGATGACACTAGATTGTATTGTTTTTTTGTGAAAATACTGGAACTATTTTAACTGTTTAAACTGTGCATGTTATTATGTCATGATAACACTCATATGCCACACACCAATATAACCTGATTCTTCCTCACTGAGAGGTGTCTCACCCCTACTGTACATATATATTTTTCAGGCCCTTTGAGTAATCGGAACTAGCATCCTTGAGTTGAGAGCATAGTGGCTGGTGTACTGCGAGAGGTACTTAGGTAAGTACTAAAATTGTATCAGGTAGTCTTTTGTTGTTTTGGCTGACACCCGGATGGTGTTTTGTATTATGGATCCTAGCTCTCTTGTATATACTATGGTATGGTATAAGGTATATATATTGGAAGACCTTTTTCTGTTGGGTATCCGTTTTGTGTATGACTGTATTTAAGGTGCCTAGGAGCCCCACGAGGTTGGACCTTCATTCATTGTAGTGTATCATAGATGTTTTTATGATACAGGGATAGATTAGGTTACTAATTCACCCCTGGGTCCCATTACCGGGTTTGGGGCGTGACAGTTTGGTATCAGGGCTAACGAGGTTGTTAGGTCTTGTAGACTTGGTTAGGCATAGCTGTGTGCACATACCAGAGTATAGGATATTAGAAATGGGTAGAGTAGGTCTATGGTTGTTTTGTTTCTAGATAGGGAGTCGTTGGCGGTGCTCCGTGTTTTTCCTAGAATGACGATTTTAGTAAAATCACGGCAAATCATTGATGATTTTTGTATCGGTGTGATAGGACAGACCTAGACTTGTGAGGTGGTAGTTAACATGATTAGTTGTAGATAATTGTGTTAACTGTATGGGTTGTAGGAGTACTAATAGGTTCCTATCGTTTTTTCAGAATGGAGCCCAAGGATAACAACCTGGGAAGTGGCTCCGAGGAGACTGCGAGTGATGAGTCTCCTTCCATGCCTCAAAGTTTGACAAGGCAGGTTATGCAGGAGATCGGGCAGAGCGTTAGGAGACACGAACACTCTCCTACTGCTGTGAGGTGCACCATTGAGAGGTTTACACGCATGCACCCTCCGACGTTCTTAGGGGGACCTGACTCGATTATAGCTGAGGACTGGGTTGAGAAGATCGAGAGGATTCTGGAGGTCTTACACTACACGGATAGGTAGAGAGTCCTCTATGCTACCTTTCAGCTGTCTGGGAAGACAGGGCGATGATGGACTGCGGTAAGTCTACTGGAGAAGTAGAGAGCCGGTCCTATGGAGATGACATGGAGCTGCTTCAAGGAGGTGTTCCTTGAAAGATAATTCCTGGCTTCCACACGGGACGCTGAGGAGAATGAGTTTTTTGCTCTTACTCAGGAAGTATGACGGTGCAAGGGTATGCGGCTCGGTATATAGAGCTATCCCATTTCGCGCGTTGCTTAATCTCGAATGAGTACAAGAAGACTCAGAGGTTTGAGAAGGGTTTGAGAAAGGACATCTGCAGATTAGTGGGGATGCTTCAAATCTGTGAGTTTTCGATCTTGGTAGATAAGGCCACGATGATCGAGACCGGCATCTGAGAGGATGAGGTGGATCAAGAGCTGAAGAAGAGGCCAGTACCTTCTGGTTCTCAATATGGATCTCACTAGGGATCATGGAATAGGGGCTCGGGTTACTGCTAGAATATCGAGCATCAGGGTTCTCAGATGAGCCAATTGCATGATCGATGTATCAGGTGCCACAAATGGCATGACGGGGAATGCCAGTCGTTTGGGGGTTACTGCTACAACTGTGGCTAGTCTAATCACATGGCTCGAGATTGTTACACACCAAAGAGGGGTATGCCTTCTTCGAGTCAGAATTGGGGAAGTAATCAGGTATCTTGGGGAACTTACCAAGCAAACACAGCTCCGACAAAGGTATACTCGCTTACTCCAGTAGATGCTGAGCATGTAGGGAATGTGGTGATAGGTACTATGAAGTTGCTTTTAAATAGAGCTATGGTTTTATTTGATTCGGGCGCTACCCACTCCTTTATATATGTTAATTTTGTGAAACTATATGGGGTGGAGATCTAAGTTATGGATGACGTATTGTCTATAGCTACACCATCTGGGAGTGTATCATTCTGTAGGAGGATGTTAGGAGATTGCCTAGTGGTAAATCAGGGGAAGTTGCTACCGGAGAATCTTATGGTACACGATATGTCGGGGTTTGATGTCATACTGGGGATGGATTGGTTATTCTCCAGTTATGCTGTGATCGACTGTCATACAAAGGTGGTAGTGTTTAGAACTCCTGGGGAGTAGGAGTATGAATTTGTAGGATCGTGTGTGCGTTCAACGCCACAGGTTCTATCGGCACTACGGGCAAGGAGGTTACTCTTGCACGGATGTCAGGGGTACTTGACTTGTGTGAGGGAACCGCCGCAAGAGGAGTTGAGGCTCGAGGACATTCGGGTAGTCAACGATTTCTCAAATGTGTTTCCAGACGATTTACCCGATTTACCTCCGGATCGTGAGGTGGAGTTCACGATAGAGTTGCTTCCTGGCAAGGCATTGATCTCTAAAGCTCTGTACCGAATGGCTCCGGCAGAACTTCAGGAGTTGAAGGAGCAGTTACAGGAATTACTAGACAAGGGCTTTATTCGACCCAGTGTTTTTCCCTAGGTAGCTCCAGTGTTGTTTGTGAGGAAGAAGGACAGGTTGATGCCCATGTGCATTGATTACCGTGAGATCAACAAATTGACTGTGAAGAACAGTTACCCGTTGCCTCGTATCGATGATCTCTTTGACCAACTACAGGGGAGGAAGATGTGGCAAAGGCTGCTTTCTGAACCAGATACGGCCACTACAAGTTCTTAGTTAGGCCTTTTGGGTTGACGAATGGTCCGACAGTGTTCATGGATCTTATGAATAGGGTTTTCCATGAGTATCTGGACCAGTTTGTAGTGGTATTTATTGATGATATTCTGGTATACTCGAGGATTTCAGAAAAGCATGTAAATCATCTGAGGTTATTGCTCCAGCATCTGTGGGAGAAGAAGTTGTATGCTAAACTGAAGAAGTGTGGGTTGAATTAGGTTGCATTCTTAGGCCATGTGGTGTCTAAGGACGGTATCTCAGTGGATCCTGGCAAGATCAAAGTTGTGGTCAACTGGGTGAGGTTGAAGAGTGTACAGGAGGTTTAGAGTTTTCTAGGACTAGCAGGTTATTATTGTTGGTTCGTGGAAGGGTTTTCTAAGTTTCCTGGGCCTCTGACTCGATTGATTAGGAAGGGGGTGAAGTTTGAGTGGACTAGTGATTGTGAGCAGTTCTTTCAAGAGTTGAAGCACCGGCTGGTTACTACTCCGATTTTGACCATTTCTTCTGGAGATGACAATTTTGTGATTTATAGTGACGCGTCTCTGAAGGTTCTGGGATGTATTCTTATACAGCAGGGTGAGGTAATAGCGTATGCTTCTTGGTAACTGAAAAAATACGAAAAGAATTACCCTAAGCATGATCTGGAGTTAGCTGCTGTTGTATATGCATTGAAGATCTGGCGATACTATTTATATGGTATGCAGTGCGAGATTTTTACTGACCACAAAAGTATCAGGTACTTTTTCATGTAGAAGGAGTTGAATATGAGGTAGAGACGGTGGCTTGAGTTTATCAAAGACTATGATTACACCATCAATTATCACCCAGGGAAAGCTAATGTGATAGCTGATGCATTGACTCGGAATTTGGATCATGCAGCAGTATCTGCAGTTGTAGCTTAACGTCACATCAGACGAGATCTGGAGAGCCTGGGTATAGAATTGGTGTTTGGTGATCATTAGGCTTTCATTGCTAGCTTGGTGATCCAGCTGACTTTGTTCGAATGTATTAAAGCAGTGCAGGCTAGTGATGCAGAGTTAGTTGAGATTGTAGAGATAGTACAGCAGGGGTTGGCTACGGAATTTAACATCTCTGAGGGAGGTGTGTGGAGGTTTGGGACCAGGTTATGTGTTCTGAATGATGATGAGATTATAAATATGATACTAGAGGAAACGCATCGTTCTTTGTATAGGGTACATTCTGGTAGTATGAAAATGTATCGAGATTTGCGTGAGACCTTCAGGTGGAGTGGTATGAAAAGGCAGATTGCTCAGTTTGTGGAGCAGTGTCTAACGTGTCAGAAGGTGAAAACTGAACATCAGATGTCGATAGGGCCGTTACAGCCCCTAGCTATTCCAGAGTGGAAATGGGAGCCTATTTTCATGAATTTTGTAACCGGATTGCCGCTAGCACTTCACAGATAGAATGCTATCTGGGTGATCATGGATAAGTTGACGAAATCTGCTCACTTTTTACCAATGAAGGTTAGCTATCCTTTGAGTGGGCTAGTAGACATGTATGTGCATGAGATAGTTAGGATGCACGAAGTATCGTGTCCATTGTGTTAGATTAAGACCCGAGGTTTACTTCTCGATTCTGGACAAATTTGCAAGAAGCACTGGGGACGAAGCTTATTTTTAGTACAGCATTCCACCCCCAGACTGATGGATAATTGGAGAGAACAATACAGATCTTGGAGGATATGTTACGAGCTTGTATGTTAGACTTCCATGGTAGCTGGATACAGTTTATGCCACTAGTAGATTTCGCCTATAACAATAGCTTCTAGGCGAGTATCGGGATGGCACTGTTTGAGGCTCTGTATGGTCAGAGGTGTCGATCTCCTGTGTATTGGGATAAGGTTGGTAAACGTTAGGTGTTAGGACTTGAACTCGTGCAGCAAACATTTGAGAAGGTGGGTTTGATCCAGGGTAGGATTAAATCAGCTCAGAGTGGGTAGAAGAGTTACGCAAATGTTCACTGCCGAGAATTAGGGTTCGAGGTGAGGGGATAAGGTATTTCTGAGGATCGCTCCGATGAAAGGGGTGATGAGACTCAGCAAGAATGGCAAGCTGAGTCTGAGGTATATCAGGCCATTCGAGATTCTTGAGCGAGTGGCTTTAGTAGCCTACAGGATTGCACTACCCCCAGCACTCTCGAGGATCCACGATGTGTTTTACGTATCTATGTTGAGGATGTATATGTTGGATCCATCACATGTTGTTAGTTACGAGGTCTTGGAAATTGGGGATACTCTAGCGTACGAGGAGGTACCTGTTCAGATTCTGGACCGTAAAGTTCAAAAGCTATGTACCAAGGATATACCGTTAGTGAAGGTATTGTGGCGAAATCACGAGATTGAGGAAGCTTCTTGGGAACTAGAAGCGGAGATGTGCCAGAAGTATCCACAATTATTCTGAGTGTGTGTGCATTACCTTACTTTGTATTAGAATAGGTGGTTAGTCATTGGGAGTGTGTCTTATTGTGAACTCCTGAGACAGTTTATGTATATAACCATGGTATTCCTCCACCATAAGTGAGGGTATGTATATATTGTGACGGGGCTGCGTTGTAGTAGTTGCCGGTTCTTTCTAAAGTTGAGTTTGTGTGTTTGGTTGTGTGAATGAGTTCATGAATGAGAAATTGCAAATTTCGAGGATGAATTTTTTGTAAGGAGGGAAAGTTGTATGAACCCGAACTGTGATATATGAAATAAATTAATAAAAAGAGGGGTAAAATGGTAATTGAGCAGGCTTCCTCGATGAAGCCAGAGTTTGTCAACGAAGGCCCTTTACTACTCGACGACGAATATCAGGTGTTCATTGACGAGGAGAAATCGAGAGATTTTAGGAAACCGAGAATCTCAGGCTCGTCGACGAGGCCACTGTTTCATCGACGAACCATCTACTTTGGCTCGTCGACGAAGTCGCCATTTCGTCGATGAAGTAGGCTGATTCAAAGGGCTATAAATATCCATTTCCTTTTCTTCCAAGCTAAGTAATCTCAAATCCTCTCTCTATCTCTCTAGGAACTTTAAATACCCTCTCTCTATCTCTCTAGGAACTTTAAATACCCTCTCTCTCTCTCTCTCTCTCTAGATTTCTTCGTTGTACGTTGAGGGAATCGTCGATCCGGCGTTACCACAAGGATCAAGGAAGGAATCTCTACAAGATTTGTGGATCGGATTTTTGTTCTGGATATTTTTGGGTTTTGGCTCGAAATAGAGGTAAGGCTCGGTTTTCAATTCCATTTCAGTAGTTGTGTTGAGAATGGAGTTGTAAGTATGTTCTGTACTTTGGGTTATATCTTTTAGGAACTCGATTAGCTATTTAGGGGCCATGGAGTTCGGGATTTGTCATTTGGTGAAAGGTAAGGGGATTCAGTTTATGTTGGTTACTTTTGAAATCGGACTCGGTATAACTGTGGTTCACGGTCCTGTGAGCATTTTGGTTACTCATTTGGGAAAATCTAAGGAGTAAAATTATGGGTTTTTCATGTTACAGTTTCAGTAAAAAAAGGGGTATTGGGCTGTATCCCTGGTTTTCTTGGAAAACCGTAAATATATTGTGATATATATTGTGTTATAGTGATGGTTGTGCCTTGACTTGTTTAAACTATATATGTTTGGAAAATCATGATTTTAGATTACCAAATGGGTGTGGAATTGTTTGGTTATATGAATATGCATGAGTTATGTTTTGATGAAATGAAATAGGAACGGGGTTCCGAATTGTTCCAGGTTTTGAAATCCGGCTTTTGCTAAAGAGTGCACAATACCACTACATTGTTCAGCTTTTGCCGAAGGGTGTGAAAACACCATATCTGCACCGGTTCAACACTGTGGGCTGATGTTATGCCAAGTTACCGGGGGCACCGGCGTTTGCCGAAGGGTGAAATATCACCATACTTCCGGCTATTGCTGAAGGGTGTGAGATATCACCAAATCGCCGATTTTTACCGAAGGGTGTAAAATACCACTAGAAAGTCCAATTTCGGTCGAAGGGTGTGATGACACGAGATTATATTGCTATTTTGTGAAAATACTGAAACTGTTTTAACTGTTTAAACTGTGCATGTTACTATGTCATGATAACACTCATATGTCACACACCGATATAACCTGATTTTTCCTCACTCAGAGGTGTCTCACCCCTACTGTACGTACATATTTTTCAGGTTCTTCGAGTAACCGAAACTAGCTTCCTTGAGTTGGGAGCATAGTGGTCGGTGTACTGCGGGAGGTACTTAGGTAAGTACTAGGACTGTATCGGGTAGTCTTTTATGGTTTTGGCTGACACCCGGATGGTGTTTTGTATTATGGATCCTAACTCTCTTGTATAGACTTTGGTATGGTACAAGGTATATATATTGTAAGACCTTTTTCCACTGGGTATCCGTTTTGTGTATGAATGTGCTTAGGGTGCCTGCGAACCCAACAAGGTCAAACCCTCATTCATTATGGTGTATTATGGATGTTTTGTATGATATAGGGACAGATTAGGTTACTAATTCACCCCTGGGTCCCATTATCGGATTCAGGGCGTGACATATATATATATATATATATATATATATATATATATATATATATATATAAAGAGAAAGAGAGAGATATGATTTTTACCATATTATGATAATGCTTTTTATAAAGCTATAGTGTAACCGAATTTATACAGAGTTTTATATAGATTTTATACAAAGATATAGTGTTCTATATAGAACTATAGTATAAAGTTTTATACAGGTATTTTATATAGCAATATAGTGTTTTATATAGAACTATAGTGTTCCTTAAAGAATAACAGCACAAATATTTATACGGAGATACAATGTTCCCTAAGTGGAACTACAACACATATATTTTTAACAGAGATGTGTTTATGATATCATGTTACATATATTGTTTTGGAAATCACATTATATGGTTTAAGAACCCTGATGGACCATAGCTAGGCATGGTACCATAGCCTATAGTTGCCAGTGCAGCCACGCTTCTTTGATAGGGTGTTGGTGGCATAGTTGATTCTGCCATTGAAGTGTAGAGTTACCCCCGGGAGTCCGGACCAATTGGGTAGGCGAATCATACTCATAGTTACAGATACAGACATAGTTGATCTAGTCTAATTAGGCCAACCATGGCTAGGTTCCGCCTTCGGACCACAACTCGGATCATGCGGGGTTAATTCATGACATTATCCATCCAGGGCAGTTCTTCTATTCATATATGCGCATTTACTTGTATAGAGATTCTTATTTTATACAAATATGAATTGAGATGCTTATTTTATATACAAAGTATGAATTAAGATCCAGATTTTTATATAGAGTATGATTTGAGATACTAGTGTATACAGAGAATTATTTGAGATACTATTTTACTCATAGCATGATTTGAAAGAAAGGTATGTAACATGAAAAGTATTTTTATGGGCATGTATACAGTTCTATATGAGTTCACGGAGTAAAAAAAAATAAAAAAAGATAGACTATTAAAGTGTATTTTAAACATTAAAACTCATGTTACTACACACTGATAATAATCTATTTTATTTTACTAAGAGGTGTCTCACTCTTATAATTTTATCATTTTAGGAAACTTAGGTAGACAGGCCTAGAGTTCTTTAGAGCAAAGATTAAGAATACTATTTAGAGTAAGTAACGGTGAGACACAGTGTTGTATAGGAAATTATTGTGTATTTTTGAAATGTTTATGGATGGACATATTTTGAGAAATTATGCATAGTTATGGTGATGAATAGAACTCTGGTTTTTCTATTGGATGTGTATGTATACAGATGCTTCCGCTGACTTTTGTGACTGTTTGAGGACTGTTGTACCTGGGGCCACTTAAGGCAACACATGTTACTATAGTGCATTTGCTACAGGAATTAAGTATAGAATTTTACACAGGTTATTACAGTCTAGTATCAAAGTTGTCATGATGACAGTATTATTCTTGTATCAGAGCAAGTTTATTTTATAGTGATATTTATATATAGATGGAAAAAAAAAAAAGGTAGAAAATCGGGACGTTACATTGAAGGTTTGCACTTTTAAATTTCTTCCCCACCCCCCCCCCCCCAAAAAAATGGAAGGAAAGATATAATAACTTAGGCATAAAAGAACCATCACCAGAGCTTTCTCTAAAAGATTTTGTTTTGTACAAATATTACATAAAACCAACAGTGTTTAATGATTTGAAGTTTGTACTATGATTTAGTATAATTTAAGCATCACCAATTAGTGTCATTTGTGGATATCATTCCTAAAACAAGGTGTGATTACTCTATGCAATTGCATATATGCTTTCTAGGATGAAGAGGTTCATGTCGATCCAAAACAAGTGATCGGCCATACGAACATCAACAAGGTCCTCAACTTAACAATCCTATCGCATCAGCAAATCAATTTGTTACTTACAAGTTTATAGGTCAGTCTTCTTTCTCAATCGACCATGTTTTACCAATAAAAAAGCAACCAACATCACTCTCCCTTATGAGATTAAAGTCATCCAATATTGTAAGTGTATAATTCATATAACTAGGGCTAGGCAAAAATTTGACAACTCTCTAACACCTAGTTCTCATTAAAATCCCTCCCTTGAATAAGACAAGTACTGATAAAAGGATTGATGAAATGTAATTACCTACGAACAAGTTGAACAATGAGATACATATTTGATTTGAAATGTGACATAAAATCTCATCATTTAATGAATGGTGAAGATGATCATCATATAGAAAGACAATCTTCGACAAAGAAGCAATGAGTCAAGTTATTTTGTTAGAACATGTTTGATGAAAACGCTTAGAAAAGAAATAAAAGGTGAAAAGAAAAATTGAAAATTGGGATCATCATATGGCTAATGACAAACCACGAGAATGTCAACTCTCTTGACCCAAAGCATTTTGGGGGAGCCTTTATTAAAACATTTTGACAACCAAGATCTGATAAACCATGTGAAAAATTTTCAAATAATTATGATGTTTTGCTAAGTTTTAGACATCATGTATTGATAATTTCCAACAATTTTGAAAGGCATTACTCTTACTTGTTGCTTGAGCGTGCAACCCAACTCATTAAATGATTTAATTAATTATAAGAATTGTTAAAGACTCATATTATCAGTGGCAAAAAAAAGTGAGAAAGTCAATATTAAATGTATCTCATGGTTGTATAACAAGCCCGTGAGGAGTTGCTATGAGAATATGCTCAACGATCCAACATGGAAGCTCTATAATTTCCAAGTTAAAGTAAGATGTCAGAAATCATTACCTTTATGCATAGCGTGAGAAATTTAAATTCTAGTTCTTACTTTCAAAATAGGATTTTTATTCACATAAAATTCTAATTCTAAGACCAATTCTAAGTTAAATAGTCCTAAAATATTTTACAGTATTATTTAATTTTTCCCTTGGAACTACACTACCTTTTATATTAAAACTTTTCCTACAAAAATTGAAACAAATTAGAAGCACATTATATAGGTAGCTCTTGCTCCACATAACTTGTTAATAAAAAAAATAGTTCATATTTTCCTTCATAGCTGCAACTTTCCTTCTTCTTTTCTTATATATATCATGGGGACCATATATGGCCCTCTAATCTGGCATACTGCAATTGTCCCTTTTGGAAAAGGCCCATTTCAAAATGATTGTGTTTCAAATCAAACACACACACACACACACACACACACACATATATATATATATATATATATATAAGCAATGCATTGATTCAAGAGGGGCATGCAAATAAAATATATGTCAAATTTGAGGACATGAAAATGCATGGTGGGAGGACACACCAACCCATAAAGCCAAAAGTTTAGGTAATGAGTTAGGTAAAAGTGAGAAAATAGGGCAAGTGGGAGACAGATGGCACTTTTTGAACTTAGCTTTCCCTTTTCTTTTGTTTCTATTTTTGTTTTTATTTTTGCTTTGCTTTCTTTTGAGCCTTTTGTCATGTTTTGAGGGTTTGATAATTATTTGAAGTTTTTTTTTCTCTTTCTTGCATGTTTATAGTTCGTTTTTTCTTTCTTGGTATTCTTACTTCCTTGACTAAATATTTGTGCAAAAAAATTTTACTTTTTTAAAGTTTATACTATAGAAGTGCATGAATCGATCCAATTGAAAAGTTATGCTATTAACAAATTGTGTATCGTATGTTCTCTCTGTTTATAAACGTTAATTAAATCTCAAAAAAAAGAAAAAAAAAATTAGAGAAGGGGGGATGAAGACAACTAATAAGCCATAAAAGTTTTACACACAATTGCCTTTTCCATATTTGGGTTCTTTTCACTTTTCAAAAATTAAATGTCAATATATACATTGTTCCAAAATTGTAAATTCATGGTGAATTATTTCTTGTCAAGATGGAGTGATGCACTCACTATTCAACAATGCTTTTAAAGTGGGTCTTGTCATATATACATATAGTGAACTGTCAGTTGATATTTTAAAGATATTTGTTCAAGATGCTTCAAGCATTTCTTTTTCCTCATTGTATCCGCGGTTAAGTGGGCCTTGTCACATATACGCACGTACATATAGTGAATTGTCACTTGATATTTTAAAGATATTTGTTCAAGATGCTTCAAGTGTTTTTTTTTTTTTTTCTCATTGCATCTTCGGTTAATTAGGGTTGTTGTCTGGTATTACTATTAAAAATTATGAAAAGAAAAAACTCATAAAAGAAAATTGAGAATTAGAAACAGAAACAAAAGATTTCAAACTAACAACCTATTTGGTTTATATTTTTAAAGCAAAAAAAATAAAAATAAAAACTTGATTAAGTGTGCTCATTTTTGTCATTAAATCAATTAATAATTGAAAACATGCTTAAAATAATAAATCTACAAAATAATAAAAATTTTAAAATATGCATAGTAAAAATAATTATTATAATTATTTTACTTAATTATTATATTTCAAAAGCAATCTTACTATACATAATAACTGAAAAGTAGCAAAAAGATTTTGTAAATATTTTTATATTATTTTTAATTAAAAATATATAAAATGAATGATTTAATCTGAAAAAATTAATTTAATAATAGGATCTTAAAGTAATAGAAAACTATAAATTTAGTTTTTAATTTTTTATGCAAACAACTGAAAACTCGACAATAGAAATAGAAAACTAATAACGTAAATAGTGTTTTCATAATTTTTTTTTTTTACTATACGAGAACAAAAATAAAAAAATAAAAATAGAAACGATGCTAAATTGATCCTTAATTTTTAATTTTATTTATTTATTAGAATTTGAACACTTCACACAGATTTAAAAAAAAAAAAAAGTGGGGGGAGGAGGAGATGGATATATTTTTCTGCAACATATTTTATAATCTCAGTTTAGTCCTTTTTAATGGCAGAGTACTTTATGTTCTCATTTATTTTTTAAATTGCATGATATCTCTTTTATTCATGTTTTATTGACACTTGTCCAGTGATTTCTTAAGAGCCAGTGGTTGTATCCAATCAGAAAATTGCAAGTAACCATCACAAAAGTTATTGAGTTGTTGTGAACTATTAATTAATCCAAACTATACTTAATGGCAGGAATTTAAACTTTATATATTACTGATTTATGGATGCTACTTGGGTTCCACATAGGGTTTATTTGTAAAGTAATTAAGAAATTATTAGTTAATTAATAATTAATTAACTAGTTTGTTTAATCAAGCCCTTGCCTATTTAAGATCGAAAAATCTGAAACCTTATCGTTATCAAAATATCTTTTCGGAGTATGACAAACAATAATAGAAAAAATTAATTCAAATTCTAACCTCTACAAACTAACATTCCTTGTCCTATAATCATTCTACTCTTTTAAATAAAGCTCTCTCACTACTATAGAACTCAATAAGATTCTAGATTTGGTATCTTTTGTAATTGCTCATTTTCTTGAAGAGCCTTAGTTACTTCAAATTGTCCACTTCTCATCAAACATTATTATGATAATTTAATTTGTCATAATTATTTATTTAGTCACGTGAATGCCCGATTTGCTTTTATAATCGTAACCCACACGTTAATTCTCAATTAACCGATGCCTCATCCTATGTTGTATGTCTTCTTGCTAGCTTTTTTTTTTGTTCAAGTTAGTAAATAGTTTCCATATTAGCCGGTCATTAATTCAACTTTCAAAAATTTCAAACATGGTAATATAAGAATGTGAGTAAGGGCATTATTGGTTTAACATTTTGAAAATTAAAGGTGCATATAATGCCTGAAATTAACTTTTACTATTGGCTAGCTACTATTTGTCAAAGGGCTTTGATTTGACTTAGTAAAATTGAATAAGTTAAAGTTTCAATCTCTTAATACTGAAATAATTAAATTCAAATTTAATATATTCTTCAAGTAAAATACATTGAGCCGTTCAACAGTAAAAATAAACACTACACATGCATATGTTTTAATATGTCACAATTTTTGTCCTTACCTAAACAAAAAAGCGGAAATAATTCTGGCAATTATTAATCAAAAAGTAAGTTCAATGTCAAAAAAGAAAAATAAATGAGACTTTTAAATTAAGATGGGCTTGTCAATGACAAAATTGAAAAGACCCCAATAATAATAATGTAACGAGACACACAAGGCACCCAGTGCAATGCAACACGTTGTAGTCATAAATTGACTTCTACGTTTTTCCTCATTAACAAATTAACTTACATTTCAGTCTTTTCATTTCATGTTGAGCTCCTTGCTTCCAATGATTGAGAGAGAGAGAGAGAGAGAGAGAGAGCTTGGGTCTTACAGTGACATATGTAGCCCATCTCGATCGGAGACCTTTGCTTTCAAAAACCAGGAGCTGCCTCGTGGCGCCGGTGGGAATTAAGTGGCGGCATGCAAAAGCAGCTGCATTGGATTAGCTTTACCAAAAGTTGAGTTCCTTTTCTTTCATGCCAAGCTTTCTCCACCCCTCATCTCCATCTGCATGAACGTCTACAATATACAATTATTTGGTTGATCTTCTATTACTGTCTGGATGGGTCCGATGGATTTGTTTAGGTAAGAATTTCGGATGATAAAAAAAATATAGGATAAAAAATACTAATATCCCTTGATATTATTTGATAAAAAGATAAAAAATTTTCTTTCTAAAATTAATATTTTCAGAAGTTTTTCAAAAAAATATAAACCTTTCATTATATTTTGTAAAAAACATAAATCTACTGAGTGAAAGTTTATATTTTCTTCTAATAAATTTGAGAATGATTCAAGATATTTTTAAAATATTTGAGAAGATTAATAAAAATTTTAAAATCTTTAAGAAATTTTTATGTTTTTTGACATGTCTTTGCTAAGGATTGTGTGCGTGTATGAACGATGTGCTCAAAAAACGAATTATTTTTTCCGCAGTCGAGCTCCACCAAAGATGGAAGTAGAGGGCCACCACTGCCGCCCTCTTCCAATAATTAAATTGTGCTCTCTCTCTCTCTCTCTCTCTCCCTTCTAGATCATTGATTGATTATACATATGTTCTATTATTTTATTTATTGTTATTTTAGGGTGATTACTTGCATGGGACGTGTTGTTGTTTGAGCATGCCACGTGGCACTCATAAACGAGTGCCATCAAATCATCACTTTTCTTTTGTTTGGAGGGGCAACCCTTCCATCTTTAATCTCGTGATAACTTTGGGGGAGGGGAAAGAAAAGTTTTGGTTTCATTGTTATTGACCCAAAAATTAAAAGCGTAGTTAGATCTAAACCAGTGTTTAATTTATTTTTACGTAAAACGTGCTTATTGAAAGAGAAATTATTAGTCTAATCACATTATATAAATTTTATCATTATTAATCATATTTATGAATTATATGTGATTTTTTAAGTGTTAACTCTCCACTTTCAATCAAAATATTCAATCGGGTTAGCTCAAGCGAAAAGGGCGACTTGTGACTTTGGTCTTGAGTTCAATTCCCCCTTAATGCATAATGCCGATGAATTATTAGGAGTGCATCAATGGACGGGCAATTTTTACCCCTCCGATTTAGTATTGCGCTATAGTATCCAAAGCGATGAGATGGTGGCTGGAGTTTCCGAATTATAAAATATATATATATATATATATATATATATATATATATGTATGTATCATGCTATCATGAGAGACTATTATTAGGTTAAATGATTCAAAATTGGATATTTTCACATATAGTATTAGCGTAGAAATTACATACTAATTAAGAGAGAACTGTAAGCAAAAATATTATTTAAATTACAAATAAATAAAGCTACAATTAGTAATTCTTAATTTTTGAAACAATAGTAGTCTTAATTAATAATATCTACTAGCTAATAGGGTGTACTCAAACAATTAGTTCAAGATCATCATAATTGTTAGATGTCTCAATTTAAATTTATTCCGTCCTTAAAATAGATGACTAGAAATTTGGGAAAGTGAACAATGTTCTGTTTGTACATATTAAATTCACTATGTTATGAAAAATATATTAGTCCCGATATTTCATTATCTATTCATTTTAGTCCCTCCAAATAGTCACACCCCAATACATATTGCTAGTTTTTATAAATAAAAAAAAATTAATTAAAATAGTATAATCCATCTTCACTGCACATACATAATGTGCCAAAAGTATAAATAGATTCAATTTTATGTGATCAAAACTGCCACTCAACCAAAAAAGAAAAAAGGAACGTAGAACCCTAGATAGTTTGATAGTGAAAATGGACAGCGGCACTAAAGAAATTAAAGGGTGGGTGAAAAGATTGGTCCAGGTACAGCTCAATTATTGAGCTACGCTCAACAACCCCACCACCCTGCGCCACTCTCTCTCTCTCTCTCTCTCTCTCTCTCTCTCTCTCTCTCTCTCTCTCTCTCATGCCAAAAAGGAAAACATGTCATATATACATCTGGTGAATATTGTACTATTGGGCATGTGGCGCACAGGAGCATACATATGAGATTTTGACCTTTTCAATTAATCTGTGGCATGCAGCTGCCCCCATGCATATATTGCAAATACTTAACCACGAAGCAAACACAAAAGCTAGCCCTCTCCCAGTCCCAGTAGAGTCAAACACCATGCTTCCCATTCGCGGCGCTCCCCAATAAAGAAAGGGGCAAAAAAAAAAAGCTTAGGGCAAGAAGAAGAAATTTTGAACTAATGCGGAAGCTTCATTCAATTTGTTAGGTTGTGTTTGGCAGCCATCTGCATGCTTTCTTTCCTTCCCTTCACGTCTTCGGTTGGCGTCCAAACACTGCACAGGCCGAAAGGTGACAACAGGAGCTAAAGCAAGCGGCTTTCTCCCTCGCACCAACACTTTCATTGTTTATGTTAAAGTCGCATTAGGATCCCTATGTTTTAATTTAGCTATTTTATAAATGAGGAAAGCCCATCCATGTTGTTTTTTTCGGCGAGGGTGGTCTAGTTTAAAACTAATAATAATTTTTTATAAGTGATTTGTGACTTTGGTGACCAGTTCGATTTTTCCTTAAGAGTTTACTTTGGAGAATTATCACGATCCACTAGTGCGTCAATAGGCTGGAGGCTTTCACCTCCCAAATTTTATCACACCATAGTGTCCAAAGTGGTCCAATAGTGACTTATAAAAAAAAAATCTCATAATGATCCATTCAAAAAATAAAGCAAATAGCGTCTTGTTATAACTTTTTTAAGGTCATGTTAGAAATTTAGCCTTGTTTTTTTTTTTTTCTTTAAGAAAAGGAATATGAATGCAAATGCTAGAACATGTAGGATTAATTAATTCTGCAGCATTTGGGATACAAGAAAGAGATCAATTTGTTCAAAGCCCACAATTTATTTGTTTACTTTTTAATTACCCATGTTTTAAAATTAAAATTGGAAAACTTGGGAGCAGATGGACTACTTGGAGAAAAATATTAGGAGTGTATTTAGTCGTGAAAAATAATTTTTATGTTTAAAAATTTTCATGAATTATAGAAATTACATTTTTTTTCCTTTTTTAGTTTGCAAGATTTATATTAAAAAGATAGAAAATAAAGGTGCATTTAGTTTGTGAAAATTATATTTTATTTTTTTTATAATTTATTTTTTAAAATTAAGTTAATTAATTTTTCATTTTTACAACATTTATATGAAATAAATGAACAATAATAAAGTGTTTTGACACTATTTGCTTACGGAAATAGCTTAACTTGTTTTCTTTTTCTAATTTTTCAAATACTAACAAAAAAGTCAACTTGTTTTCTAATTTTCAAATTTATATAAAAAAGTTAGAAATTTTTTTTAAATTATTTTTTCTATACTTATAACTCTTATTTTGTATATGAAAGTACGAAATTTTGATCTTGAGCCTTAATTTGTCTTTGATTATGTATAGAGATTCTTCTAAATTCATACAAATCCAACTAAATTTAATTCCCAAAATCTATGATCCCTGTCGTAACGTCTCGGAGTGTAACAACCTGAAAATTCTGCTATTTTTTTTTTTACAAAAAATTTTGATATCATATATGTAACGACCCGAATAAAAATGATATTTAAATAATAAAGAAAGGGGAATGGAAGCCGAAAACAGAAGGAAGCAGTCGACTTCGTTGACGAAGGCTTTAGAGAATTCGTCGACGAATACAGGGGACTTGTCGACGAGAAAATGCCAAGAGGGGGTTTGAGCCGACTAAATTTCGTCGACGAAATTAATGAAGGATTCGTCGACAAATGATGTGGCTCGTCGATGAAATCCCCTGTCTATAAATAGAAAAATCCATATTTTTAACTTACAAACGAAGCTACCTCTTCCCTCTCTCTCTCTCCCCTTCGGTTTTCTCTCTCTCTCTCTCTCTCTCTCTTCAATTTCGGGCCAAATTTATGCCGAATCAACAATCCGTAGCTACCACGATGCTCCTGGCGAAGTTTTCTGCAAATCTACCGGAACAGATTGTTGGTGAAAGCTAATTGGAATTATCCCTAAGTTGAGGTAAGACTTTTTAAGCCAAATTTGACTTCGTGGTAGTTATAGAAAATGTTGTACATATAGAAATACTGAACTTTAATACTGAGAGTTTTCATTTTCAGAGTATTGGTTAGGAAATCCTACGGGAGTTAGATTAGATTGTTTTGGGGGCTTTCTCTGTAGTCAAGTAAGGGAATAAACTAAGCTAGTCCTTTTGAGAAAATGTATGTATATATGTATAGCATCTGATTTCTAAAAAATAAATATGTTTATATGAATCTATGATTTATGTTTTTGGGAAAATACTGTTGAAATAACGATATGTTGAATATGCGGAAAATCAGTTCAGTATGGCATGAGTATAAATGTTGTGAAATATTGTTTTCTGTGATGAGATTATGATATGGGTTTTATAATGGAAAAATCGGCGTATGGGCCGAGATTTTATATATGTGGTTGCCGTCGTATGGGTCGTGCTATGTTGTGATTTGCCGGCGTACGGGCCGTGCTATGATGTGATTTTCCAGCATACAGGCTGTGCTACGATGTGATTTTCCAGCATACGGGCCGATGATTTTCATCATATAAGTATATATGCAAAATGATATGATTAATGTAAAAATTAATGATATGAAATATCCATGTATCACAGTTTTAATATATGTCATATGGTATCAGAACCTGGTTGGCTTGGTCTAGGCTAGCACTTGCACGGTACCGTTGCTATGTGTCCATGGTCTTCGTGATCATGATATCTGTGTTAACGTCGTTATACGGAGTGGTGTGAGATTGGATGGTTGATGTGGTTATTAAAGAAGTGTGTTGTGATCGCCCCTAGTGTACGGACCAGGTCTGACTGACCCATCGGACTTATAGACTATATGTTTGACTTGGCAGTGGTCGGCCAACCATTGTCAGGTCCCACCTTCGGGTCACACAACCCAGTCATATGGGGGTAATACATGACAATAGTCAGCTAACCTACCAGAAATGTTTTTATGTTATTATTATTAAGATATGAGATGAGATATGCTTATGAAATGTAGTATGTTCTGCCATGTTTTGATATACATATGTTTTCCCAGTTTGATAAACAGTACTGAATATGTTATATTTGATATATGTAGAACACAGAATACTCACGTTGCCACACACTGGTATTAGTTTATTTCCCTTACTGAGAGGTGTCTCACCCCTAAATCTTATAAACTTTTCAGGATCCCAGATAGGAGAGCGGGAAAAGCCCCGCTGAGCTAGTATTGTTTATCTGCTCTCTGTGAA
Source organism: Malania oleifera (assembly GCF_029873635.1). Taxonomy (NCBI): domain Eukaryota; kingdom Viridiplantae; phylum Streptophyta; class Magnoliopsida; order Santalales; family Ximeniaceae; genus Malania; species Malania oleifera. The sequence goes on from NC_080425.1 coordinate 78,873,473, forward strand.
GGGTAAGTTTTTGTAAGGACAGTTAGATTTTGTAGGAAATGTCCCTAGATATGATTTTTGGGATGTATGTATAAAGAAATACAGTGGTATAGTGACTCTAGTATATTGTAATGCATGTTATAGTGAGATGTATATGATTATATGCTTTCTGCTGCTTAGGCTTTTACTATATATTCAGTCAAATCCCTGGTACCCACGGGTCCAAGTGGATGGTGACCTGCTGAGCTGGGATGCATGACGTTGATACTATTATTAAAAAAAAAATGTGGAAAATGAGCAGGTCATGACAGTTTGCTATCAGAGCCTAAGTTGCTAGGTTCTGTAGACTTTAGAATGCAGCGGAAACGATACCAGAGTCTAGGAAGAGATTTAAGGTTGTTCTACAATCTAGAGGCAGGACTTCCATGGTAGTTTCTGTGTTTTTCCTGGGGTGACGATTTCAGTAAAATCATAGTAAGCTATTGTCGGGTTGTGTTCCTAGGATGTAGGACTGGGGATTATATATGAACTAGAAATGTTGAGATAAGTGGTGAGGATAGGTGGGTAAACTACGAGGATAGGATTACTGAGTTGCAACTGCTATTTTTCAGGATGCATCTAGAAGGAAATAGTGCCCATGCGAGTGGCAGTGATGGAGCAGGACCATCAGGTGCAGCTAGGGCAGACTCTGATGCGGTATTATGTAGCGTGGCTCAGCAAGTTATGGTTGAGATCGCTAGGAGCTCGAGGGAGCAGAGTGGTCCATCTGCAGGCCATGGGTGCACCATAGAGAAGTTTACGAAGATGAATCCTCTGGTGTTCTCGGGTGGAGTTGATCCTGCAGCCGCTGAGAACTGGATGTAGGAGATCGAGAAAATCTTGACTGTGTTACAGTGTACTCAGGAACAGAGGGTTCTCTTCGCCACCTATAAACTGATAGGAGAGGTTGAGAAGTGGTGGACTGCAATGAGACTGTTGGAGCAGCAAAGGGCGACCCTTATAGCCATGACATGGGATCGATTTAAAAATTTGTTCTTTGACGAATATTTTCCAGCTACTGTAAGGGAGGCTAAGGTAGAAGAGTTCTTGAGTTTGAAGCAGGGATAGTTATCCGTCCAATAGTATGCAGCACGTTTTATCGAGCTCTTTCATTTCGCTCCATATATTGTTCCTGATGAAGTGAAGAAGGCGAGGCAGTTTGAGAAAGGCTTGAGAAGGAGCATATTCAAGCAGGTGGTGGTGCTGCGGATCCAGCACTTTGCTGAGTTGGTCAACAAGGCGGCCTTGGCAGAGATTGGTGAGCGTCTTGATGCAGAGGAGTAGGGACAGAAGAAAAGATCTGCACCTACCGGCTACCAGTAGGGTCATAGACCAGGCCAGTGGAGGAAAGGTAATCATGGCAGAGGGCAGAGATAGGAGACAGGAGGACGTGAGGTGCAGATAGGGCAGGGTCCTCCTGTTTGTTAAACTTGTGGTAGGAGGCACTAGGGAGAGTGTCGAGTTGGTGGTGTGTTGTGTTATCGCTGCGGTAGATCGAGGCACATGGTATGAGACTGCCCTACCCCACCAAATGCAGTTCTAGTGTGCTATTGCTGCGATAGATCGGGTCATATGGTGCGAGACTGTCCTACCCCACCAGATGCAGTTCTAGCTCCTAGACCATATTGGGGAGGTTATCAAGCGCCACGTGGGGGCCAGCAGAGGAATACGGCTCTATCCAGGATGTTTACTCTGACACCGGGTGAGGCTGAGACGGCAGGTGACGTAGTGACAGGTATGGTTGCTATGTTTTCTTTTAAAGTTATAGCATTGTTTGATTCAAGAGCTACGCACTCGTTCATGTTATTGGGGTGTGTTAGATTATGTGGAGTTGAAACACAACTATTAGATGTTGAATTGTTGGTATCTACACGGATTGGGTTAGCAGTGAGGTGTAATAGGATGCTCCGAGGTTGTCCAGTTGATATTCAAGGAAAGACTTTGCCTGCTGATCTAATAGTGCTGGACATGCATAGGTTTGATGTTATTCTTGGCATGGATTGGCTAGCGGCCCATTTTGCCAACATAGAATGCCGAGCGTGAGAAGTGATATTCAAACCTCTAGGGAAAGCAGAGTTCAAGTTTGTAGGTTCTCGAGTGCAATCCCTGCCTCAGTTAGTTTCAGCTATTCAGGCCAGAAGGTTACTGCTGAGTGGTTATTAGGGATTTGTGGCTGTTGTGAAGGAGATTTCGGAAAATGAATTGAAACTTGCTAGCACGCCTGTAGTAAAGGAGTTTACAGATGTTTTCCCAGACGAGTTACCAGGCTTGCCACCCGATCGTGAGGTAGATTTCTCTATTGATCTACTTTCTGGTACAACGCCGATTTCTAAAGTACCGTACCGGATGGCGCCAGCGGAGTTAGAAGAGTTAAAGAATCAATTGCAAGACCTTCTTGATAAAGGCTTCATACGACCCAGTGTATTCTCATGGGGAGCTCCAGTTTTGTTTGTGAAAAAGAAAGACGGGACCATGAGGATGTGTATAAACTATTGGGAGATTAATAAAGTGACAATTAAGAACAAGTATTCTCTACCCCGTATCGACGATTTATTTGACCAACTCCAGGGTACACGGGCGTATTCGAAAATTGACCTCAGATCCGGCTACCATTAAGTAAAAGTGAAAGCAGAAGACGTCTCGAAGATGGCCTTCAGGACCAAGTATGGGCATTACGAGTTTCTTGTTATGCCGTTTGGATTGATGAACGCTCCTGTAGTATTTATGGACTTGATGAACAGAGTCTTTCACCAATACCTAGACCAGTTTGTTGTTGTGTTTATTGATGATGTACTAGTTTATTCGAGGAGTTATGAGGAGCATAAGACACACCTGAGGCAGGTTTTGCAAACACTTCAGGAAAAAAAGTTATACGCCAAGTTCAGTAAGTGTGAATTCTGGCTTGAGAAGGTCGTGTTCTTGGTGCATGTTGTATCTGGAGATGGCATTTTTGTAGATCCTAGCAAGATTGAGGTGGTAGTGAATTGGGCTAGGCCAAGAAATGTTCGGGAGATCAGGAGTTTCTTGGGGCTAGCTGGCTATTATCGCCGTTTCGTTGAGGGATTCTTAGCCCTGTAAAGACCCTTGACATGACTAACGAGGAAGAATGTCAGATTTGAATGGGACGACAGCTGTGAGCAGAGTTTTCAGGAATTGAAGCAGAGGTTAGTCACAGCTCCAGTACTAATCATCCCGTCTGGGGGTGAAGGTTATACTACCTACAATGATGCATCCTTAAAGGGACTTGGCTGTGTATTGATGCAGCATGGTAGGGTAGTGGCGTATGCGTCCAGGCAACTGAAATAATATGAAAAGAACTACCCTACCCACGATCTTGAATTAGCTGCAGTGGTACACGCATTGAAAATTTGGAGGCATTATCTGTACGAAGAGCAGTGTGAGATTTTCTCTGACCACAAGAGTTTAAAGTATTTCTTTACGCAGAAGGAACTGAATATGAGGCAAAGAAGGTGGTTGGAGTTGATTAAGGATTTTGATTGTACCATCAGTTATCACCCAGGGAAAGCAAACGTGGTAACTGATGCATTGAACAAGAAATCTAGGGAACCAGCGTTGGCGGCTATAGAAATCCAATATCTGATTATGATAGATCTGGAGAGGCTCGGCATAGAGTTGGTAGAGAGTGATCTTCTAGTATGTATTGCCAGCCTAGTGGTACCGCCTACTCTGCACGAAAGAATTAAAGTCGCCTAAAAGAAAGATCCAGAGTTAGCAGAGGTGAAAGACAGAGTACAGAATGGGTCAGGGGGAGGATTTTAGTATTGCAGATGACGGAACTTTACGGTTCCGTTCTAGATTACGCGTTCCTGCTAATACTGAGATCAGGAAGACCATTCTAGAGGAGGCCCACATATCTTTGTATACGGTTCATCTCGATAGTACGAAGATGTACAGAGATCTGCGAGAGTCGTACTGGTGGAGTGGTATGAAGAGAGAGATCGCCGAATATATAGCCCAGTGTTTGACGTGCCAGCAGGTAAAGGCTGAGCACCAGAGGCCGACAGGGCAGTTACAGCCGTTATTTATCCCGGAGTGGAAATGGGATCATATATCTATGGACTTTGTGTCTAGACTGCCGACAGCATTACATGGCCAGAATGCCATCTGGGTGATTGTTAACCGTTTGACTAAGACCGCCCACTTTATACCTATCAAGATCAACTACTCCCTCAGCCGTTTAACGGAGATCTACATTCAGGAGATAGTTCGTTCTCATGGAGTGCCAGTATCAATTGTGTCAGATCGAGACCCACGATTCACATCACAATTCTAAAGAAGTTTGCAGGAGGCTATGGGGTCTCAGTTATCGTTTAGTACGGCATTCCATCCTCAGTCAGACGGGCAGACTGAGAGGACGATACAGATACTAGAGGATATGCTCTAACGTGTGTATAAGACTTTGGGGGTAGTTGGACTCAGTTCATGCCGCTGGTAGAGTTTAACTATAATAACAGTTATCAGTCCAGCATTGGCATGACACCATTTGAGGCTTTGTACGGTAGGAAATGTCGATCTCCTTTGTTTTAGGATGAAGCGGGTAAGCGATGAGTTGTGGGGCCAGAGTTGGTACAGCAGGCGCGTGATAAGGTTCGGCTCATCAGAGACAGGATCAGTGCAGCTCAGAGTCGACAGAAGGGTTATGTCAACCATCACCGCAGGAATTTAGAGTTTGATGTGGGTGATCACGTATTTTTGAAGATAGCTCCGATGAAAGGGGTTATGCAATTTGGGAAGAAGGGTAAATTTAGTCCTAGGTTTATCGGTCCATTTGAGATTCTAGATAAAGTGGGACCGATAGCCTATAGGCTAGCTTTACCACCTGTGTTGTCCAGGATCCATGATGTATTCCATGTTGCTATGTTGAGGAAATACGTCCCAGACCCTTCTCTTGTCATCAGTTATGATGAAGTAGAGTTTAATGATTCACTGATGTATGAGGAGGTGCCAGTACAGATTCTAGATAGGAAAGTACGAGAGCTACGTAATAAGAAAATTCCTCAGGTAAAAGTTTTCTGGAGGAATCATGCGGTAGAAGAGGCTTCTTGGGAGTCCGAGGAGCAAATGAAGCAGAGGTACCCGCATCTATTCCAAGAAGGTTGATTGGATGAAATGTAAGTAGTTAGGTAGTTTCTTTTGCAGGTACATATAATGGTTAATTAGAGTAGCATTTTAGTTTTGGTAGACGCTTTCTTTTGTATATGTAATCTCCCAGGACTCGAAATGTAACCATGGTATTCCTCCGCCATAAGTGAGGGTAAGTAATAAAATAGGTCATCCCTTTTTCCTTATTGAGGGATGATGAGTTATGTGAACAGTAAATTTCGAGGATGAAATTTTTATAAGGAGGGGAGGATGTAACGACCCGAATAAAAATGGTATTTAAATAAGAAAGAAAGGAAAATGGAAGCCGGAAACAAAAAGAAGCAGTCGACTTCATCGACAACATTGAACTTTGGAAGGAATAACGGAAAGGGAATCAGCAGAGCTTCGTCAACGAATACGAGGGATTCGTCGACGAAGGCTTTATAGAATTCGTCGACTAATACAGGAGACTCGTCGACAAAGAAATGTCGAGAGGGGGTTTGAGCCGACTGAATTTCGTCGACAAAATTAATGAAGGATTCGTCGACGAATGATGTGGCTCATCGACGAAATCCCCTGTCTATAAATAGAAAAATCAGGATTTTTAACTTACAAACGAAGCTACCTCTTCCCTCTCTCTCCCCCCTTCGATTTTCTCTCTCTCTCTCTCTTCAATTCCGGGCCAAATTTACGCCGGATCAACAATCCGTAGCCACCACGACGCTCCTGGTGAAGTTCTCTGCAAATCTGCCAAAGCGGATTATTGATAAAAGCTAGTTGGAAATCATCCCTAAGTTGAGGTAGGGCTTTTTAAGCCAAATTTGACTTTGTGGTAGTTATAAAAAATGTTGTACGTGCAGAAATACTGAACTTTAATACTGGGAGTTTTCATTTTCAGGGTATTGGTCAGGAAATCCTATGGGAGTTAGATTAGATTGTTTTGGGGGCTTTCTCTGTAGTCAGGTAAGGGAATAAACTAAATTAGTCCTTTTAAGAAAATGTATGTATATATGTATAGCATCTGATTTCTGAAAAATAAATATGTTTATATGAATCTATGATTTATGTTTTTGGGAAAATACTGTTGAAATATTGATATGTTGAATATGCGGAAAATCAGTTCAGTGTGGCATGAGTATAAATGTTGTGAAATATTGTTTTCTGGGATGAGATTATGATATGGGTTTTATAATGGAAAAATTGGCGTATGGGCCTAGATTTTATATATGTGGTTGCCGGCGTATGGGCCGTGCTATGTTGTGATTTGCCGGCGTACGAGCCGTGCTATGTTGTGATTTTTCGGCGTACGGGCCGTGCTATGATGTGATTTTCCAGCGTACAGGTTATGCTATGATGTGATTTTCTACCGTACGGGCCGATGATTTTCATCATATAAGTATATATGCAAAATGATATGATTAATGTAAAAATTAATGATATGAAATATCCATGTATCACAGTTTTAATATATGTTATATGGTATCAGAATCTGGTTGGCTTGGTCTAGGCTAGCACTTGCACGGTACCGTTGCTATGTGTCCATGGTCTTCGTGATCATGATATCTGTGTTAACGCCACTGTACGGAGTGGTGTGAGATTGGATGGTCGATGTGGTTATTAAAGAAGTGTGTTGTGATCGCCCCTGGTGTATGGACCAGGTCTAGCTGACCCATCGGACTTACAGACTATATGTTTGACTTGGCAGTGGTCGGCCAACCATTGTCAGGTCTAGCCTTCAGGCCACACAACCCAGTCATGTGGGGGTAATACATGACAACAGCCAGCTAACCTACTAGGAATGTTTTTATGTTATTATTATTAAGATATGAGATGAGATATGCTTATGAAATGCAGTATGTTCTGCCATGTTTTGATATACATATGTTTTCCCAAATTTGATAAACAGTACTGAATATGTTATATTTGATATATGTAGAACATAGAATACTCACGTTGCCACACACTGGTATTAATTTATTTCCCTTATTGAGAGGTGTCTCACCCCTAAATCTTATAAACTTTTCAGGAGCCTAGATAGGAGAGCAAGAAAAGCCCCGCTGAGCTAGTGTTGTTTATCTACACTCTGCGAAGGGTAAGTTTTTATAGGGACAGTTAGATTTTGTGGGAAATGTCCCTAGATATGATTTTTGGGATGTATGTAAAAAGAAATACAGTGGTATAGTGACTCTAGTATATTGTAATGCATATTATGGTGAGATGTATATGATTATATGCTTTCTGCTACTTAGGTTTTTGCTATATATTCAGTTAAATCCCTGGTACCCACGGGTCCAGGTGGATGGTGACTTGCTGAGCTGGGATGCATAACGTTGATACTATTATTAAAAAAAAATGTGGAAAATGAGCAGGTCATGACAATATTTAAACCACCTGACCCCCAAATGGGTTACCAGGTACAACTATCCACTACAACATAGAGAAAGCATAATATATATAAATCTCATATACAATACCAAAGTACTAACACCATCACAATACATAAGTATCTCTCTCCCAAAACCACTTTTACAACCCAAGGTACATAATACATATCCATACAACGATAAATAGCAATGTTGTACCAGCACTAACTTCAACCCCAAAATCACTAATCCTACCCGGAGCTCTCTAAGCTCGTCTCTCTAGATTACCTGAAATGTTTAAAACTTTAAGGAGTGAGACACCTCTTAGTAAGATGGAATAAATTATTATCAGTTTGTGACAACATGAGTTTTAATGTATCATAACACGTTCATTTAATAAATAATTTAACTGAGTAATCATGAAAATTGTACTCATATCCATATACATATATATACATTTGCAACCATTTATTTTTTTCAAAAATATACACGTGCTCAATACATTTTTCTGGGCTCGAAACCCGATATGTCTATAAACGTAGATTCATCATGTTTGTAATAAGGAACCAACCTAAGTGGACATTCATATATCACCGTCATGTAACCACCCCACATGACCGGGTTGTGCGGTCCGAAGGCGAGACTTAGCCATGGTTGGCCTACTAGGGTAAGTCAAAACAATTCTCGTTTGTAGTACGATTGGCCCACCGCAGCCTGGTCCGGACCCAAGGTCGGTCAACATCTCTCTACAAGCCCAATCGACTTCCAATACCAACACTCTTCCTGAGTAGTGTGGTTGCACTGACTCATTTCCTAACAACGGTACCGTGCTCTCATATACAACATTGGTCCATCAGGATTCTCATTTCCACATCTCAGTATAAAAACTGTCATTTCATTTCCCGGTTTAATACCGTCATCACATATCTCAATATCAAAAATATCATGTCTCTATTTTGGTATAAAACCATCATCATATATATCAATATCAAAAATATCATATCTATATTTTGGTATAAAACTGTCATCACATATATCATTATCAAAATTTCATATTTCATCATTTCACAATATCTGTCGTATTTTCAATAATTCCCATAAACTAGTATATATCACATTTCATTGTAAAATATCCCCACATATTTATTGTACAATAGCAAAATCATTTCCCATGCCACACAAATTTTAAGTAATATTTCATAATATAATAATCACCCAGAAAAATATATGATAATCCAAAACCAGTATTTTCAAATGTTTGATACGTCAAGAGATCATATACAATATTTCCATATTTTCATGCTTTAAATTAATCAGTTAATTTTCAAAATTCCTGACATAATTTATTCCCCTTACTTGTTTACCGAGAATATGCCCGTAAGGATCCTAAACCAAAGCATGCGGCGTTCGGAGCACAAAAATCCTGTATTTATATACCTTAGTTTAATTAGCTCAATTCCGGAATAAAAACTATTTAACATTCCTAAGCCCACACGTTCCCAATAACTGATTAAACTTTTAAAAACATATTCCTTATCCTAGTTTTGGAGTGGTGCCTACGACCCCCAAACAGCTAATTTGCTCTAGTTAAACAGTAGAGAAACGTCGCTAGGATCCCAAAATGCCATTCCTCCTTCAATTCGGGCTAATACCGGGTGAGAAATCGAAGAGAGAGGAGAAGAGGGTTACAACCCTAGGAGGGAGGGAGGGAGGGAGAGAGAGAGAGAGAGAGAGAGAGAGAGAGAGAGAGAGAGAGAGAGAGAGAGAGAGATTTAAATTTTGTCTCAAAAAATGACTTGAATTCAATTTATAGGCTGCTGGCTAAAGGAAAACCATCGACAGTTTGGTTTTAACCAAGCCATTTTTCATTGTTTTACCCTTTCTGCCCCTCAGTAACTCAAAATCATCGACGGTTTTCTCTGAGCTCACAAAATCGTCGATGGTTTGGCTTGTGCCGAACCCTCCTTTTCTTTACCATTTTCATTAATTGTTATTAATTTCCTTTTCCGGGTCTCTATATCCTCCCTTCCTTATAAAAATTTCATCCTCGAAACTTGTTAATCATCACTTATATCACCAATTGAAAAACAAACCACTGAATCTTTATTAATTACCCTCACTTGTGGCGGAGGAATACCGTAGTTATAATAGAGGTCTTGAGAGATTACAATCAATCACATAAAAAGAAAACTCTCCTAAAACCCTTCATAACTTAGAACCAAAAACACTAACTTATAACCAACTACCTTAACTTATACCCCAAAATAACTTATACCCCAAAATATGCTTTTCACCATTTCATCCCAATATAATGGGGATCGACACCTCCGACCATATAATGCCTCATACGGTGCCATGCCAATACTGTTCTGGTAGCTGTTATTATAAACAAACTCAACCTGTGGCATATACTAGATCCAACTACCACCAAAGTCCAATACATAGGCCCGCAGCATTTCTTCTAATATCTTTATAGTCCTTTCTGTCTGTCCATCGGTCTGAGGATGAAATGTTGTACTAATTTTCAGCTGAGAACCCAAGGCTCCTTGCAAACTCCTCCAGAATTGAAATGTGAACCGTGGGTCCCGATCAAATACAATGGACGCTGGCACGCCATGCAGTCTAATTATCTCCTATATGTACATCTCTGTTAATCTACTCATAGAGTAGCTAACTCTTATTAGAAGAAAATGGGCAGTCTTCGTCAATCAATCAACGACTACCCAGATGGCTTCCTACCCATGAAGTGTTGGCAATAACCCTGTGACGATTTCTTGGATCTATTTCTTGGATCGACCAAAGGTAAACCCCCTTCCCTTCTTTGCTTTCTTCTATTTCCTTCCTTTTATTTTCTTCGATTTTCTAGTTAGTTTCTTGAGTTTTCCTGGGAATTTTCCCATGATCCAAACAAGTTTAGGTTAAGGGTTGGCTTAACCTTGGTTCAGGGGATTGAGTTAGGTTAAGGGTAAATGGGTTAGGTATGGGTTTAATTCAAGTTTGGTTGTGGGTTTGGTTTAGGCCTAGTTCTAATATTGGGTATGATTGTTGGCTTGGATAGGCCGAATTAGACCTAGGGACTTCTAATTTAAAATGAGTTTGGGCTTTAGGTATGGCCAGAGTTAGGTCTAACTTGGGCCATAGGTTTTTCATTAGATTCGTCCATAGAGATGCATCGGTTGGTTTGGTTTATTAGGCAAACAGGATTGGAACAAGTTTAAGGGACTAGGTTGTGGATTTTAGGTTGTTGGGCTATGGGCTAGGTCATGGGTTGTTGGCCTTACAAGGCTTAATATCCTATTTTGATGCTAACAAACAAGTAGAACTTAACATGTTTTTTTTAAGTAATATATTTTCAGGACTCAAGGAAAGAGCGTTAAAGAATTGATGAAAGCTTGTACTTCAAAGAATGAATTCAATATGAAGCTTAAAGTATGGATTCAAAAATGGATTTAAAGTTTAAAGCCTGAAGATCATGAGAGCATTAATATGAAAGAAAAATTTTCAAGAATAAAAGCCCAAGTCATCAACATGGAAAGCTCAAAGAAAGATGAAGCAAGCATAAATACCTCAAGGAATTCAAGGATTGAAAATTTGAAAGAGTCTAGGAAATTTCATGTAAGTACTTCAAATAATTTCAATATGGATACATGAAACTCTTAAATTAACTTCTTAGACCCAGATACCTTTTAAAATATCTAGAAAATATTTTTATAAGGTTAAAAGTTATTTTAACAAGGTTAGAATCATTTTTGGAATAAAAAACACCAAAAAGAGGATTTTCAAAATGCTGTTAATTTTTTTATATCTCTATTGAGGTGTATTTTTCTCTATCAAAAACTCTTTAGTTTAAAAAATATTCAACATGAAAGTTATAGGATTTTCTTTTAGCTTTCATTTGACACCAAGATCATCAAATTTTGAGTTATATATAAAAAGTTATTACCAAAATACAAAAGGATACTCAAAATTGATAGCAGCATGTGTGCATGTCAAGCAACTGCTTGAACGTGTAAGGCGCCTGGCTGGCTATGCCAGGCGACTAGCTTAGTTTTGGCAGGCGAATGCCAGGCTATTGCCCCTGCTATTCCTTTAAAAATAACTTGGCAAGCGACTGGCGGATTGGGGCAGGCGACTGCCACGCAGCTATTTTGATTTTTCTCATAACGGTCAAATTTTTAAATGGGGTTGTTTGTAGCTCAAAATTAATGGAAACTTGGGGGATATTTCAACACATTTTGGGACCAAGTTACTTATCTTTTAAAGTCTATAAATAAGTCTCAGATTATTGAATCAAATACCAAGAATTCAAATTTAGCAAAAATTCAAAATCTCTCTCAAATTGCTCTCAAATTTTCAAGGCTCTCTCTTGCTCTCAACTTGCACGAAGCTTACTGAGTTAGTTATACCATATCTTGTGGAAACCATACGGGAGTACGTTACTTGGTTAACAGCCCAAGGATAAATTAACTGAGAATTTAGCTGAGTTCTGAATAGAAGAGTGTGAATGTGTTGTTGAAAAACATATTGAAGAAACAAATCTATATCAGCGAAGTATAAATTATAATTCAACTACAGGGCTAACAATTTCATATCTAGGGCTGACAACAAAAGATATATTGTGATTGAATGGTATAAAGCTTGAGATTGATTGGATAGTGTTTGTATTCCAAAAGTGCTAAATCTTGAATTTTACATCAATCTTATTGTGCTGAAGTGAATTTATATTTGACAATCAAATTGGGTGTACTGGTTTGGAAATTGTGATTAATTGTTTGATTGTTTCTACTTTCAAAGTGTGGTTGAAGATTGAATGTTTGATTGTGTTTAATTGATTGGTTGTTTAATTGTGTTATTGATTGGATAAAAGAACTAAGTTCTTGATTGATTAAAGAATTAAACAAATAAGTCAAGAATTGGTTAAAAGAAATAAAAAAAAGTTTAAGGTAACTTAAAAGGAATTAAAAGAAATTTTTAGAATCCAATTCACCCCCCCTCTTGGAAAGATATTCCAAATTTCATGGGTAAATTGACCTAGGTTAATGTTGACCTAGGCCTTGGATTCGATCATTTAGATTTGGCTCAATGAGCCTAGACCCAGGTCAAGTTGACTTGGACCCAGATCAAGTTGACCTGGGTCTCCATATCAAATCAAAGGTATTTTGATCTGGATTTTTTTGTGGATCCGAATTTCGAATCTAGGCATTTAGATCTGGGTTTAGTACCCAGATTCAAATTTGTTTAGAAATTTTATTCAAATTTAGACTTAAATTATAAAGTCTTGAATTTAAAATTTAATAATTTTAAACATGCTAGAAACAAAAACAAAAACAAAAATTTAAGGAACATATACCAACCTCTATTTTATGAATTCATACCTACAGAATTGCTCTTCCTTCTTACACAAACTCTGCTAATTATTTATTGTCAAGCCCATTTCTAGCCTCCTCACTTGAACCTTTCAGTCTTCAATTCTTCCTCAGCCCTTCAATCATTAGTTTTTTTTTACCGAATACTCTCAAACTCTCACTAGTATCCAAGTTGAATATGTTGGCCCACTTTTCTTTTCTATTTTTTCTTTTTTCACTTTTTCCTTTTTTTTTTTTTTTTTTTTTTTTTTTTTCACTTTCAATGTATTCAATTTTTTTCATTTTCCATTTATTTAGTCTTTTCCACGTATTTTCATCATTTTATTATATTAATGAATATTTACACAATAATGCATAACTTCAAAAATTGGACTAAGAAAAGACCCAAATGGGCACTAGAATTAAACCTAACAAAATAAATTCTATTATATAAGCTCCGAACAAAATGGGGGCGTCTACAACTCACAAACATAAATATTCAAATGGTCCATCAGGTCAATTGCATAATTTGGGTTTGGTTGAGTTGACCATAATTAGGGTACAAATTCGATGAGTTTGGTTAATTTGGTATGTGCACTTATTTAAATACATTATACACAATCATTTATACTTTCATATATTATTTTTCAAAAAGTATCAATTTTAATAATGACGTGAAAACCAATTATGTAATTTAAAAGTTATACATAATTGCAATCAACTAAAAATAAAATTATTTTTATACAAAATTAACTTAACATAAAGAGTGTCATCTTCTAATTAATTTAGTCAATTGCCAACAAACTCTTCCGTGAATTATTTGTGCTCTGAATGATAATGGGGTATGAATAGACAAATAAAAAAAGGCAGTCCGGTGCACAAAGCTCTCGCGTATGCAGGGTCCGGGGAAACGACGGATCACAATGAGTCTATGATACAAATAAAGATAACTAAATTAAGGAATTAGAGTAGATATGATCTTTTTATTAAAAATGAAAAATAAAAAAATAAAAAAACTCTTGCATATAAGATTTTTCACCTTGACCTTGTTAGTAATCATCATATTTTAAACAATCCAACATACAAATTAATCAAAATCTACATCAACTTTAAAATATAAGGCACTCGGCTCCTTAAAGAAGACTTCTCAAAACATCAAAACTTCATTATTAGTTAATAATACCCACAAAATTACTTTGTTCATGCTATTATTCACATTTCTCACCTTCATCATTTCCACCACCACATCCCTTAATGCTATAACATAAACTCATGGTGCTACATCACCCATTACCCCCAACCTCAAAAAGATTTCATGACCCCCCTCTCCCTATACACCTAACCATTGATTTTTGTATGATGATGTTCCATTCACCTCTTTCAGGAACATCCTACAAAAATAATTAGCAAAACATCATTTTGATCAGGTATTTAAAAGCTCTTGATGGCACACCTATGTAGGGGTGAGTATTCGTCGGTTTGGTGAATTCGGCTAATTAACCGAATGAATTAAAAATTTTCAATTAAAAAACTTCATTAACCAAAATTTCATATTTAACCGAACTCAAAACCAATCGAACCGAATTTCGATTAAATCAGTTAATCAATTTTAACTAATTTAATATTTTAATATATAAAATTTAAATAATATATATAATATATAAAAACAAATAAATTTTTAGTATATATATAATATATAAAATATATAATTATTTATTATTAATTTATACTATCGGTAAATTTGGTTAACCGAATTAACCGAATCGAAAACCAAAAATCGAAATTCAACAAAAATGAAAACTGAACCAAATCGAATAAATTTTTAACCAACCCAAAGCGACCAAATTTACTCGAATTCGATTTTAACGGAATTATGCTCACCCCTACACCTACACAATGATGGAAGTAGCTATGAGAATAGGTGGAGAGGCATCATGGTTGTGATATACGTAAATAGAAGGATGTATATGTAGAGAGTTGGGATAGGATTATGGGTCTTTCTACATTGAATATGTAAGGGATGAAATTTGACTATGGATCTTCCTTTATTGAATAGGTAATGGTGAAAATGGGTCATAAACTTCCTAAATTAAGAAGGTAATGGAAGAAGATAAAAGGGTTGAGTGTTCAATTTTGAATTTTGGAACATATGTGGAATTTTAATTTTCATGAATGCATAATGAAGGGTAAAATTATCATATCATTAGAATTTTTGTCATCTTAAATACTACTAAGTTTTTTTTTTCCCTTTAGTCTTTTTAGAAGTAGTTTAATATGATATAAATTTGTATTAAGTTTCGTTCACATTCATATAAATTTAAATTCAAAACCTAAAATTAGAAACCAAACTACAATATAGGTTCGCAAAATTAAAAGCTTTGATAAAATCATCTAAATTGGCTATACCCATGCATGTCCTTAATTAGCTCTACAATTTAATTGTCTGGACTTTCGCAATGGGTTTCATAGGGGACAATTTTATTTTTCTTTGAGCCCATTAAGCAGCGAACACGGACAATAGAGAACTAACGAATCGTTGGGCTTTGTAGGTAAAGCCTGAAACCTGTACTGGGCTTGAGTCCAGAATGGAACTAAAGAAAAACAATGCCCATAGGCCGTGTTACAGTGGAGCCCGGGGAAAAGCCCATTTATGGAGCTGCAGAAGCTAGCTAAAAGAGTGAAAATGTATATTATATAGACAATAATTCCGCCCACCGTGGGGCTCGAACCCACGACCACAAGGTTAAGAGCCTTGCGCTCTACCGACTGAGCTAGACGGGCAATGAGTTCAACGGACATTATTCCAACATAAAATTTGCTTTCACTATCTTTGACTTTTAAATAATAATTCTTCTATAATATAACATAATCATACTATATAATCAGATTTAAAATAATAAATTACTAACAAAAGAAAATTAAAAACTTTAAATTAGCATAAACATTAACTATTTTAATTAGAAAATGTATGAAATTAAAAATATCAATTAAAGTTTTAATAATTATTAATTAGGAAATAATTAAAATTTTAAGAGAAATATTTAAATTAAAATTAAAAATTTTAATTACAAGCATTAAAAATATTAATTGCAAATATTAATAAAAAATTTTATTTAATTTTTCAATTAGACAATATTTAAAATGTCTATCAAAAATGTTAATATTTATGTTAATTAACATCTATATTGGAATTTATAATTTCTAAAATTATTATTTTTAAAAAAATTAATATAATAATTACTATTTAAACACTATATTATCCTCAATTAATTATTTTGGTTAATAAATTATTAAGTGTTAAATGTTTTAAATTTATAATTATTATTACTTTTATATTTAATGAAGTATATATTCTTAATAGATTTTTGTGTTGAAAAATACAGTTGTTTTTCATATATTCATTGCATACATGTCAATGGAATAATGATCATCTTCCTAATATACGTATTAGGATTCTAATGTTAAATTAAATATTGACATGGAAATTTTGTGTATATTTTTAGGAATTTTACAATATGAATCAAATAAAAATATTTCTATAAGACAAACATCCTATTTCATTCCACGCGAATACTTTTGATATTGCGAACCAAATGACCCCTTAAAGGTTTGATAACTTTTTCTCAAGATTTTAAAATTTACATTAACCTATTCATCTATTTACAAAAAGATAAGTGCAAGGAAGGGATATAGGTATCTCAAAAATTATTTGTCCATAGAGGTTTCTAACTTTTGAAACGTTATACATGGGAGATTTTAGTTTTTTTGTCAAATCTAAAAGATGACTCGTCAACTTTTTAAAATATCATCAATTTTTTTTTTATTAAACTTGAAAAGAAGTCAATATTCTTTCACAAAAGTTAGGACAATTAATAATTGCTTATGGATAAGAACGACATTGTCATTTTTTAAAGTTAGGAAGTTAAATATAATGGTTTAAAAAAAAGGAATAATGTAGGAAAACTTTAGGTACTAATTATGTGAACCTTTCTTGGTTTATGTTATCCTTGGCTTACTCATTAATATGCTATCTCTCTCTAGATATTGCCAACACAAATTGATTATTTATTCTCACAAATGAAAGATTTATTTCTTGAGTATATATCACACTAAATAAAGGCACATTGACCAAAGTCAAGTACTTTATTGTGTAAGATACAATGATCAAAGTCATGTATTTATAATGGTTAATGAAGGGTTTCTCAATCAAGATACCTGAAATAATGGGGATGCATTGGTCAAAGTCATGAATCTCCTTAATTAATGTAGCATTAAAGAATGTATCACATTTAATCAACGTACATTTACCTTGAAAGAAGGAAAAGGTCATATGTCTGTATTTATGACTATTCGATAGATTGAGTCACTTATTGATTTATATATAAAGGACTCTTGGTCTCTCTCTCACCACTCAATTAAGTTCAGTAGAATTTCTATCACCAAGTCAAACATAAGAGTGAGTAAGGGAAGAGAAGATCAGGTAGTTTTCTACATAATAGAGACTTGATCAACTTGGATAGAAAGAAATAAGAGTTAATTGCATCGAAGTTTGGCTATCTCGGTGGAAATAGAATGAGGTATATTTTGAATTACATTTCTTATTCTTATTTGATTATAGTTCATAAAATTAGTTGAAGGACCTTTTATAGATATTTTATGTCTTCATGTTGGTGAACCTTAAGAGTTAACTAAAACAAGTTTAGACATAAGAGATGCATCATTATGTTGGGCATTGAAATTTATTGTAGCAAGTTTAAGAGAATGTCTATTTTTTCTCTAAACACCTATGCTTACAAAAAAAAAAAAAAACTGTTCTTGGAAGTTTTAATATTTGTAGTCCTAAATTGATTGAAAATCAAAGTTTTGCCAATAAAAGTGACTGAGAGCAAATGAAAAATATTTGATATGCATTTTCAGTTAGAAGGATGAATTGTGCTTATTTGTACCGAAAATTGTTATGTATTGGTAACTAGAATTACGTCATGACCTCCCAAGAAATTTGGTTCAAGAATTTTATTTTGAAACTTTGAAAATGAATTTTATTTCAAGACTTGTTAAAGCATTATATGATGATTTCTTTTCTAAAAACAACAAGCATTTAAGAAAGTCAAAACACAAAAATTTTGGATGCCTTGATGTTAGAGAGATGATATGAGATGAAAGGTATTGATGGAACAGATTAAGCATATACTCAATTAATTAAAGTCTTGGTGTATAAATGCATAATGAGCATGTGATGTCAAGTGGATTGACTTGTGGTTTATAATTTATGTGTATGCATATTATTGAAAATGAAAGATGATAGAAAAATATTTATGGTGTTTTGATATTATTGTGGAACCAATATAATGTATGAACATAAGTGAATAATTCATATGTTTCTTTATTTTGACTTATCTAAATAAATGTTAATCATGTTATACATGTAAAAAATTGTGTTAGGTGACTGACATAAAAACGATGTAATCCACATTAGTAATTTATTAGGTGTATGGTGAATATTAATAAAAAATTAAAAGATATATGATTTTTGATGTGATCATTCGAATAAGTGGGAAAATATTGGAAATTTGTGTGTGTGTGTGTGTGTGACGAATATATAAAGATACATAAGTTACGTACCTTATTTATTGGAATGTAAGATATAATAAATAAAGTAATGCATCTATAATGACTAATGAAGAGTATCCCAATTAAGATACATTGAAATAATGGAGATCTATTGGTTAAAGTAATGAATCTCCTTAATTAATATATCATTAAAGAATGTATAACATTTAATCAAAGTACATTCACCTTAGAGGAAGCAAAATGTCATATGCATGTATTTATAACTCTTTAATAGATTAAATTACTTATAGATTTCTATGTAAAGGATTCCCGATTCCTCTCATCACTCAATTAAGTTTGGTAGAATCTCCATTATTAAATCAAACATAAGAGTAAGTAAGGAGAGGTATTTCAGACCTCGCTTATATTAGTTCTGAGTAGGATTTATCTAATAAGATCTCCTCTTTTGGAGGTTTTATTAAACATTTTTAAATTGCACCATATTTTATATTTTATTTTAAAGTTTTTATATTTATTTATTTTTAAGGAGTTAATTAAAGTCCATTATATTCAATTTAGAGATAATTCATGATCAATTAAGTACTGTTTGTCAAACAGGTTTGTAGGGGGTGCTAATATCTTCCTCTCGCATAACTGAACTTTCGATCCCAACTCTGATAAATGTAGACCGAGACTACTAGTTTCTTGACTTAGGATTAGTCTAAAAGACCAATCAATGAGTAATAATTATGTGAACTAATCGTACCTAAAAAAATAGCAGATTAGTGGTGACTCCACTGAACTTTTATTATTATTATTATTATTATTATTATTATTATTATTATTATTATTATTATTTCTCGCTATTCCGAACCTTTTTTCCGAGACGTTGCGACAATAAGCTTTTCTACATGTTATCTTTCTTAAATTCAAAATGAGATTTCCCATCACCTAGATTCTTACTTCACACTGAGAATGTTTTAATATGCACAAACATAGCTGGCTAAATATTAGAATATTCAAGTTTCCCATCTTATATAAATAAAAATAGTGGTGAGTATTTAATCAATATGGTTAATTCGGTCAATTAGCCGAATGAATCGAAAAAATTTGATGGTTAAAGAAACTTGTTAACCAAAATGAACCGAAATTTCATATTAACCAAACTCGATACCGACTCAACCGGATTTCAGTTAAATCAGTCAATCGATTTATAATATATATATATATATATATATATATATATATATATAATTTTAGTGTATACATAATATATAAAATATCTTATTATAGAATATATTTCATTATTAAATATTAATTTATATTATTTAGTTAATTTGGTTAATCAAACATATTAAACTCAAAAACAGAACCAAAAATTAAAATTCAATGAAAATGAAAATCAAACTAAATCAAATAAATTTTTAATAGAACCAAACCCACGGAATTTACTGGATTAATTCGATTTTAACAGAATTATGCTAACTCCAAAATAAAAGGATGTCAAAATATAATTCATGTATGAGTTATGAATAGGGTTTTTAGATAAACAAATTACACTACTATAATCCATTTTATGATGCATTTGGTTCCTAGACAATAAAAACACAATATTTTCCTTAAATATACGACATTTGCAGTTCATGAATCAATGCTTAATTCAAATAACAATTTATTTAATAATTATCAAATAATATAAATAAATTATAATCAATCAATAATTTAAATTAATTTATATTTATTGAATAATAAATAAAGCATGCATGTCTTGTCATCTTGGCACTGGTTACTACTGGAAAGAATGGCTCTGTAAGCCCAACCAAGAAGGTAGCCCAACGCTTTAACGGCCCAAGATGTATCCATTGGCCCAAAGTAGGCTCCTGCATTGCTGTGGACCCACATTCATGCTTTCATGGGCCAGTCCCTCATCTTAGTCTTCCTCAAGTTGGGCTCTACTTAATGTAAATGGCCCATTTTTATTTGAGAAAAAATTAAACTATTAAACCAATTTTAAAAGAAAAGGGTTTTTTTATGATGATATATTAAAATTTAAATATTTTTTTATGAATACATAATATTTATAATCTTATGGTATTTTTTAATTTCCAAATGAATATATAACTCTATTTAATTTTTTTTTCTTTTATTGACGACCCAATGAATAGTAGGTGCATTGAAAATTAATGATCGATATGCTCTAAATATATCAACTTATAAAAGGAAGTCAAAACCCAGCAATCACTATTCAAGTCAAATCCTCTATTAAAAGCAATTAACTCTAATCCAATAATGAAGGGAGAGATCCACGTTGATGCTTTAAACCTCCGGAGTGATCCACGCCCCTGTGTCATAATGACGGATCACCCCAAGGGTCAAACCTCGCCACTATAAAGAATGGTGATGCAAACAAGTCAAGGTAACTCACTCTTAACGTACTTAACTATTGCATTCAATCTTTTTGAAGTGTTCCCTTACTTAGGCATTGGAGTGATCTCCTAGAGTACACCCCGGGTCCTCCAAGCTTGCTATGTTTCGATCCCTTTCAAGTCATCGAAAGTCGAAGAGCGACGGTCGCAAGTCATCACCAATTTTATCCCGTAACAATAATATTTTAATTTATTTAACTATTGGAGTATCCAAAGACTTGTTAAGAAGGATTTTGCCCATGAAGTATTATGATAGTTTTATTGAATAGGAGTATCTCAATCATTCCCCATACCAAAATGTAACCACAACCAATTATATTTCCATGCATAAGTATATGTGGGATTATCTGCATCACAAATCTCTTGAATTGAAGTACAAAGGACTACCAGGACTTGTCAAAAATCTAAGCACAACAAATTTGCATACTAAACATCTTTCTTATTAGTTGGAGATATTTCATCAATAGTGAGTAATGAAAGAAGTGTTTTCTAATGGTAAAGTCTCGTGAAAGTTCATTCAATTTGAGATATCTTAGTAATTGTCAAAAAACTCTGGTCTAATTTTTGTAAAATAGAAAAATCAAATTTATGTTAAGTTAATTATGAAGATGCTTGCTCTTTTCAACAATTTGTGTAGCGTCGACATCGGGTTTTGAAGACCCATTTGGGTTGCTAACATTTTGGTGACTATAATTTATAAATTAAATAAGCATAGATAATCAAATCATTGATTTCCTAACTTGTCTTTATCTTTTAGAAAATAGACTCGCTACTTTATTTTAATTTTTGGAAAGGCAAAATAAAAGAAAATCTTTTGAAAAGAGATTAGGTTCGGGAGTACCTTTGTAAGTAGGGAAGGTAATTCTTTAAATATTTTTTTTGTTAAAATTTAATGAATTAGCACTCTAAAACACCTATTCCATGAATAGTTACCGTACTTACCTTATATCTGTGTGTATC
The DNA here is from genome assembly GCF_029873635.1 of Malania oleifera. Lineage (NCBI taxonomy): Eukaryota > Viridiplantae > Streptophyta > Magnoliopsida > Santalales > Ximeniaceae > Malania > Malania oleifera. Next base: position 78,895,238 of record NC_080425.1, read on the forward strand.
TCTCTTTGTTGAAAGAAAATTTCTATAAGAAATGACTTAATTTTGGAAAAATATTGAAAAAATCTAACTAAAGGACCAAGTGGTCGACCGCCTTTTGCAATTTTTCATTCCTTTTGCTTGTTCAATTTAGAAATTTACCAACTATTAACTTCTTCTAAAAAGGCTTTCATAAAATGCAAACAAAAGGACTTAATCTCATGATAATACTATTACTTAATGCCTAATCAAAAAGCATATACAAACATGCAAAAAAAAAAAAATGAAGAAAAGAATGAAAATAGACTTTTTAGTTTTTATTTGGTATGATTGGATCTATAAAGTAGTCGCCTACAGATTCCTCCAAAGTGGAATCAAATTATATGTAGTTCTCAAAAAGACATTTTTAATTTCAAAGTTAAAAATATTTTTTTAGTTATTTTGTGAAACCCCTTGAATTTGTGATTTGGTTTCTTTGGAAGGAAAATTATAAAATTCAACTTGAAAACTTTTATTTTATCTTTTAGAATAGAAACTTTTTAATCCATTCAGCAGTTACAATATGAATGGTTCATTAAAAAGTTAAATTTTATAAAAAGATATTTTTGGTTTCTTTAGAAAGGAAACCATAAAATTCATTTTGAAAAATGTGAATTTTTGGAGGAAGAACTACAAATCCGACTTGACATTTGTTGAAAAAGATTAGAAAACATCTAAACGCATCATCATGGATGTATTACTCCAAAATGTTTTTGAAAATTTTGTTAAAGTATGAAAACTTCATACAAATTCATTTGTTTAATGAAAAAATTAATTTTTTTATAAAGAAATTATGAAAACTTCTAATAAAATTTATTCAATTTCAATTAAATATTTTCTAACAAGTGTAGAGACTCCAAAATACTTGAAATCTCAAAGGAAATCAAGAAAAAGTGCATAAAATAGTACTCTTAAGATTTGGTGGTTGACCACTTGTAGGCCCTGGTTGACTGCCTGTAGCCAATGACTACTTTTTTTAAAAACGAAAGGGGGTCGATCAACTGGCTACATGGACCCGTCAACCACCTAAAATCACATTTCCATATAATCATGCAATTTTGACTTATAAACATGTTTTTTCCTATGCAATTTAGAGGGAACATGTTCTATTACTCTTAACATGCACTTTTTTGCATAGATTAAGAGAGAGATCATAAATATTTAATCTTAATACTACATGATCCTCATTGTCTTATTTTGATGATAACAACTCATTAGTGGTTCTAAGTTAAACTAATTTCTGCACACTAAGTTGTAGGAGGTATAAGTGGAGAAAGCACACAGATACAGGTTTTAGTGCTAAGATCAAGTGAACACTCTCATAGGCAAAGATCAAGTGGACATTTAAATAGGAAATATAAAAGCGAACAATTACTCGGAAGAACTCAAGCACATCCAATAAATCAAATGTAAAGTCATAATGTAATAAGGAGTGTTTGAGGCAGGAACTACTGCAACTCTTACAGTATTGTTTCACGCATGTTTATTGAGCACGAGTTGAGCAAATTGCATGTGCATACTAGTTCATAAGAGTATATAGGATTTCACTAAGTCATGAGTTTAATATTCATGGTTTTCAAAAACAAAATAAAGAGTTTGATAAAAATATCCTATACTCAAATGTATTTAATATGAGACAAGTTTTAAATCATCTTAATTTTGTAATCGTTTATAGACTTGGTCCCAGTTGAATTAAAATCTCATTCATGCACCTATCAAGTTAATGAAGAAACAGGGCAAACCATCGACAGTTTAGCCCAGGTGCATCAACGGTTTCAGGGAGAGAGCTTAATAGATTTTGGCTTGAATGAAACTATCCACGGTTTGATCAAATCGTCGACGGTTTGCATTGGAATTCTAAACCCAACAACTATAAACATCTAGTTTTCAAAGTATTTAATTTTTTTATAAAGTCAATGGCCATAAAATGGCTAGTAGTTCAATTTGCCTATAAATACAAGTCCAAAGACTTGTTTAAACATTTATTTAGTAATTACATATCATTTCCAAGCACATTTCATTTTAGTTCATCATATTTGTGCTCAACATATCCCTTGCTCTTTAATCTCGTTGTGATTCATTACTTTGAGAGAGTTGTATGAGGTTCTCATTGTATCAAATATTAGCTTATTCAAGGAGCATTGTTATTGTAATTCATATTCATCTTGTAAGGGTTCTTTTTGAATCAAGTTTAAAAGGGATTGATTCCCTTGTTTGGGTTCTGTGTGAGCAAAAGGGATTTGTTCTCGTGTGAAGGTTCTTGGTGAACCGAATTGCAAAGGTTCTTGGTGAATCTTGCTGAAAGGCTCTGTGTGAGTGTAAAGGGATTTGTTCCCTTGTGGTGTAAAGGCTTCTCCACCGGTGAAGGAGATTGTGATGGTGGATTGAGAATCCTTAAGTGTGTCTCAAAATATCGACGTAGGCAAGAGGCTAAACCACGTTAATATTATTTGTTGAGCTTTTCTTCCCTACTCTTTAATTTATATCTTGTGCATGGTTTAAATTATATATATTGTGATATAATCATTTACATCTTGCCAAGATTTTATATTTTGTAGAGAAAATAAAAAATATGCAAAAGAGTCTATTCACCCCCCCCCCCCTTTTAAACTCAACTCTAGGACCAACAATTGGTATCAAAGCAAGGCTCTTATATTGCTAGAGTAATTTCTAGAGCGAAAAGATCAATGGCATATATGGTGAACACTTCTTCCCAAGAACAATTCATGGACAGACCACCGAGGTTCAATGGCACCAACTATCCTTCATGGAAAAATCATATGGCCATCTTCATTTAATCGTGCAATCTAGATATATGGGAGATCATCTCAAATAAAGACTTTTCCTTCTCCAAGAAAAATGAAGATATTCCAAAGTCAAGAATGGAGTTAACAACCGTTGAAAAGAGGTTAGCACAGCTTAACTTCAAAACAAAGCATTGTCTCTATTGTGCACTAAGCGATGAAGAGTACAATCGCATTTGCAGATGTAAAACTGCAAAATAAATATGGGACATGCTCAAAGATGCATTCGAAGTTAAGAAGAATGGTGATGTGGATGTTGCAACAACTTAGGAAGAATTTGATGAACTTTCCACTGACAATGGAGTAGAGAAGGAAGCAGAATATTCTTGTCTCATAGCTAACGAGCAAGAAGAGGTAAGTTACGATGACGATGATTATACTCCTTCGTATGATGAATTAGTGAATACTTGCACCAAATTATTTGATGAGCTTGACTTGGTCAAAAGAAAGAACAAAAATCTTGAGAATGAGCTTGTTTTATTTAAACAAAGGGAATCCTCCTTAAAAGAAGAAAATGATTCTCTTAAAAAGAAAAATGAGGAGTTCTTAACTACTTTTGAAAATGATTGTGAATATTTCAAAAAGAAGGCTGAAAATCTGAAAAATCAAATTGAAATCGTGAAGGAAAGTATTTCGAAAGAGTATATGTCTTTGAAAAGGCAAGTTGATGATTATAGTAAGATTATTTGTAAATTCACCAATGGGAAAGAAAGCTTTAATAAGCTTTTAGGAACCCAAAGAAATAAATTTTACTCAAAGGGTTTGAATTATGGTTCCTCCTATAATTCCTATGGTCATATGAATTTTTATGCATCATAAAATAGGGTAGTTAAGCTAAATCCCTCACATGCAAACAAAACTTGTTTGTATTGTGAAATAAAATGTCATATTCGTTACTCTTGCCCCTTTAGAGGTGTTAGAGGTAAAAAAAGAAGTTAGAATGAGTAGTCAAGAAAACAAACCCCTTGGGACCCAAGGAAGAATGCGTACCAAAACGAATTACAAAATTTTTAGAATATTGCTTCCTTAGAATATGATACCCCATGGAAGAAATGTTTAAAAGGATTAGATGTTACTACACATATCAACAAAGTGTACATTTCTTTTTGGGAGCCTTCCAATAAGAACTCCATGGTTAAGCATGTTTGGCTTGGAGTAATCTTGGGATGGGTGATCTTGTGGGAGTGGGAAGTTTTCTCAGGAAGTGTGTGAGTTAAGACAAAACACACTGAAATGGACATGTGTTGGTCTGTGAGGCCAGTCATTAGTGCGATAAGGCCCACCCCCCTATTGTCTGGTCCAGGTGGAGGAGGAGAGATGCAGTGCTTCCTGGCAGACCCAGGTTAGGGCGTTACAAAATGGTATCAAAGTCATTACCCAACCAAAAGTGTGATGAGATTCACATCGCCTGGGTTTGGAAATGTGGGTTCGCAACGAGGATGTTGCATTGTGTAAGTGAGGGAGAATGTGATATGCCATGGAAGAAAGGCTTAAAAGGATTAGATGTTACTACCCATATCAACAAGGTGTACCTTTTATTTTCGGGAGTCTTCCCATGAGAACTCCATGGTTAAGCGTGTTTGGCTTGGAGTAATCTTGGGATGGATGACATTCTGGGAAGTTTTCTCAGGAAGTGTGTGAGTGAGGACAAAACACACTAAAAATGACACGTGTTGGTCTGCGGGGCCAGTCATTCGTCCGATAAGGCCCACCCTCCTGTTGTCTGGTCCAAGTGGAGGAGGACAGACGCAGTACTCCCTAGAAGACCCAGGTTGAGGCGTTACACAGAACCTAGGTTTAGTTAATAGGATTTATGTAATGACCTGGAGAAATTATGATATTTAAATAATAAAGAGGGATGGAAATGGAAATAGTAACAGAAGGAGGTAGTTGACTTCGTCGACAAATGTGAACCGAGAGAATTTATCAAGTCCTCGTCGACGAACATAGGGGATTCTTCTACGAGGGTATAAAAGGACCTCGTCGACGAAGACAAGTTTCATTGACGAGAAGATACCGAGAGAGGATTTTGGGAAGTCTGAAATTCATCGACGAAGGTGCAGGTTCGTCAACGAACTTTCTATAGGACTTGACAACGAGGTGACGTGTCTCGTCGACTAATCCAGTCCTATAAATAACCCAAAACCCGGATTTAAATGTAAAAAATTAAGAAAAATATCACTCTCTCTCTCTCTCTCTCTCTCTCTCTCTCTCTCTCTCTCCATTTAATTTCACTCCCTTCTCTCTTCGATTTCGGCTCCGTTGTTCGCCAGATCGACAATCTGAGCCCATCACGACGCTCCTGGGGAAGTTCTCTCCAAATCTACAGGAGCAAATCGTTGGTGGAAGCAACTTGGAATTCATCCCTGAGTTAAGGTAAGGCTTTTTATTTGAAATCTGGTCTTTCCACAATTGTAGGAAATGATGTACTCGAATAAATACTGAAGTTTAGTTCTTAGAATTATCATTTTCAGGGTATTGCTTAGGGTTTCCTACGGGTGTAAGACCAGAATTATAGAGGGGCTTTTCAGTTGCCAGGTAAGGGGATAAATTAAAACAGTTATTTTCATTGAAATTATTATTATTTAATAGTAGAATAATTTTTAGAAAGCATGTGATTATATATGAGTATGATTTAAGAAAATGTAAGTTTGGAAAAATATTGAAATTGTACAGGAAATGTGTTTTCAGAACGGAATATATGGTTTCATTCAATACGTGTGGCATGAATATTTATATATATATTATACCATGTTAAGTTAGATTTACAAGATAAAGCATGTCGATAAATATTTTCAAGAATAACATGATAAACACAGTAAATTATGATTCGGGAATATATGATATGTTTGGCGCAAGGCCGTAATTGATGTTTGGCGCGAGGTCGTATTTACTCATGTTATTCGGCGCGAGGTTGTATTTATTCATGTTTTCGGAACGAGGCCGTAATTATTATGTTAAAGTAGAATTCATAAAATGCTATTACTTGATTTACAATAAACAGTATATGATTAAGTATATATGTTATCAGAACTCGGATATTAGTTTAGTACAATTTCAGGAGCACGGTACTGTAACTTATAGATCAGATATCTATGATCAGATTGGTACTAACCACCCCACAAGGGGGTGGGAGATGGATAGTCGATGTGGCTTTCAGTGTAGAGTGTAGACGTCCACCTGGCAGTCCAGACCAGGGTGTGGCGAGCCCATCGTACTTACAGACATTTTTGACTCGGCAGTGGTCTGCCAGCCATTGTCGGGTCCCGCCTTCAGGCTGCACAACCCATCATGGGGGGTAATACATGACATCAGTTAGCTATACATCCTGGATAGTTTTCAGTATTATAAATTATATCAGATAACACATGATTAGTATGATTACTTGAAAGTATGAAATTAGATGTTTATTTAATCATATTATGATTTATGTTTATGGTATGTGAAATGTATGGTATATGTATTATAACATTAAATATTCATGTTGTCACATAGCTAATTTTAATTTATCTACCCTTACTGAGAGGTGTCTCACCCCGCATATTAAATAATTTTTCAGGAAACCCGGAGAGACCGGCGGGTCAGGGCCGCCGCTGAGTGAGTTGAACTTCCCTGCTAGAAGGGTAAATTCTGATCTAGGATCAAGAGATTTTTGTTGTGCGATCCTAGGTTTATTTTGGTATTTTTGGGAGATCGTATACAAACACAGGTATTTGAGAATGTATATAACTCTGGTGTTTGGATTTTATGGTTATGAAAATGTGATTTAAATTTACTGCTGCTTAGGTTTCCGCTGTGTTTGACAGGTGTCCCCGATACCACGGGTTCGAGTTGACCATTTTATTTATTATGTTTCATTTTATATTAAGATAAGCAGGTCATTACAATTTAGGTAGATTTAACTATACTTAGGTAAAATGGGATAAGTGTTGACTAAGTGAGTGTATATAGTGCAAAATTAAAAACACTTGCCACAATAGCACTCAAAGTGTAAAAACTCAGTTTACGCATAATAATAGCTTAATTACTATGCTAGGGACCTTAGAGAATCAAGCCAATATTGATGAGTTCAAATGTTAAAACCAATATTATCTTTAAAATTGTATTTATCCTCATTGATTGGTCATTTTTTATGAATGAAAGTATTGGCTAAATTTTATGGGATGAAATAGCATGCACACCCTCACAAGCTCTTTATTCAAGTTTCTTCTTTTGGAATAAATTTATGGGTAACAATAGAAAATTCTTGTATTTCTGAGGTGAACAACCTAGGTCATCTACTTTGATTAAAATCTCATAACCCACCTCTTTAGACAAGAGATGCCTTCCTTAATCATATGAACATATGATGGTAAAACTTAATTATGAATATGCATAGTCAACATTTTTCTTGCATAATATTGAGTCTTAAGGAAATTAATTATAACAACATGAGTACTACGTACCATCCAACCTCCAACTCATTTTGGAACATTTTAAGCCAAAAGAACTGTTCCTTTCTTTTTTATGATGATCAAAGGGGGAGAAATAGGTTGGTGTTGTAGGTTGTCGTTTGTTGGGTGCTGTAGGTGGGTGTATTAAGTACAAATCTGTACAAATTTATAGTGTAGCTTAAAACGATTTTAATGGAAGTTCATATTTGTTACTTAATCTGTTTTAATGAAGTTCAGTTTATTTGTTGATTTGTCTTAATATAAAATGAACTTTCTAGTTTGTATAGTTGTATGTGATAACTCTAATGGATATGAAATATCTAGTTGAATGTTTTAATTATGCCTTATATGCATATAGTAAGGGGGAGAAAAATTTCATCTTATTCAACAATATGCATAAATTAAGGGGGAGCTTACAATTATATCCTATGAAACACCAATGGTTTGTCATTATCAAAAAGTGGGATATTGTTAGCCTGAGTGACTACATTATACTAATGGTTGTATTTTGATTATAACAACCCATTAGTGGTTCTAAGTTAAACTAATCTTCACGTACTAAGATGTGACAGGTATAAGTGGAGAAATCACACAGATACGGGATTTAGTGCAAAGATCAATCGAAAACTGCCATAGGAAAAGATCAAGTGGACATTCAAGTTGGAAGATCAAAGTGAACAATCACTCCACAGTGTCGCGATGCTCCCGAACGCGAACTTGGGATGGGTGTAAAAGGTGGATTTTTAAAAATGATATTTTTGTGGAAAACAATGTGCATGGAGTCGCCACTAACCTTTTGAAGTGTGGTTAGAACACTTGATACTACCCCAGTAAGGGTAGAATCGGTCTGCATTACCAGAGTCAGGTTCAGGAGTTTGGTTACGCGATGGGAAGGTATTAGCAAGCCCTACGCGACCATTCTTACGAACGGTACCTAATTAATAGAAAATTATCTCGAAATAAATTTAATAAGCCTTATAAAATTACTTCCTTTCAAAAAGTGTGAAGAAATGCACAAAATGAAATATTATATAAGTATTCCCTCATAACTGGGGCATATTGGATTCTAAAGAGCTCATGCCTCCCTTTTAAATCATCGGGATCGAAAAATCGAGAAAATAGGGTACAAAATAAACTCCCAACATTTTTGAAATTTTATAAAATTTTCCTAAATAAGGAAGAATACTATTCCGAGAGGTTTGGGACTTCATTCTGGATAAAAACAATTTTCTGGACCTCAAAAATATTTTCTCTGATTCTTCTGGATTTTTTGGTGATTTTCATAAGTACAAAAACATTTTTCTAGCCTCAAAATTCATTTTTATGATTTTTTTTGTAATTTTTCCTGAATTCTAAATAATGCAAAGACAATTAAGCAAAATGATGAAAATCAAGTCCTAAGAATATCTTTAAAATTTTTCCCTCAATTTCCTGAAATTTTTGCATTTTTCTGATTTTTATGAATTTTTTGTGAATTTTTTAATTAATAAATACCAAATAAAATAGTCAAATTGGTTAATTCCAGTTCAGGGGACCCAACCAATTTGGGGGCAAACCAGTCAAAAGGCCCCGGTCAACCAATTTAGGCCCGGTCGAGGCCAATCAGTCGTGAAAGTGTTTAAGGTTTGATGTGTGTGTTCTAGGGTGTGTTTAAATGTGTGTTTGAGTGTGTGGGAGTTAGTGTGTGTCTTAGTGTGTGTAAAAACGTGCGTGCAAGTGTTATCAGAAAGTTCAATAGTGGGTAAATGAGTGTGCGTAAATGTGTGTGAGTGAGTGCAAACAGTGTGTGTTTTTTAGTGTGTGCATGAGTGTAAATAGTGCGTGTTTTTTTTTGTTGTGTGCATGAGTATAAACAGTGTGTTGAGTCATGCATAAATAATGGGTTGTGTGCTGTGTGCAGTGTGCAGTGTATGTGCTGCATGTGTGCATGGTGTTGTGTGTGTAATGTGTGTGTGCAATGTTTTGTTTGTGAACTGTGTGGTTAAAGGGTGCATGTATTCTCTCCTCCCAACTTTAACCTCCATTACTCTCCTTGCACCCCTAGAGATTAAATCTCTTCCATGCCTCTCATAGACACACCTTTTGCAATATCAACATTTCCCAACTTAGAACACTCATCTACATTTATATTCGTCATTTTATCAAATAGCCTACACCCATCCTCAACAACCCTAGGAAACTAGAAGGCTTGAATATGTAGTGACCAATTAAAGAAACTAAAAATGGTATCCCTTCAAGGCAAAACAAGACCCAAGATGAGATCACTAATCACCCACCTGCTCGTGTAAGCTGCTGCAGTGAGAGATGGTAGGCGCTACTAGTTAGGGATCACAAGTAAACAAGGGGTGAGTGAGGATGAGGTTAGGGGAGGTGTTGAGTGAGCTTGATGTTGGTGATGATTCTGTGACTGGATCTGTAAGAGGGTGGTTGTGTGACAACGGCAGCAGCGGTGGTTGCAATTGGGAACACCCGAACGTGGTGTGTTGTGGGATCTACAGGAGGGTTATGCATAGACGTGGAGATGGTGGTATGGTGGTGGTCACTGAAAGAGTGTGTGAGGATACCGCTGTAGTTTTGCGTGGGTGTTGGGAGGTATGGCCGTTGAATGCACCCGATGACGAAAGCGATGATGGCTAGAGACGACGCCGAGGGGAACAACAGTGGTGATGATGATGGTGGTGTGTGAGTTTCTGGTGTGTGATTTCGGAGGTGGAGAGTTGGTTGGGTGGCAGAGACGAGGTCTATGAAGCAGGGACACTACAGCAGTAGGGTGGTGGTGATGATGACTGAGAATTTGGACGTGTTGCTGCCCGAGTTAGGAGCTGCATGAAGGATGGCTATGGTATGTGAAGGTGTTGGCTTTTTGAGTCCGATATTTGTTTTGATGCCGAAAAACCACCAGTATCTTATGTGTGCTTTTACTGTGCAAATAGGTTATCATTTCAGTATAAACATAAGATACTAGAAAATGGAAGTCAGCAGGGACATAAAACTCACACACTCTTGGCGAATTCCATGGAAAATGAAGAGCAAAAGAAGAAGACATTTTGATTTTTTAATTTGTATTGCATTTAATTTTTTATTTGGTTTGTAATAATGCATGCATATGCATGATATGATTTGAATGCTTAGATGACCGTAGTTTGACCATAAGGAACCAAAGGTCATAGACAAACCTTAGGGTTGACTTCGGTCGACCTTAGATAGACCCTAGGTCCCTGCACTTCACTTAGGAAAATAACATGGGTAAAATACGGCTTTAGGTTTAAAAATGAAAGGACTTCGGCCGACCGAATCAGGCAAGTTAAAAATGCCTCGGTCGACCGAACTGTTAACTGGTTCAAAGTTTGATTTGGTTCGAGCGATCGAGCCAAAATGAGTTGAATTTCATCGGTCAACCGAACCTTAGCCGTAACTTTTTTCCACCTTCCCCAAGCTCCCGAACTTTGTGTTCATTTTCACCTCGAGCGATCAAACTAAGCAGTTCGGTAGACCGAACTTAAGTCCAACCGACCGAACCTAGGACATTTTGGAAAATTGCCTTGTTCAGCCACCCGAACTTGTCCTCGGGCACCCGAACATAGAAAAGTTACTTTTTCTCATGTGTCTGTTTGAGCGACCGAACCTATCGCTTGGTCGACCGAAACTCTTGGGTTGGCCAAATTTTACCACAAGTAATTAAAGGTAATTGGATTTAAAAATTGATTAAACATTTTTAATAATATCCAGCGTGTCCCAACGGTCATATTTTTCGTAAAACCTATATATACCCCTATATTTGTCAAAATTAGCAACTTTGATTAACAAATATTTTCTCTCAAATAATTTTAACCTTTTGTTAACCAAAGTTCCACCAACTTATGTTTTATTGCAAAAACTATTTCTTGGGCAAATATTTTACTCTCCAACTCTCTTTATTATTCTTCGGAAAATATTTTGAAAGAGAGCATCTTTATTTTAGGGCATTTATTTTTGCATCCATGCTTTCATAGAAAAAGTTTTATATTGCAAAAATCATTTGAAAAGCCAAAACCCTAGGTTCTTCGATTATTCTTTGAAAAATATTTTTGGGAGAATATTTTATTAGGGTCCAAATATTTGAAGTATATATTATATACATTTTCTTCAAAAATTGAAAATATCACTTTGAGAAAAGCACTCTTACCCTACTGAGCATAAATCATATCATATTAGAGTGTGCATTTTATGAGCTTAAATGTGTACATCTCAGCTTATTGTTTGAAGCATGTAATATGTACAAAAATGTTTTTCATGTATCGGTTGGGTTCATCCCATAATTGAACTGGGGAGTCTCAGCCCCGTAAGTGAGACCGGTTTGGTTCATCCCCGAAATTAAATTGGGGTTTTCCTCGACCCGTAAGGAGAGGATGTAAACGGCTTCTGCTTCGCCCGTTTAAATAAGCAAGATTAGTATAATCCTTGGGGTATGCCCAAGGCGGGGACGGGCTGGTTTGGCCGAACCTCAATAACAAATATCGTGTGTTCCTCTCTCCTTATCTCATTTACGTTACGCACTATAATTTTCATATGTTTATGTTTGTCCATTTACAGTTATAATTATTTGCATGCACACATTCATTTAAATAAGATATGCTGCATGGGTATGTTTGCACTCACAGTTTTATTATTTACATACACGTTTGTATTATGAATGGGATATGATTTGTGGTGAATTGGCGAAATGTTTAAATTAGTCAAAAAGTTTTTAAAACCTAATTCACCCCCCTCTTGAGATCAAACCAATTTCAATAGAAGGCGAGGGAGTATAGGGTGAGTGAGGGTGTAGCACCTCAGCTCTTAATACGGCCCCAGAGTGCTACTATACATATATAACCTGTACAATCAGATAACATCCATCAAATACCAGCCCAAAACAGGGACCTACGGGTATATCATACTAATCTATACTTTCGTATATTGCGGAAAAACCATAAACATTCATATGGATTCTAATAGACGTACCAAAGTATCTAACTGTTCCTTACATATATTCATCCGTATGTAAAACATAAACTGTATTACATTCCCAAAAACCCATCTTGGCTAAAAACCCAAAAATCATACAAAACTTACGTCATCTAATTAGACTCTATGCTCCAAAGTCTTTCTAGAAGACTAGGACCGATTTCCTGTAGGACTTGAAATGAAGGCTGTAAGATTGAGGTAAGACACTTCTTAGTAAGGAGGAAGATATTACATCAGTGTGTGACAATATGTGTTTAAACCATTAGTGGCGATTAACATTCACAACATTCTCAGTACTGTAATATAGGAGATATGTAAATAATTCCTACAATAGATAACTCAACATTGTAACAAACGAGAGTTCCTAAGGTTAGGGTAGGGTACAGTTCCATACACTACACAGTCCTTCTGCCTAGTACTCAAACCTGTGACTTTGCCCATTAAAGCTTTTGAATCATGTATATGCATATTTAAAACACCATCTAGCTTTAAAACTATCATAACTATGTCAGTAACTCCCTATGGCCAAGGTTGTGTGATAACTAAGCACTGATCGAGCCATGTTCGTGCAAGCATTGTCAGGCATCAAAACAAACTGCAACCCAACTTGGCCATCACCACCATGATCCCTTTTGACCAGTGGTCCTTTGTACCAAGCCGACTACTAGATACCCACACTGAAAACATGTGTGTGGTTGCATTGTATCTATATGTTCTAGCAACAGTACCGCGCTTAAGATTTTTAAGGCTTTATATAATATTGAGCTTCTTATGCTTTGAGTGACAAGATGCGGTCCCAATTATCATATATACAATTTACCATAAAACATATTAACCTGTGCAATTCTAGTATTTTTACAATCTCATTCATGCATTCTTTCATTCATACTAAGGTATAAACCGACACATACCCTCTCGGTTTAACCCTTACATACATAGTGCACAGTTTTAACCGGCATCTCATTTCTGCATTCCTGAAAGTCATTTGGGACTCAGTCCCCATATTTCTTATACGTACTTAATTGAATCAGTATATTCTCTTATAGTACCATTTCATATCATATGCCACATCTATTTGGTCAAAATATGCATTTCCTATAAACCGGTTTGAAAAATATCATTTCTGCTGCAATTAAGAGTTTCAAGCATCTCCTACTTTAGTTTTAATACAAATAAAGTAATTTTAAGAAATTTGGAGATCATATGCCAAAAACCATAAAACTATAGAATCAACATATCTACCTGGTGAAATTTTGCAAATAAGTAGTCATATCATTCATATAAACATAAGCTACATAACTAGTGGTTTCGTTTTCTAAAAATACTGATGTAAACAAATCTCGTTACCTTTTTAACTAAAAATCGAAACACAAACAAATCGATCCAAAACAACGACATGGGATCCTCGAAACCACGATCTGATCTACTATAACTATAGAGTTTCCTCCCTTGATCCACGCAGCAACCTCCGATCGTCGAAACAGACGACGAACAGCGAAGGATTGTAGAGAGAGAAAGAGAACTCACCAATTCTAGAGAGAGAGAGAGAGAGCTTTTGGATTTTATTAACCCTTAAGCAACCAAAAAATGATATTTGAAGGGCCTTTGACCTAGTCAAATTTGTCGATGAAGCAGCGCCTTCGTCGACAAACCACCTAGGCTGTTCTTGGATGAAGCTCTTCCTTCATCGACAAACCTCATCGAGATATTTTCTAGTTCACTCGGTATCTCTCCGTCGATGACACTCTTAATTTCGGCGACGAAGAGCTAAAGGGACTTCGTCGACGAATATACTGGCTTCGTGGACGAACCCTACTGAAATTCTCTTCTTACCCTTTTCTTATTTATCTTCCTTATTTTACGGATTTGGGTCTCTACAGAGGGATTGTGTATAACTGCGAGGGTGGAGAGATCTGGCTGGTAATACAATAATAAACATAATAATGCACCTATAGATACCGCAATGTACAAGATAAAAATAAAAATGATATGAACATGGTAGTAAGCATTATGAAACAGAATACTACAACACCACATAAAATAATAAATAAATAAATAAATAAATAAATAAATAAAATCACGTTGGCATAAATGGATATTAACAGTAAACAGATCAGTTCAGATGGTCCAAACCAGCAAGTCGAAACAGATCCAATCTCTGTGAGGAACCAAAACGGACCTTTGATTTGAGAGTCTTGTCGTAAGGACTGAAAGCCGAAGCCAGGGGTGCTTGCCGATAGCCTATTCGAACTCTCCGATGAAGCGCCTGTACTCTACGTTGAAGTAGTTGCCTGTTTGTGGCCGTGAAGCGATGGGAGTGTGCTGGGTTGGCCGTGACGGAGACGGATCGAGTGGCGATGAATGTGCCATAGATGGGAGTCATGAGTGCCAAGGATGGCAGCCAAAGATGGTGGCAACGAGCTTGAGTGTATGGATAACGTAAGTGACGAAGATGAAGATGATGAGCTAGACGAGGAGCTTAGGGAGGGCTCGGCCCTAAGCTCTGGCAACGGTGATGGTTGAGCGGATGGAGATGTTAAGTTGGGGGTTACGCCGGTGAGAGAGGATTAGGCTGTGAGGTGACCGGAAATAATATGGGTGGTACTGTGCTTTTTCAAATAGTTGGGTGATCATGAAGTTAGGCTGTGAGATGGTCAGAGAGTGGACGAAGATGGATGATGGAGATGGAGCTGCCGGGATGCTCAGGCTTGCAGAGTGTCAGAGTGAGAGAAGAGAGATGAGTAAGGTTGCTCTATGATTACGAGTGTGAAAGGTGAATTTGGAGACCTCCCCCCTTTTTGCTCTGTGCAACAACTCCTTATTTATACGGAGTTCAGGTGATGCCTTAGCGCCCATTTACTTCAGCGAGGCTCCCTTTAACAGACTGTTGGGGTGTGATATCCCATGGAAGAAAGGTTTAAAAGGATTAGATATTACTACCTATAGCAATAAGGTGCACCCTTCTTTTCGAGAGTCTTCTCATAAGAACTCCACGATTAAGCGTGCTTGTCTTGGAGTAATCTTGGGATGGGTCACTTTCTGGGAAGTGTTCTTATAAAGTGTGTGAGTGAGGACAAAACACACTAAAAAGGACACGTATTGGTCTGTGGGATCAGTCATTAGTCCGATAAGACCCGCCTCCCTGTTGTATGGTCCAGAGGGAGGAGAAGAGACGCAGTTCTCCTTGACACACCCAGGTTGGGGCGTTACAAAATGGTATCGAAGTCATTACCCAGCCGGAAGTGTGATCAAATTCACATTGCGTGGGTTTGGAAATGTGGGTTCACAATGAGGACGTTGCGTTCTATAAGTGGGGGAGAATGCAATACCCAATGGAAGAAAGGCTTAAAAGGATTAGATGTTACTACCCATATCAATAAGATGCACCTTTATTTTCGGGAGCCTTCCCATAAGAACTCTACGGTTAAGCGTGTTTGGCTTGGAATAATCTTGGGATGTGTGACTTTCTGAGAAGTTTTCTCAGGAAATGTGTGAGTGAGGACAAAACACACTAAAAAGGACACATATTGGTCTTTGGGGTTAGTCATTAGTCCGATAAGGCCCACCTTCTGTTGTCAGGTTCAGGTGGAGGAGGAGAGACGCAGTGCTCCCTGACAGACCCAGGTTGGGGCGTTACACAGGGAATATTTCCTCCTCAACAACTTTGTTCTATGCTTACGTGATTTTATTTTTGATTTTTCTAATCTATTTCTTTTTGTGCGTAGGTGAACACGGGAGGCCAATTGGCAAGCAAGGGGTGGAGGGTTTTTGTTTATTGCATTTTTGTGATTTTCTTTTGCTATATTTTGATGTACCCCCATTTCATTTGTACCACAACATTCTTTTTTACAATTCTTTCCCTGTACTTTCCATTTTTTATGTACCTTTCCCCCTTTAATTAAAATGTGACATCATGTATTTTTCAAATTTTGACCTTGCCTAAGAATGCCAGGTAATAAAATATGACTTTAAGACTTTAATCAAAATCCCCAGTTTTATGATTAGAAGAATTGATTTGAAAATTTAAAAGATTCAATTTTAAGATCTAAGAAAAACTAAGCAGCTCGAAAGAAGAAATAAAGGACTCAATTTAAGATTTAAGACCCAATTTCAAGAATTAAGAAATTCAGTTTCCAAAAAGAAATAAAGGACTCAATTTCAAGATTTAGGGAAATTTTCAACTTTTAAAATTAACGCCAAAAAGACTTGATTTTTGGAAACACCAGACCTATTTCACCAAACCTAACTAATAGCAAGGCTCAACTTTTGAAGAAGACTCAAAATAATCGGGACTCCTATCTGAACTAAAACACTAGGGTTTGATCGGACTTAAAATTAGTTTTATTATATACTGGGCTTTCTCAGGGTAGTCTGGTTAAAATTGGGGTGTCTACAGGAAGAACTCAAAGACATTTAATAAAGCAAATGTAATGGATAGTGTTTGAAGTAGGATCTGTTGTAACTCTTGCAGTATTGTTTCACGCATGTTTATTGAGCAAGAGTTGAGCAAATTGCATGTGCATACTTGTTCATAAGAATATATTGGATTTCACTAAGTCATAAGTTCAATACTCATGATTTTCAAAGACAAAACAAAGAGTTTGATAAAAATATCCTATACTCAAATGTATTTTAATATGGGACAAGTTTTAAATCATCTTAGTATTGTGATTTTTTATAGACTTGGTCCTAGTTGGGTTAAAACCTCATTTATGCACCTCAAAATCAAGTTAATGAAGAAACAGGCCAAACCTTCGACGGTTTGGCCCAGGTGCATCGACAGTTTTAGGCAAAGAGCTTAATGGATTTTGGTCTGAACGGTTTGAGCAAATCGACAACGGTTTGGGGAATTCGTCGACGGTTTGGGGGATTCGTCGATGGTTTGCATTGGGATTCTAAACCCAATGACTATAAACGGCTAATTTTCAAAGTATTTAATTATTTTATAAAGTCAATGGCCATAAAACGGCTAGTAATTCAATTTTTCTATAAATACAAGTTCAAAGACTTGTTTGCATTGATTTAGTAATTACATATTATTAATCGTCTCACCCGGGAGTATATAGAGTTAGAGGGGGGGTGAATGAACACTTTTCAAAAATTCAAGATTTTCTCTACAAAATAAAACTCTTGACAAGATTGCAAGCAATTATATCACAATATATAATGAAAATCAAGCACAAAACAAAAATTAAAGAGTGAAAGGAGAGAAAGCTTAACACCGGTATTTTAACGTGGTTCAGCACCAAGCCTACGTCCACGCCTTAGCACAAAGCTAAAGATTCCACAATCCACTATGAAATTCCTTCACTGGCGGAGCAAGCCTTACAACTTGGGTACCAAATCCTACACTCGGGAACAAATCCCTACTGCACTCACCAAGAGCCACAAGGATCACCAAGATGCCTTGCAAGTCAATTCACCAAGAACCTTCACCAAATGGTTTACAAAGAAACTTTTGTAAGAATATGAAATACAAATGATGCTCTTTTAATTTGAGCTTATACAAAACAATCCTCACACTACTCTCTCAAGGAAAGATTCAAACAAGATTAGAGAACAAGAGAGTTTGAGCACTTGTGAATGAATGGCAAAGATGCAAAGTGCCTAGGTTTTGTATAAAATGATATTTTTCACTATAAGCTTGTAATAATAATCAAAACCATGTCTAAACAAGCCTAATAGCTTATATTTATAGCCAATGAGCCAATATGAACGTTAACATATTGGCTCGTTGGGAGTGAATCCCATGTGATTTGTTTGAGAACTAGCCGTTATGGCGCTGGGCATAAGGTCGATCGTCAATGAGTTCCCTGCCCTTGTTGACTAGTCACACTCTGCCAACAATCGTTAACATTATGTCTACGACTCATTGACTAGTGCCCTGCACTCGTCGACTAGTGTCGACTAGTGGCTCCCACTCATCGACGAGTGCCCTGAATTAGGAGAAGTCATCAACATAAAAGTGTTGGGATTTTGTCTTAAATTTACAAAGACACTAAGATCATTCTTTTTGGACTTTTCTAGCAAAAGTTATACCTTAAATACTAAAGGGTGTTCAGGACTCGAGACTGCTCTACGTTAGTCTACGATTGCTCTGTTTTTCTTTGTCAAAAAGTCTTTTAATGACTTAAAACATTCTTGGGCAAAAGTATTTGAAAGATATTAAGTCCAATTAAGTTTAATACTTGTCCAAAAGAGTTTTCCCATGAATATAAGATATCTTGTTTATGAAAACACATTTGAAAGCTCGTTTTGATATCCTGTATGCTTAGTATGTCCTTTATAAACAAAAAAAAATATGCTTGACTTTTTTTAGGCTTTAGTGTTGACTTTTTGAGTTTGATCCCTATTTTGATGCTGACAAAGCACCGGTTTATTATATATGTTTTTAAGTGCTTGAACAAGTTTACTATTCAACACACACATAAGGCAAAAGGGAAATGGAGGCCAGAAGACTTAAAGCTTACTTCGTCTAGCGCATTCAATGGAGAGGAGCAATGAAGAAGAAGAAGAAGAAGACGAAATTTAATTTTAATTTGTATTGCATTCAATTTTTTTTATTATTTGGTTTGTAATAATGCATACATCTTGTATGATATGACTTAAATGCTCAGATAACCATAGATCGACCTTAGGGATCACCTGGTCGACCGACGTCAGATTTTTGGGGTTAACTCTCAATGACCATAGATTAAATTTAGGTCCCCATAAATTCTAGTAAACATTAGGACTTAAATTAATCTTTGAATGGGTCTTAGTCGACCAAACTCAGCTAGTTATATTCAGCTCATTCGACCGAACCATTTAGAGGTCAATAGTTTGACCAAGGCTCAGTTGACCGAACCATTTATAGGTCAACAGTTTGACCAAGGCACATATCTTCCACAGTCGACCGAACTAGCTCGTGTCTGACACCCAACTGTTTGGCCGACCATGTGATACCCTGGGGAAGAAAGGCTTAAAAGGATTAGATGTTGCTACCCATATCAACAAGGTGCACATTTCTTTTCGGGAGCCTTCCCATAAGAACTTCACGGTTAAGTGTGCTTGACTTGGAGTAATCTTGTGATGGGTGACCTTCTAGTAAGCTTTCTCAAGAAGTGTGTGAGTGAGGACAAAACACACTAAAAATGACACATGCTAGTTTGTAGGGTCAGTCATTAGTCTGATAAGGCCCACCCCCTGTTGTCTGGTCCAGGTGGAGGAGGAGAGACGTAGTACTCCTTGGCAGACCCAAGTTGGGGCGTTACAAAATAGTATCAGAGCAATTACCTAGACGAAAGTGTGATAAGATTCACATCACCTAGGTATGGAAATATAGGTTCACAATGAGGACATTGCATTCTGTAAGTGGGGGAGAATGTGATACCCCATGGAAGAAAGACTTAAAAGGATTAGATATTACTACTCATATCAACAAGGTGCACCTTTCTTTTCGAGAGCCTTCCCATAAGAACTCCACGATTAAGTGTGCTTGGCTTGGAGTAATCTTGGGATGGTTGACCTTTTGGAAAGTTTTCTCAGGAAGTGTGTGAGTGAAGACAAAACACACTAAAAAAGACATGTGTTGGTCTGTGGGACCAGTCATTAGTCTGATAAGGCCCGTCCCCTGTTGTTTGGTCCAGGTGGAGGAGGAGAGACGCAGTGCTCCCTGGCAGACCTAGGTTGGGGCGTTACAGACCAAACTTCTAGTTCATTTATGATTGAGTCGACCGAACCATATGAATAGCAGACTAAATTTCAAATATAGTCGACCGAACCTCAAATGTTTTCAGAATCGCCTAAATTCAGCCGACTATATACATAGTTCAAAAGTACCTTGGTTGACCGTACTTATCAATATAGCCGATCGAACTTAAAATACAGCCAATTGAACCTCTCAGGTTGGAATTTTTTAAAGCGCTAAAACGTCATTAACTTTTAATTAAACTTTTCTAAAATACCGAGTGTGTCCCCAACAGTTATAATTTTTGAAAAATCGATAAATACCCCCTTCATAACTCTTAATTAGCAACTTTGATTAACTCCCAAATCCTCTCAAATTATTTTGTTAATCAAAGTTCTCCCAAATCATTTTTATTGCAAAAGTCATTCCTTTGGGGCAAATGTTTTAAATAAAACTCTCCAACTCTCTTTCTATTCACTTATTTCAAAATCACTTTGGAAGAGAGTGTATTTATTTTAGGCATTTAATTAGTATTCACATGCACATATTTTCACTTGTTATTTATTTTCTGAAAATCATTTTGAGAGTATTGGTTGGGTTTGTCCCAGTTATTTCTTTGATAAATATTTTTTTTGGAGAAAAATTATTTACAATACAAATATTTTCTTGAGCCTAAATTCCTAAATTCTCCAAATATTCTTTATTTACAAAAATATTTATAGGAGAACAATAATACTCATTTTTCATATATATTTTATTTGTGCAAAATTATTTGATAACAATAATACTCATTTTCCATATATATTTTATTTGTGCAAAATTATTTGATAGCACCATTACTCTACTGAGCATATTTCATGTCATAT
This sequence comes from Malania oleifera, assembly GCF_029873635.1. NCBI lineage: Eukaryota > Viridiplantae > Streptophyta > Magnoliopsida > Santalales > Ximeniaceae > Malania > Malania oleifera. Next base: position 78,916,011 of record NC_080425.1, read on the forward strand.
TAGAGTGCATGCATTTAGAGCTTAAACGTTGTACATTTCTACTTGTATTTAGAAGCATTTTATCATATACACAAATGGTTTTTATTGTACCGGTTGGGTTCATCCCATTAATTGAACTGGGGAGTCTTAGCCCCGTAAGTGAGACCGGTTAGGTTCAGCCCAAAAATTGAACTAAGAAGTCTCAGCCCCGTAAGTGAGAAAAGTTGGGTTCAACCTTATAATTTAGTTGGGGTTTTCCTCGTCCCATTAGAAGAGGATGTAAACGGCTTCTACACCGCCCATTTAAGTAAACAGTGATAGTGGAATCCTTGGGAGGTATGCCTAAGGCGAGGACATGGGCTGGTTTGGCCGAACCTCGATAACAAATATTGTGTGATGCTCTCTCTCTCTCTCTCTCTCTCTCTCTCTCTCTCTCTCTCTCTCTCTCTCTCTCTCTCTCTCTCTCATTTAATTTATGCCCTTTAAATTTAGCATGTGTATGCTTGTTCATTTATGGTTATAATTATTTGCATGCACACTTTTATTTAAATGATATATGCTGCACGTGTATGTTCACACTTATAGCTTAATCATTTTTCATACACGTCATTATATTGAATGAGATATAATTTGTGGTGAATCGGAAAAATTTTTAAATTAGCCAAAAAGTTTTTAAAACCTAATTAACCCTCCCTCGTTTCGATATCTTATATGCTTAGTATATCCGTTATAAAAAAATATGCTTGACTTTCTTGAGGCTTTAGGACATAAAGCTCGTTTTGACAAGACTGAGACTAAGTATGTAATAAGTTTATAAAACCAAGATGTTTGAAAACTTGTCCCTTATAAAAACATATTTGAGTTTAGGATTCGTTTGACAAACTTTTTGTTTTATATTTGAAAACTATAAATGTGAGTTGTGACTTAAGTAAAATCTTATAAACTCATGTGTCCTAGTTGCATGTGCATTATGCTCAACTCTTGCTAAAAAATCATGCAAGAAACAAAACGCAAGAATTACAACATAAACTATCTCAAACACAATCCCTATTACATATTATTTTACACTAAGCTTCCTTTGGTTGTGCTTGGGTTCTTTCTGAGTGAGTGTCCTTTTGATCTTTCCTTCTTGACATCAACTCGGTCCGATCTTTGCTTTCGATCTAGTACTTCATGAATTCATCACTGGAACTTGAACTAAACATGATCTGCAAAGATAGGAAATACTAGGAACAACATATAAGTTAATATCATCAAAACATATAAACCATGATAGTGAAGTCACCAAGGCTAACATTCTCTCCCTTTTGATGATATCTAACCTATTAAGAATCTATTTAATCTTTGCATTTGTATTTATAATTACCATAACTAAACATTCAAAGATAAGCTGACCTAGAACCACTAATGGGTTGTTATCATCTAAACAAGACAATTAAACTCATGTAGCCACCAAGGCTAACACTCTCCCCCTTTTTGATGATGGCAAACCATTGGTATTCTCTATAAGGTATATTTTAAAGTTCCGCCTCAAATTATGCATATTCTAGAGTAGGACTAACATATGCTTCCCCTTACTATATGCATGTCTACAATTTGCTCCCCCTTACTTTATGCATATAAAACATAATAAAGACATTCATAACTATTTAAGCTATATTTATGCAAACCATAGAAAGTTCATTTAAGATAAACAAATAAGCAAAACAAACTTTCATACTACCATATGCATTCTACCCCACATACATTTTTCACTTCTCCTCCACACATAGCACCAAACATCTTCTTCCTAACATATAGGACATCAAATTTCTTCTCCCCCTTTGATCATCATCAAAAAGAGAGGCACAATTCATTTTACCTAAAAATGATTTCTCCCCCTTAATATAAGATTCCATGGTGGTGAGGTGAGTGTGTGCAAAAACAGTATGTCAAAAGATTGGTGCTAAACCATAACATTGGAAATGCCAAGAATGACTTTCTTGCAAAGTCATGAATGATGATTTTTTTTAAAGAAAAATACCATATGTTGATTGATTAAACATTCAATGCAAATTTTCAATCGTTGTTATGATTAACTTCATTAAAGCTCAACTTCATGAATGGGATATATTATGCTATGCTTAGACATCCTACAATGTATCCAAACAAGAGCATATATCATCAAAACAAATTATAGCATGCTTTCATGAAGAAAAACAAGGTATCCCACTTAATAAGCTTAGAGCACATGCTATTTTATCCCACAAGCAATAGCCAATATTTTCAAGTAGAAACCAAATTTTTTTTTTTTTACTAAAAGAGGGCAGCACCTCCATTTATTTATTAATATAAACTCACTTTTGGCGGAGGAATACCGTGGTTACAAGATAAAACAAAAGGGAGAGTACAGAAAAACCCTCCCAAAAACCAACACCAGCAACCAACCAAACTAGGACAACAAAACTAAACATAACTAACAAAGAAGATAAAAACATAAACACAACCAAAAATAAATCAAAATTCACCAACCGAAACTCTAGAGATGAATTAACGACGAATGGAAACGAGACCCCAGCTATCCATCCGAAGAATATCTTTTCAGATTATGTGGTAGAAGCAGTTGTTCTTCGTAGATTACATTGTTTCCCATTTCTCCTTCTTTAGCAAGAAAATCAGCCGCACTATTGCCTTCCCTATATTGATGCATCACTATGATGTTCACTCCTTCTAACTCCACCACGAGCTCCTCCCAAAAATCTCAAAGTACCACAAAGTACATCTACCTTTCCGAAATCAATCAACTACAATTCGCGAGTCACTTTCAATAATCACATTAAAATAATGCAAATGTTTGCACAAACGAATTCCTTCCCCGATTGTTTTTAATTCCGCACTATTATTTGTACCATTGCCAAAATAACTTGAAAAAACAGCTTTTACCATGCCATGGCAATCCCGAATAATTCCTCCACCTCCTAAAGTACTCGAATTGCCCCTACAACTCCCATCACAATTAAGTTTTATCCACTTTACTGGAGGTTTAACCCACAAAATAATTTTTTCAGGCCTGTCGCAAACTCCCTGATGCTTAATTTGAAACTCATTCAAAATCTTAATGTCCGACTTCTTCAATTTTTGAAAATAATTGGTGCTCTCAGCAATAAAACTAACGCAGAATCGAACACTTCTCCACATCTAATCTGCACTTTGATAAACTCCTTCCATTCTCGCTTTACATCTTTGATTCCAAAGGCACCACGTAATCAAACCCGGAATCAGCCCGATTAAAATACCTTTAATAGACGATTTTTAAGTATAATGGAACCAATTTGCCATTTTATTTTTCCAGGGAAAGGATCGTTGGAAAGAATCCCCAACGCCACACTAGCCCGACACCAAACCTCTGAAGCCACCTCACCTAAAGAAAGAATATGATCAATATTTTTCTGACTTCTTTGAACGCAACAATCACACGCTGAAGCCATCGATATTCCTTTGGCTTGAATTCTATCATCTACAGTCAAGCATCTAAACCAAGCTCTCCATAAACACATTGAGATTCTTTTAGGCAATAAAGAATGTCAAAACCAGTCATTCCACACAAAATTATCACTTCTACTCCTCACTGCCTCCCAAACCGTTTTTGTAGAAAAACTACTGTTAGGGGCGGGCTTCCAGACAAAAATATCCTGCCCACTTTTACCCTCCGGCACTTGGTGCAAAATTTCCATTATTTTATCGGCACTAACCAATTCCAGTACTAAATCAAAGTTCCAATTATTATTCAGCCAGCAATCTTAATACACAGTTTCTTGTTCAAAATATCCTCAGTGCTCACAGATAATAGGTCTGATGATAGCCACCTATCAAACCAAAAAGAAGAGTTTCCACCTCTCACCAAAATTTTAACATTATCCATAACTTTTGGAATGGTGACCATAATTGATTTCCAGAACCGAGAATCATTTGGTCTCCCCTTCCTTATTAATAAATGATCATTTCTGCAATATTTAGCCCTGAAAAAACCTGCCCACAGATTGTTAAAGGTGAGCAATCTGAAGGCAAATTTCATAAGAAGAGATTTCTGAACTTCCTTAAGATCTCTCAAGCTCAGACCCCCTTCCGAGGTAGGTTTACAAATTTTCCCCCAAGAGCACCAATGAATCTTTCTTTTATCTTTCACCTCTCCCCATAAAAAATTATAAAGAAGAGAGTTAATGCGAGAATATGTGACTTGCGAAACCTTAATAATAGACATCAAATAAATAGTCATGCTTGTAACAACCTGAATAAAATGGTAGTTAAATAATAAAAGAAAAGGGATATGGAAACCGGAAACAGAAGGAAGTCGTTGACTTCGTCGACGAATACAGGGGATTCTTCGACGAAGGCTTTAAAGATTTCGTCGATGAACACAGAGTTTCGTCGAAAAGAAAATACCGAGAGGGGTTCTGAGGCAGCCTGAATTTCGTCGACGAATACAGGGTTTCATCGACGAAATTTGTGAAGGACTCGTCAACGAAGAATGGGCTCATCGATGAAATCCTCTATTTTATATATACGAAAATCCAAAATTTTATCTTATGAAAGAAGCCATCACTCTCTTCTCTCTCTCCCCTTCGGCTCTCTCTCTCTCTCTCTCTCTCTCTCTCTCTCTCTCTCATCATTTGTGGGCCAGATAAACGTCGGATCGACAATCCGAAGTCACCACGACGCTCCTGGCGGAGTTCTCTCCAAATCTTCTAGAGCGGATCGTGGGAGAAAGCTAATTGGAAATCATCCCAGAGTTGAGGTAAGGCTTTTTAAGCCATATTTGGCCTTACGTTAGTTAGAAGAAATGTTGTGCACATGAAAATACTGAAGTTTAATACTGGGGGTTTTCAGTTTTAGAGTATTCGTCAGGGAACCCCTCAGATGTTAAACTTGAATGCTTTTGGGTGAAAACTTTCTACTCAATATTTGGATTTTTGGCAGTTGAGAAAAATATTGTATGCTTCAAAATACTGAACTTTAATTCTGAGATTTTTCATTTTCAGGGTGTTGAGTTAGGAACCCTGCGGGTACGAGGCAGTTTTATTAGGGGCTTTCCAGGAATCAGGTAAGGGGATAAACTAAACTAGTTTACGTTTTTGAGAAAATACTTATATATATAAATATATATATTTATCATTTGATTTATGAAAAATGTATATGTTTATATATATATATATATATATATATATATATGTTCTATATTTGCAAAATACTGTGAAAATGATCGTATGTTGAATATATGGAAAATCTATTGTGTAGCATGAGTAAAAATGTTGTGAAATATTGTTTTTCTGGGAATGTGGATGATATGGATTTTTATGATGGAAAACCGGTGTACGGGCCGAGATTTTTATGTGATTTGCCGGCGTACAGGTCGTGCTATGTGACTGTGATTTGTCAGCGTACGAGCCGTGCTATGTGACTGTGATTGCCGGCATACGGGCCGTGCTATGAGATGTGATTTGCCAGCGTACGGGCCGTGCTATGTGATTACTGTTTGCCAGCATACGGGCTGTGCTATGTGTAGCTGGCGTACGGGCCGAGCTATGATAAAATGTGTAATATCGGCGTACGGGCCGATGATTTTCATGATACATATATATATGTGAAATGATATGGTTAATGTGAAAATAAATGATATGAGATATTTATGTATCACAGTTTTAGTATATGTATATGATATCAAAACCTAGTTGGCTTGGTTTAGGCTAGCACTTGCACGGTACCGTTGCTATGTGTCCATGGTCCTCGTGATCATGATATCTGTGTTAACGCCGTTGTACGGAATGGTGTGAGATTGGATGATCGATGTGGTTATTTTTAAGAAGTGTGCTGTTATCGCCCCTAGTATACGGACCAATCTGGGTAGACCCATCGAACCTACAGACTAGACTATTGACTTGGCAGTGGTCGGCCAACCATTGTCAGGTCCCGCCTTCGGGCCACACAACCCAGTCATGTGGGGGTAATACATGACAACAGCTAGTTAACCTACCAGGATTGTTTTATGTTATTATTATTATGATATGAGATGAGATATGTTATGAAAATGCAGTATGTTCTGCCATGTTGATTTATATATATATATATATATATATATATATATATATATATATATTCCTAGATTTGATGAAACAGTACTAAATGTGTTATATATGATATATGTGGAACACGAATTACTCATGTTGCCACACACTAGTATTAGTTTATTTCCCTTACTGAGAGGTGTCTCGCCCCTAAATTTTAATAACTTTTCAAGAACCCCGGATAAGAGAGCGGGAAAAGCCCTGCAGAATTAGTGTTGTTTATCTGCCCTCTGCGAAGGGTAAGTTTTTGGTAGGGACAGTTAGGTTTTGTGGGAATTGTCCCTAGATTTATTTTTGGGATGTATATACTGAGAGATAGTGTTTGTAGTACTATGATATATGTGTTGTATTGCACATTATGATGAGATGTATATGATTATATACTTTCTGCTGCGTAGGCTTCTGCTATATGTTCTATTATATCCCTAGTACCCACGGGTCCAGGTGGATGGTGACTTGCAGAGTTGGAGTGCATAATGTTGATTTTTATTGAAAAAATAAAAATAAGTAAATATATATGTGAAAATGAGCAGGTCGTGACAATGCTAGACAACACGTGTCTTAAAAAAATCAATCTTCCACCTTGCGAGAGCAACTTAGATTTTCACCCTGCAATTTTCTTTCTAATCTTCTCCACAAGAGGCTCCAATGTCCTGGAAGACAATTTTCTAGACACCAAAGGCGCACCCAAATATGTAACTAGAAATTTACCTTCCATGAAACTCGTGATTCTCAATAAACCACGCTTTTGAACAGAAGTGATGTATTTCGAAAGGAGTAACGCTGACTTTCTCTTACTGATTTTTTGACCCAACCACTTCTCATACATTTCCAGAACGTAAACTAAATTTTTAATAGACCTCTTCCCACCATTCGCAAAAATAAGAATATCATCCGCATATAATAAATGTGAAACCAATGGGGCCCCAATCGGATGATTAGATTGACCAATCCGACCAGTCTCATAGTTTTTCCTAAGCAACCTTATCAAAACCTCCTCTGTTATGATGAATAAATAAGGAGAGAGTGGATCCCCTTGCCACAAGCCTCTCGTAGATTAAAAAAACCCTTTTAAGGTTTCGTTCATCAAAATAGAAAAACCATAGGGACTCCACACAATTTTTTATGAGCTTGCAAAACCTCTCAGAGAAACTAAAAGCCTTAAGAACCTCCAAAAGAAAATTCCAATTCACTCTGTCATAAGCCTTTGTCATATCAAGTTTTACCATCACATTGCCACCAACCTTTTTCTTGTGCAAAGAATGAACCATTTCTTGAGCAAGTGTAATATTTTCAAAAATACTACGCCCAGGAATAAAAGCACCTTGTTCATGCGAGACCAACTTATCAACAATCTCAGTTAATCTAAAGACAATAATCTTGGAAAGAATTTTATAAGCCACAGAGCATAAACTAATAGGCCGGAATTTATCAAAGCTAGAAGGATTATCTACCTTCGGAATTAAAACAATAAACAAAGAGGAAAAAAAGTTGGAAAGAGTAGTGCCTTGAAAAAAAACCCATTGCTGCATCCAAGAGATTTTTTTTTACAATGTCTCAGCAAGATTTATAAAATTCAGAGCCAAATTAATCCGGTCTCGGACTGCTTTCTTTGGGAATAGAGAACACCGCTCTTTTAACTTCTTCTTCTGTCGGTTTGGCGCAGAGGAAATTATTATCAATATCTGAAATTTGCCTTTGAATTAACTCGAAGAGATCGCATGGATCAACCGTTGAAGACTCTGAAAGAAAATTTTGGAAAAAAAAACAGATGCTTCATTATGAATTGTTTCCGCACCCTCCAATATCCTCCCATCGTTCAGAACCATACGGTCTATATGTAACGACCAAGAAAATAATGATATTTAAATACTAAGAGAGAGAGAAATGAAAACAAAAACAGAAGAAGGTAGTAGGCTTCGTCGACGAACGTGACATTGCATTTTGGAGATAATAATAATTGGGGATAATAATAATAATTTCAAGGAATTATGAGAACCCGTCAACGAATACAGGGCTTCGTCGATGAGTAGATAAGGAAACTTGTCAACGAATACAGGGCTTCGTCGACGAATACATAAGGAAATTCATCGACGAATACAGGGATTCGTCGACGAGAAAATACCGAGAGAGGTTCTGGGGCAGCCTAAATTTCATCGACGAATACAGGGAGTCGTCGACGAATTTACTGAAGGATTCGTCGACGAAGTGACGTGTCTCATCGACGAATCTGGCAGTATAAATAGTGGAAAATAGGGATATTTTGTCATTTTCGGCGCCCCTCTCTCTCTCCTACGACTCTCTCTCTCTCTCTTTGATTCCGGGCCAGTTTTACACCGGATCGACATACCGAAGTCACCACGACGCTCCTGGGGAAGTTCTCTCCAAATCTGCCTGAGCGGATCGTTGGTGAAAGCGAGTTGGAAATCATCCCTGAGTTGAGGTAAGGCTTTTTAAGCCATATTTAGTCTTGCGATAGTTATAGGAAATGATGTATGCATGAAAATACTAAAGTTTAATATTGGGAGTTTTCATGTTCAGGGTATTGGTCAGGAAACCCTACAACAGTTAGACTAGAATATTTTGGGGGCTTTCTCAGTGGCCAGGTAAGGGGATAAACTAAGCTAGTTCTTTTTTAGAAATGTATGTATATATATAGCATTTGGTTCCTAGAAAATAAATATATTTATATATGATATATGATTTATATTTGGGAAACAATGTTGAATATGATCGTATGTTGAATATGGAAAACTTGTTCAGTGTGGCATGAGTAGAAATGGCTATGAGATACTGTTTTCTGGAAATGTGATTATGATGATGATTTTTATTATGGAAAATCGACGTATGGGTCGAGATTTTATGGTATGTTTACCGGCGTACGGGCCATGCTATGACGTGATTTGCCAGCGTACGGGTTGTACTATGATATGTTTGCTGGCATACAGGCCGTGCTATGATGTGATTTGCCAGCATACGGGCTGTGCTATGATTTGCCGGCGTACAGGCCAAGCTATGATAAAATGTGTAATAACAGCGTACGGGCCTATGATTTTCATGATACACATTTATACACAAAATGATATGATTAATGTGAAAATAAATGATATGAGATATCTATGTATCACAGTTTTAGTATAATTATATGATATTAGAACCTGATTGGCTTGATTTAGGCTAACACTTGTACGGTACCATTGCTATGTGTCCATGGTCTTCGTGATCATGATGTTTGTGTTAACACTGCTGTACGAAATGGTGTGAGATTGGATGGTCGATGTGGTTATTAAGAAGTGTGTGTGATCGCCCCTGGTGTACGGACCAGGTCAGGCAGACCCATTAGACTTACAGACTGTATGTTTGATTTGGCAATGGTCGGCTAAACATTATCAAGTCTCGCCTTCGGACCATACAATCCAGTCATGTGAGTTACAATGTAATAACCCGAGAAAAAAAATTAAAATAATAAAAAAATAATTAATTAAAATAATTAATTAATTAATTGATTAACACTATTAAATTAATATATTAAATAAACAAATAAAAATAAATAATATGAAAAAATAATTATTAATTAATTAATGAATTAATTAAATATTATGAAATTAAATAAATAAATAAATAAAATAGTAAAGGAAAAAAAACGAATAAAGATATATATATATATATATATATATATATATATATATATATGATATAATATTATTATGATAAGTTAAAGTAATAAATATATATAAATATATGTAAAGTAAAAAGAAGGAAGAAGAAGAAGAAATCTGCAAGACACGCCCCCCCTGAACTGATTTCCTGCGCCATCCACTCCTCCGTCTCCGCTTCTCTCTCTTTCCTCATTTCTCGATGAATATTCAACCGATGGGGAAACGGAAGGTGTCGTTGGGTTCCTAACTCCGCCACCTACATTTCTACTGGAGCGGATTTGTCGTGGGAATGGTTTAGGTACTACTCCTGGGGAAAGGTAATTTTTCCTCAATTTTTCAATTTCTGGTTAAATCTGATGTTAAATCGACAATTAGGCACCACCACCGGGTTCTAGTCGTCGAAATCGTCATTTTGGCGTAGGCAATTTTTCAATTGGGATTTTCTAGGTCCTACTCCAAAGTGAGAGTGGGATTTGAGAAATTTGGCAGTTTGATAAATTTAAGGGTATATCTATTTATTTAAGAATTATGATCCTAGAAATATTTAAATAATATTTTATTCAGGAATAATTTATTAGAGTTAGGAATTTTTGATTCAGGGTCTGGGTGAACGCCGTAGGTATTTTTTCAGAGTCCCTGTTGGCGTAGTTCAAGAGACCAAGTAAGGGGAAAAATATATATCAAATCAGAATTTTTATGAATTAAATGAAAAATAAATTGTGTTATATGTACCTGTAATTTTTCAGTATGGGTAAAATGCTAGCTGTTTAAATTATATTTTTTTTAAGTTTAGAGATGTTTATTAGATATGTATATGCGAAAATGAACTGATGAAAGTGGGAAAATATTTTCAGGATAATTATGTAAGAAATGAAAGGTATTTTCAATATATAAACATTAAATGTTGGTTGGCTTATTTTACAGGCAGTGTATAAATTTTATTGCTAAATTGTGTGGCATGAGTAAAACAGAATTTTGTGTAGAATTATGTTATATATATACGAAATGCAAGATATATAGAAAATGAAATGAGCATGAAAATCATATATGAAATATGATGCATGTGAGTATTAATACAATCATTGAAACAACAATGGCTAAAAAGATGCCGACCACGGCTAAAAGGATGTTGAAACTAACCAATCACGGCTGAAAAGATGCCTACCACGGCTGAAACGATGCCGAAGCTAACCAACCACGGCTGAAAAGATGCCGACCACTGCTGAAAGGATGCCAAAGCTAACCAATCACAGGTGAAAAGATGTCGACCACGGCTGAAAGGATGCCGAAGCTAACCAACCATGGCTGAAAGATGCCGACCACGGCTGAAAGGATGCCGAAGCTAGCCAATCACGGTTGAAAAGATGCCGACCACAGCTGAAAGGATGTCAAAGCTAACTAATCACGGCTGAAAAATGCCGACCACGGCTGAAAGGATGCCGAAGTTAACCAATCACGGTTGAAAAGATGCCGACCACGGCTGAAAGGATGCCGAAGCTAACCAACCACGGCAGCAAAGATGCCGAATATTTATGAATTAAAATAAAAATGAGTATAAAATAAAAATGAAATGAAAAAGGGAATGAATGGAATGGAAATGAAATGTGAAATGTGAAATGTGAATGATACAAATGGGAAAGAGTCACTTAAAGTGAAACACAAGGAAATGTTAAATTATGAACATGAAAGAATGTGAATGATTGAATAACGATGGAAAAAATGATGTATTATGATATTAGAAGTATTCATGTACGTAGAACATGTTACAATTGGGCGAGACGTACCTTTCACCTGAGGGCTTGCTAAGTAAGGCGAGTGCACTAGTAGTTACAGATGTAGCAGTAGCCGCATAACGTACTTGGGCAGAGAGAACTGTATGGGCGGGTAGATTTCCCTATCCTTAAGGCCTTCGCCAATAAACTTTTGTATGAACTGTGTGAGTACGAGATCAATTTAACACTTGAAGGCTTACTGAGTAAGGTGAGTGTCCTGGTATGCTTAAATTGTGACCTTTGGGTTACCAAATGTATCAGAGTAGAGGGGTGCTACTTGTATGGGCGGGTAATCACCCCTATCCTTGGGAAATCTCGTGGGTAAACATTTGCATGTGTTTGATTAGGTTCAGGGAATGATTTTGAAAATTAGGTTAAGGATTTTCAAATGTTAAATAATATGTCATTTATAAACTCATATTGGTCACACACTGTTTTAATATATTATTTCTTCCTTTACTGAGATGTATCTCACCCGAATATGAATTCAACTTTTTTAGGATTTCTCAGGATCAAACTTTGAGAGCTCGAGATTTTATAACATTTTTGGAAGATATAAGTTAAAGGGTATATTTTTATGTTAATTTTGATATGTATATTTTATGTTTTATGATTTATGTTTTAACTTTTATAAGATATAGATGGTTGTGAAACATAATGGTATTAGTGGATAATGTTTTGGAGACATGTATATATATTTGAATACAAGTGGATGATTAATTTATTATGGTTGGTAGTTAGAATTAGTAAACTCTGGTATTATGTTATATGAAGATTATGGTTATGTTTTTCACTGTGTATGTTATGGATTATCAGAGATTTTATCAGGTATAACGCGCCAGACTCAGGTTTAAGGGTTCGGGGCGTTATAGGTAATACATGACAACAGCCAGCTAACCTACCAGGAATGTTTTTATGTTATTATTACTATATGAGATGAGATATGTTTATGAAAATGTAATATGTTCTGCCATGATTTGATATGTATATGTTTTCCTAGATTTGACAAAACAGTTATTGGATATGTTCTGTATAGGATATGTATAACACAGTTTATTCATGTTGCCACACACTAGTATTAGTTTATTTCCCTTACTGAGAGGTGTCTCACCCCTAAATTTTATAAACTTTTCAGGAACCCCAGATAGGAGAGCGGGAAAAGCCTGCTGATCTAGAGCAGTTACCCGCCCTTTCTAAAGGGTAAGTCTTATAGGGACGGTTAGGTTTTTTTTGGGAAATGTCCCCAGATTTTATTTTTGGGATATATATACTGGATTACAGTGAAAGTAGTGACTCTGGTATTTGTGTAATGAGATGGATGTTTTGTGCTATAATACTATGATTATATATTTCTTGCTGCTTAGGCTTTCGTGTTGTGTTCTAATTTATCCCTAGTACCCACGGGTCCAGGTGTACTATGATCTGTTGAGTTAGAAATTATGATATTGATTATAAAAAAAATGGGGAAAATAAGCAGGTTCGTCACACTATACGACTCTTATTCCGATTTTGATTGATAACTGAATGGAAGAATTTCAAGTTTTGATCCCCCTCAATCAACCATTTTTTTTTTTTTTCGCAATTTGTCCTAGACGAGATGCTTCCCTATTCTCCCACACCTGAATCTCTAACTTAGTAGTCAAGTAATTAGCTTCGACGTCCTCAAAAAAACTGCTTGCATTTGATTTTCTAGATATTCCATCCTTTCCTCAAAAGCTTTTAAATTTTCTCCCACTCTCTCAAAGACATTTTTATTCCATGCACGTAATGCAACTTTAGTTCTCTTAAGGCGAATAACAAGTTTCAAAAGACCCGAGGCCGAGTCATTCCTGATCTAGGCATCTTTAATGCACGACAAAAACATATCATGCGAGCTCCACATATTCAAGAACCGAAATAGGGTAGGGACATACCGAGAGAAAGACGTATTTGTATACACCACCACAGGGCTATGATCTGAGGATTTCCGACTCAGATATTTGAATTGAGCCAAACCATATAGGTTGGAAAAAACATTATTAATAAGAATACGATCAAGCTTAGCCCAACTATGAGCCACCCTTTCATGACTATTGCACCACGACATTCGTGAGCCTGTGTTTGATAAATCAAAGAGACCACAATGATGTAAGCAGTCATTAAACTCCATCATAGGTAATAGTGGTCTTGGATTTCCACCAATTCTTTCGGTATCCGTTCGAATAATATTAAAATCACCTAGGACCAAACAAGGAAAATCTTATTGGCACTCCTCCAATTGCAGCCATAACTCTCTTCTTTCAATATAAGAACATTTGGCATAGAAAAAAATCGCCAAAATTCTTTGTCCGTCCTTAAAAAACCACCCGAAAATCTTCTAATTCGTGATTGAAATCACCTCAAAGACATTTATATCCTTCCAAAACAGCCACAATTTACCGCCCTGGTTTTCATTAGATATAAAATGGTAATAATTCAGAAAATTACCTAGCATTACCATCTCCTCCTCAGTCGCGAAAGGTTCTAAAATAGCAAACAAACCAACATTAAACTTCTTAATTAGCTTCTTTAACCTACCTCTAGACCTGCCCAACCCCCTAAATCAGTTAAAAATTTAATTTATGCAATTTGATGAGAACCCTCTGAGATTTTCTCAGAGAATTTTTTACGGAAATCCATCCCTGCACTGTATCAGACCCATTCATTTTTTTCTTTACCCTTTAAAACTGATATTTCACCTTCCTCCCTCTCGGACGAATAACCCCGAGCTAATTCCTCCTGATGCAAACCTTGGTCCCCACCTTCAGTCAATTTAAAACTATCCACATGATCCACTTCCTTTTGAGATATAGGTTCATCATTTGAAACACGAGGATCATCATCACACCTGACTTCCTCACACTCCCCTTCATTCCTCTCTGTTGAACCTTCATTCCCATTATTTTCCAATCCTTTCTGCGATATATCAAAGTTTTGCCTTGCATGATCCCCTTTTCCTTGAACCATAGGAATTTTTGTTATTTCAAGGCCCCTATCATTAATCTGTTTCGTCATATGCACATTACTGGGTCTTGCTTCTTGCACCACCTTCTTTGCCCCTTTATCCACGTCGGTACCGGTTTCTATTACACCGTCATTAGTCTTTGGTTTCCATATTTTTTTTCTTTATATTTTCCATCCTCCCTTCGCTTCTCTCCCACCCTGCAAACAATCGAAGTATGTCATTGCCTGCAACATTTAGAGCAAAAAAAAACCCATCTTTTCATATTTGGCCTCTTGCCAAATACATTGTTTCGAAGATAAAACAAGAGGAAATCCCTTTACCTGCTCCATTGTTAGGTCAACTTCCATGCAAAAACGTGCCCCCGATGCTCTTGTACGGTTGATTGTTACATTATCATTTCCAAGATAACGACCAAAACAAGTCGCTATTATTTGAAGAAAATCAATTCGGTAAAGATGCATTGGTAACCTCGATAAGAAAATCCATTGAGGAGCCAATGGAGATTCTTTTTTGATATCAAAATCCTTCATCCACTTGAACAGCCAAAAAGAATTGTCTTCCATAGTTCTACCTTCCCCTGCCCAACCATGCAGAAAGTCACATTCGTTTTTCATGTGAATTAATACATGATAATTATCCATAACACTGATCATTGGAATTTATGTCAAACCCCACGTTTTCACAATCGATAACCAAATTTTATCAATAGATGGTCGATTCCTCAAAAATTTAATTACAATTGCAAAACGAAATTCTTCCTTAGTCTTTACCATATCTGCTTCTGAGAAAATAAATCTCAATTCCCCATTGATATTAACAGGCAATCTTATAGGAATTTTGAACGCAGGCATCTCCACTTTTTTACTCACAACTTGCGCATACGACTGTACCCCGGGACTAGCCTAGATGGCATTCCCTGCCGACAGTGCGGCCATCGGCTGGGGACAAAACTGGATTGTAATATATTGAGATTAACGTTAAAATTTTTTAAATGGAAAAGAGACTGGCCTGCATTGATCGGCGACTCCCTGAGCAACAGCGGCGTGCAGTTTCCGTGATCTGTCCTCGACTGCGACGGCTCGTAGTTTTGTCTCAAATTGTCGTTCTTTTTTTTATTCTCTAGATCAAAGCCGTGTTTTGGGGCCACAATCTTTTAGCCTGTCCAGGTTCAATGAACCTAGGTTGTTGCGTTCTCCGTTTCCAGACTTCCAACTTCTTGTTTGACCCCACGCGCCAACACCTCATCTTGTAGACTTGCAGCTTTCAGAACCCAGCAATGATGAGAAGAGTGCCTTGAATACGAATGTCTTCGTCCTCTAACCGATTGTTGGAGAAATCAACCGCAACCAAACCATGAAAATCCCCAAAAGCCTCGTGAGGAAGAGACCTTTACAACCACCCAGAAAGCTCAACCCTTGCCTGAACTTCAAGACAATGCTGGTCTAAGATTTAAGCGGCAACGGTGGTGTTTTGCAGGGCCGAATGGTGATGGCGTCTAGGTTTTCCCGTCTTTGAGTGGTGGCCTTCTTCTGGGATCTGAGAGATTGCAATTGCTGATCTCAGCTACAGAAAAGGGGAGATGGTTCAGATGAAGGCGGGACAACTGGCAAGAGCTCCATTTGCGCAGCTCCGCAGGTAGCACTGGTGTAGATATAGCAGAGAGGCGGTCAAGTTACAGAAAAGGGGAGATGTTCAGATAAAGGCCGAACAACCAGCAAGAGCTCTGTTCGCGCAGCTCCGCTGGGTAGCGGTGGTGTAGGTATGGCGGAGAGGCGGTCAAGTTGAAGTAGAAACCAATTGATAATGACATATACATAATCAAAACATCACATTGGTTTTATAATTTCAACTCGTCAATATTGGCATAATTCTTCAAAAAATTCCAAAAAAATAATTTGAACAAATTAAAATGCAAAATCTAAAATTTTCACAGCTCTATCCACAAAAAATAAGTGTTTCTAATTTATCACAATGACAATTCACTTGGTCAACACTTATTCCATTTTTCCTAGGTTGAATCTACCTAAGTCCTATTTCCTAATCCTAGGTTCTAAGAAAATAAAATTCAAATAATTCACGTGTTTCCTTTTGGTACCCATTCCTCCTTAGGTGCCAAGGGGTTTTTCTTCGCTACCCATTCCATCTTCCTTTTTTTGCCTCTAGCTCCTCTATAAAGGCAAAAATATCGACTATAACCCTTTCTTTCACAATATAGACAAACTTTGTTTGTGTGTGAGGGTCTTGACTTATTTATTATTTTTCCTTGTCGAGGCATGACTATGTGATTTACAAGAGGATTTCAAATTCTTTTTGGAAATATTTCTTTTAACTCCCAAGAATTTATTTTCTTTTCCTCTTATGATTTTGTTATGATCTTCATTTTTCTTTTTCAAGCAAGTGTTTTCTTTCAAAATATTATCAATTTGATTTTTTAAATTTCTTAGTTCAACTTGAAAAGATTCATGATCTTTTTGAGATTTTTTTAAGCTTCTCATTTTCCCTTTTAAGGAAATATTTTCCTCTTTTAAGGTAGAACAAAGACACAGTTCCTTTCCTTTACATTTTGACAATTTATCTTCCAAGCCTTTGTTTTTAACAACTAAAAATTCATTTTCCTCTTTTATTGAGGATTCCCTTGATTTAACCATAGCAAGCTCTTTTACAACACTTTTGTTATTCTTCTTTGCCAAAACTAATTCATTAAACAATTTTGTACAAATTTCTACTACTTCATCATAAGAAGGAATATATTCATCATCATCTTCCGAACTAAATTCCTTTTTGTTTGCCATGAAACACAAGTGTGCTTTTTCCTCCATTTCATCATCATTTTCATTACAAATAGTAGCATTCATAACATTGTAATCTTCTTTTTGAAATTTCTCTTTGTGTTTGATCAAGGGACAATTTGTTATGATGTGCCCTATCTCTTTGCAATTATAACACCTAATGCTATCATTTTTGCTTGTCTCCTCTTTACTAAATTGTTTTTTTTGTTTTTACTAGGAATTTCCTAAAATCTCTTGTGAGTGATTCTATATCATCCTCACTATCCTCATCATCTTCTAGCATTTCTTTATATTTTGAACAAGATGATTTTAATGTCATTCCCAAGTTCTTTTTAGGCTTTTCCGTATCCAAAGTCGTGTTTTTATTTATTTCATAGGTCATAAGTGACCCAATAAGCTCATCAAGAGTGACTTTGGTTAGATCCTTAGCTTCCTCAATGGTAGTTGATTTAGCGTGTCATGACTTGGGTAAAGATCAGAGAACTTTTTCAACATTATCCTCCATAGTATAAGTTCTACCAAGTGCTTTTAAACCATTTGTGATGTGTGTGAACTGAGTGAACATGGATGTGATGGATTCTCCCTCATCCATTTTAAACATTTCATATTCATTAACTAACATATAAATTTTGGATTTCTTAACTTGGGAAGTACCTTCATATGCAACTTCAAGTTTATCCCATATTTCTTTACTAGTTTCATAACCACAAATCTTATTATATTCATTATCACTCAAAGCACAATAAAGGAAATTTTTGGTTTTGAAGTTTAGATCAACTAACCTTGTTTCGATGTCCGATAACTCCTCAAGTTGTTTTAGTGCACCTTTGGCATTTTTTAACTCATAATTTCCTTTTGAGATGACCCGCCACATTTTGAGATCGTGTGCTTGGATGAAGATAGTCATTCGGTTTTTCCAAGCCAGGTAGTTAGAGCTGTTGAACAATTGCGGTTTGGTCACGGATTGTCCTTGGGTAAAGGTGCCCACCAAATGCTCCATTTGATCTTTATGCTCTAGATTTTACTCCGATAAATGCAAGCATCTTGCTTTGATACCACTTGTTAATCATCCCACCCGGGAGTATATAGAGTCAGAAGGGGGGTGAATGGAATCTTTTCATGAATTCAAGATTTTTTCTACAAAATAAAACTCTTGGCAAGATTGCAAGCAATTATATCACAATATATAATGAAAATCAAGCACAAGACAAAAATTAAAGAGTGAAGGGAAAGGAAGCTTAACAACAGTATTTTAACGTGGTTCGGCACCAAGCCTATGTCCACGCCTTAGCACCAAGCCAAGAATTCCACAATCCACTATAAAACTCCTTCACCGACGGAGCAAACCTTACAACACTGGTACCAAACCCTATACTCGGGAACAAATCCCTACCACACTTACCAAGAGCCACAAGGATCACCAAGATGCCTTGCAAGTCAATTCACCAAGAACCTTCACCAAATGATTCACAAAGAACCTTTTACAAGAAGATGAAATACAAATGATGCTCCTTTATTTTGAGCTGATACAAAACAATTCTCACACTACTCTCTTAAGGAATGATTCAAACAAGATTAGAGAACAAGAGAGTTTGAGCACTTGTGAATGAATGGCAAAGATGTAAAGTGCCTAGGTTTTTTATACAATGATATTTTTCACTATAAGTTTGCAATAATAATCAAAACCATGTCTAAACAAGCCAAATAGCTTGTATTTAAAGCCAAAGAGCCAATATAAACGTTAACTAGCCATTGGGAGTGAATCTCATGTGATTTTCTTGAGAACTAGCCATTCTCTAGCCATTATGGCGCTAGGCACGAGGCCAATCGTTGACGAGTCCCCTGCTCTCATCGACTAGTCCTACTCTGCCAGCAATTGTTAACATTCTGCTTGCGACTCGTCGACTAGTGCCTTGCACTCATCAACTAGTGTTGACTAGTTGCTCGTCGACTAGTGACCCCAACTCGTCAATGAGTGCCCTGAATCAGAAAAAAGTCATCAACATAAAAGTTGTGGGATTTTGTCTTAACTTTCCAGAGACACTAAGATTGTCCTTTTTGAACTTTTCTAGAAAAAATTATGCTCCAAATACCAAAGAGTATTCGGGGTTTAAGGCTGCACTACGTTAGTCGACGATTGCTCTATTTTTCCTTGTCAAAAAGCCTTTTAATGACTTAAAAAATTCTTGGAAAAAAGTACTTGAAAGATATTAAGTCCAATTAAGTTTAATACTTCTCCAAAGAGTTTCCCCATTAATATATGATATCTTGTTTATGAAAACACATTTGAAAGCTCGTTTCGATATCTTATATACTTAGTATGTCCTTTATAAAAAAAATATGCTGGACTTTCTTGAAGCTTTAGGACATAAAGCTCGTTTTGAAAAGACCGAGACTAAGTATGTAATAAGTTTATAAAACCAAGATGTTTGAAAACTTGTCCCTTATGAAAACATATTTGAGTTTAGGATTCGTTTGACAAACTCTTTGTTTTATATTTGAAAACTATAAATGTGAGTTTGTGACTTAAATGAAATCTTGTAAACTCATGTGTCCTAGTATGCATGTGCATTATGCTCAACTTTTGCTCATAAATCATGCAAGAAACAAAACGCAAGAGTTATAACATAAACTACCTCAAATACAATCCCTATTACATATTATTTTACACTAAGTTTCCTTTGGTTGTTCTTGGGTCCTTTCCGAGTGAGTGTGTAACGACCCGAATAATTATGATATTTAAATAATAGAGAGGGAGGGAAATGAAAACAGAAACAGAAGGAGGCAGTTGACTTCGTCAACGACATTGTATTTTGGATATAATAACCCAAGAAATTTTTCCAAGCACTCGTTGACGAACACATGGGTTTCGTCGACGAGGGTTCTTTAGGATCTCATCGTTGAGAAGATATCGAGAGAGGGACTTTGGGAAGTCTGAAATTCATTGACGAGTGTGCAAATTCGTCGATGAACTTTCTACAGGACTCGTCGACAAGGTGACATGGCTTGTTGACGAATCCCGCGGTATAAATAGCCCTAAATTCAGTTTAATCACAGAAAAATCAATGTAACTTCCCCCCCCCTCTCTCTCTCTCCTACGGCCTCTCCTCCATCTCTCTTCAATTTCGGCCTCGTTCGTCGCCGGATCGACGATCTGAGGCCACCACGACGCTCATGGAAAAGTTCTTTCCAAGTTTACCGAGACAGATCATCGGTGGGATCGAGTTGAATTTCTTCCCAGAATCATGGTAAGGCTTTTTATTCAGTTTTTGGCCTTCTGGCAGTTGTAGGAAATGACGGAGATAAAGAAATAATGATGTTTTGTTCTGGTGAATGTGGTTTTTAGGGAGTTGAGTAGGAAGCCCTGCGGGTATTAGACTAGTATACCATAGGGGCTTTCCAATAGTCAGGTAAGGTGAACATGCTATGTTAGGAAACTTCATTATGATTTTATTACAAAATATAGGTTGTTATCAAATCATTATTCAAATTATATATATATATTTACAGTTTCTAAAACTTGATAATATTAGTATTTATTGGTGTGGCGTAAGTTGATAACAGAACAATACTATATTTATAGAATTTGTGAATACCATGTTTATAGTTATGAACAGAAATACCATGATGTTTGCATGTTTATAGAATGACGAATTTTTCAGTATATAGAATACTCAGGAAAAATGTATATTTAGTAATTTCAGAATAATCAGTTTTCAGTACCATAACGCCCCGATATTCAAATATATAGATATTCAGTTCAGTTATACAGAAATCAGATTTTCAGTCAGTTTATTTAGAATTTCAGATAAATTCTATGGGGTTATGGTTATTTTAGAAACCACAGTAAAAACAATATATTACAGATATCGGTTACCTATATAGTATCAGACCTTGATGGATCAGACAGCAGAGCACGGTACCGTAGCTACATATATTCAGTTCTGAGTGCAACCATATATTCAGATAATATGTGGTATAGTAGGTCAATCGTGCCTAGTTGGGACAGGCTCCCCATCAGATATGGGTTGAGGAGTGGCCGATCTGACTGACGGAGTATAGTGGTTTATCCTGGTCGGTCAGTTAGGGTATATCCCGCCTACAGGCTGCACAACCTTGTCATGAGGGGTCAAATTATGACATACAGTTATCCACAAGAAAGTTTTCAGTTATTATATGTACATACAATTTTATAGTAACAGTGGGTGTACTTATGTATAGTAGAAGTATTATGAATGGAAAACCTATAAAAGCATATATGTTAAGCAACATGGGTACCGGTGATGGCTTTATATGTTATTTGTACTTGTATTCTCATATTTAGTTATACATGACTATATATAGAAACAAATTTTCAGAGTATTGTAACTCATTTGTCACACACTAGTAATAGCATGTTTCGTCTTACTGATCGTTGGCTCATCCCAATGTTGAATTATTTTTCAAGTGAACCAGCTAGGCGAGCAGAGCAGGCTCGCAGGTAAAGGGGTAGTACTGCCTTTTTTAAGAGTGAGTATTATTTTGAGTGGCATGTTTTGTAAACCCTTGGTATTTGTAAGGGTAGTTTTCGGGAGAACATAAATGTTTGTATATTGTGGGATAATTTAACATTCTGGTATTGTATTATATGTGGTTTTATTTTATATGATTGGTCTTCCCCTGTTTAGGTTAATGAATGAATTTAAAACTAGGGAAAAAGATTTTATTTTATTAGTAGGTCGTTTCAGAGTGTCCTTTTGATCTTTCCTTATTGACGTCAACTTGGTCTGATCTTTGCTTTTGATATAGTACTTCAGGAATTTATCACTAGAACCTGTACTAAACATGATCTGCAAAGATAGGAAACACTAGGAACAACATATATGCTAATATCATCAAAACATTTAAACCATGATAGTGTGGCCACCAAGGCTAACACGTATCATTTCCAAGCACATTGCATTTTAGTTCACCATCTTTGTGATCAACATCTCTCTTGCTCTTTAATCTCATTGTGATTCATTACTTTGAGAGAGTTGTGTAAGGTTTTCATTGTATCAAATATCAGCTTATTCAAGGAGCATTGTTGTTTAAGTAATTCATATTCACTTTGTAAGGGTTCTTTGTGAACCAAGTGTTAAAGAGATTGGTTCCCTATTTGGGCTCTGTGTGAGCAAAAAGGGATTTGTTCCCATGTGAAGGTTCTTGGTGAACCGATTTGTAAGGGTTCTTGGTGAACCTTGCTGAAAGGCTCTGTGTGAGCATAAAGAAATTTGTTCTTTTGTGGTGTAAATGCTTCTCTGCCGATGAAGGAGATTGTGATAGTGAATTGAGAATCCTTGAGTATGTCTCAAGAGGTGGATGTAGGTAAAGGGTTGAACCACGTTAATATTGTTTGTTGACATTTTCTTCCCTACTCTTTAATTTATATCTTGTGCATAGTTTAAATTATATATCTTGTGATATAATCATTTACATCTTGCCATGATTTTATATTTTGAAGAGAAAAGCGAAAATAAGCAAAAAAGTCTATTTACCCCCCTTTAGACTCAACTCTAGAGCCAAGATGTTTCAACATGCCACAATTCGTAAAATGAGTGAAAATGAAGGAAGCAAAGGGTTAAACATTGACCTATTTGAAGAATGAATATCTACAAATCAAGTAGAAGGCACCTATGCTTCAAATCACACCCTAAATCCTCTTTTCAAAAGAATAGATGTATGGTTTTCTTTATTTTCATTTTTTTGTTCAAATAAAATTCCCTTTTTTTACCCCTAGAGAACTTTGAAAATCTTACCTTACCCCCATTTCGATGTGCTCCAAACTCTCCCGCAAGAGGTCCTTTTATAGACCTCCCATGGAATGGAGGGAAAACTAATTTTAAATTTGAATTTTGAAATAACTTCCAATAACTAATAACTACCAATTCTCAATGTCAGAGGTTGACATGTAGCATCAGTAGGATATGTGGCAAGCTCAAAATTTGCAATCAATTCAGGAGAGCGAGTCAAAATTTTGAATTTTTGTCGGACTGGTCGATGGCCTAAAGAAATCGATCAACCGCCTACGAATGGTGCCAAGCAATAATAATGGAGCGAAGGTGAGTCGACCAGTGACAGGTCAATTTGTCTAGTGACGAATTTTACTCTCTTTTTATTTTTTTATTTTTTTTTACTTTTGATATCTTCATTTAGATTATTCTTTATTTGTCAAATAAAGAATATCAACATATAAGAAACACAATGTGGTAAATTCAAATAGTAATAAATTTATAAGTCGACACATCATTGAGTGGTTTAGGCAATCTACTCATACCTTATGCATTCAAGGAGTTAAAAAGAAATTTTTGTGGTTCACTTAAGAAATATTCCAGTGTTTTATTTATTTTGTATGAGATTCACACATTCTTATGTACATCTTTTGCAATATTTCATAATAAATGTCTGAGTTTTCTAGTTATATACTCTAAAGTTATTTTGTTCAAAGTTTGCTATTTCTATCGTATACTACTGTTCATGTGTTTTCATAATTTTTGCACTTTCTCACAAATTTTTACTCTTCATTATAAGTAGCATATTCATCATAGATGTTAATTTGGCTTGCTGAATGAAATTGATGCGGGAAAAGAATTGAGAAAAGAATGAAATCAAGGTAGGAATTGAATTACTTTTGAAATGCAATTATTGCAATTGGTTAGTAACACCGAGTGACTGTAAGTTTCATTTTTTTTTTTCCAATATTTGGTATTCTTCAATTGATTCTATAATAGAATGAAAAATAGTCATTTTTTATTAAATATTCCTCATACATGATATTTTTATTTTATATTATTTTTTATTTTAAAATAGTGTTTCAAACAAGGGGTAAATGCAAGCTAAAGAAACATATATTTTGAATCACGGATGATTTCATATTTTAACTCAAATATTAATTATTATGCACATTCATATTTTAACTTAAATATTAATTATTATAAAGAAATAGCACATTCATAAACTAGTTTGAAAAGTGAAAAAATTGAAATATAAATAATAAAGTTGAAATAATTACAAAATCTTCAATTTTTATTATAATATTTTTACTTTATATTCCTTTGCATTTGTATTATTTTTAATTAGTATTTGACTCTAAATATAAAAATGAGCACTTGTGCGAATCTATCAAGTTTTGAGTTTATTTTAATTTTAAAATATTAACTAAAAATGTTACTTTTCAATTTTCAAGGGATCTTCAGAAGAAAATTTCATATTTCAAATTCAAAATTTGGGATTTTTAGTTTAAAATCTTATATATATACTCAATGAAATTTGGGAAAAAATTATAATTAATCCGTAATTAACTCCAAATAAATAAATAAAAACAATTGGGGTCCAGACTCAAACTTTGGAATTGATTGAGTGGGTTTTATACTGAACTTTTCAAGGAACAAAGAAAGATGATTGGTCGTTTACCATTGAACATCAATCCAAGTACAAATCAGACGGTTGGGATTTACAGACTCCTCCACGTATAGCTTGGTGACGTATTCGCTGACCTCTGTCACCCGCGAGTTGTAGTACCGCCGCGTGGTCAATTTTGTCAGAATGGTCCAGTACCGGCCCTTTTTGGTAATTTCACCTCTATTTTCTCTCTCCTCCCAGCCATAACTCGCATATTTCTAAATTCTAAATTCCGCCAGGAGCAGCAATCCGACCGTTCGATTTTCCACGTCGACGGCCATAATCGCCGACTCATGTGAGTTTCAAATTTTCTTTATTTACAAAAAAGAACCATAAAAATATATATATAAATTCACATATTTCTTCTTCCATGTCGTCTCTCGGAAAGTACTGGAAGTCATCTCTCTTTCTCTCTGTCCCTCTCCGTCTCTATCTTTGTTTCTTCCTTCGAGAGATCCCTAAAACACATCAATCTCCAAACCCTGAGTTTTCTGCTACGATCGCAGTTTCTTTGATTTGTTCTTTTCTTCTTTTAGCTTTCTTCAAAACTCTCTCTTTCTCCACCTGAAAGTTGAGATTTTCGCACATTCCGCTTATCATCGGCATCGGCGTTGGCGACGTCTGATTCTCGATTCGTAGCGATAGTTGCGTTCTTTTTGTTCTTTTATATTGTGATTATTGTGGGAACTGGCTTGATTTGGGTTATTGATTGTGGTCGATTTGGAAATTGGAGGACGAAGAAGAAGCGGGTTTAGGAAACTGGGGTTATTGGGGATGAGAATTGGAGGATGAACGATGCCGGTGCTGCGTAGCGGAGCGCGCAGGGGCCGGGCAGCGAAGCCTAATCCGATCGAAGAATCGGGCGAGGCGATTGCGACGAGGACTCGAAGAAGGCGAGCGCAACAGCAGCAGCAGCAACAACAACAGCAACATAAGAATAAACAGCTGCCGCAACAACAACGGCAACGGACGCATCCGATCAATGAGAACGTAGTGGCGGCTGCGCGAGCGGCGGTAGCTGTGGCACCGTCGCAGGAGGAACATAGGGTTTTTGAAGAAGCTCGTAGGGTCGGTGACGGTGGAGCGGAGGAGAAGGAAGAGGAGGAAGTAGGGGAGAAGCAGATGGATGAATACAATAGTGAAGGAAGCACAGCGCCACTTCCTGAAAAGGTGTGTGTTCTCATGTGCAGTATTTTATCATTGACATTCTATGTGGCATGATTATCATTATGTAGATTCTGATGTTAGAATGCTTGGTTGGGTATGCGGAATTACGTTTCTTTTTAAATGGAGCAGTCCTTTTATTGGCTATGATATTTGGGAAATTAAATTGGATTTTTAGTTTGTATTGTTCTTAAAGGTGCTAATGGGTATTCAGAACCTTTTTTAAAATAAAAACAAAATTTGGGTGAATGATGAACTGAGTGTTCATTATGGCTTCTGAATGTTACCTAGTTTGTACAATGCTAGTTTCCTTTCATCACTCGTATAAAAGTTTCAACCATATAACAACGAATTTGTGCTAAGCATGATATGCGTCATGTCATTATTTGAAGCCAAATATTTGTTTCTTTTACACAATAGGATTCATAATCAACTTCTCACTTCGAAGTCACCCGAACTGGCTCTTAGCATGGCTTCCACACCCTATAAGAAAATGTAAAGATGCAGCCAAAGATACAGGAAATTATAATTTATAAATAAAAGTATAAAACCCTAAAAACAAGAAAATCCCCAAATATACGGAAGCCTAGTACAAATTAAATGAAGCACTCGTAATTACTAATTAACCACAACATTTGGGTCCCATCCCTGACCCTATTCTTTGAAATCAGTCTTTGAATTTGGCCAAAGTAATCAGATCAATAATCCGATTCCCATCCTACATTACCCTGCAGTTTCTCATGTTTATCAGTTTATGTGAACGGTCTAGTTGGATGTTCATACTGTTATTATGGTATATTTTTATGTCATGAATTTTGATGGTTTTTTTTTACATTGAACAGTTCTAATTTTGTCCTTATTCATTTTCTTGTGTGTATGTGCACGCATGTACATGTTGGTATGCGTATGTACATGCATGCACGTAGACAACATTCTTATACATGTAATCGTTAACTTTTTTGGTAGGCCATAGTTATATATCACCTTATATTTCACAATTTGACCACCTTTAATATTTTCATCTATTATGCATCATTTTATTGGTCTGCTTTGTGCCCAGGTATCTCCAATTATGAGTGAGCATGTGAGCCTTCATCAACTGCTAGTATACGTTAGGCTTGGGTCCAGTTTGCCTGCCCAAGTTGCAATGAAGGCTTAAATAGTTCCCTGTGCCTAAGTGTGTTCACATTCAACCATACTGGATAGTGAACTTGCTGTTTATTCATTCACATTGCATATTGTATTGGTCTGCATTACAAGTCGCAATGCCCCTTGGATTGGAAAGCACAAGTTTGTGATTTACATTACAGTACGCATGGTTGGTGTCTAGGAACATTGCTTTTATAGGAAAAAATGGCTTCAGTGTTTTCCTTTAGAGGAGTCTTCCTTTGGAACAAAATTATTAGAAGTAAATTTGTGATGCAATGAAATGGGTGAGATGCTGATATAGGGTTGAGATGTTCTATGGAGAGTCCTTGGAAGTGTATTTCATATATCCTTTTGTTACCTCTTCACACATGGTTGGTGTCTAGGAACATCACTTTTATAGGAAAAATGGCTTTGGTGTTTTCCTTTTGAGGAGTCTTCCTTTGGAACAAAATTATTCAAAGTAAATTTCCATTTAATGAAATGGGTGGGATGCTGATATAGGGTTGATATGTTCTATGGAGAGCCCTTGGAAGTGTATTTCATATATCCTCTTTTTACCCCTTACACTAAATTTATTTTGGGTAATGGGCTCTGCTTAGGGTTTTGGGAGGAGATTTGGGTGGGTGTTCCTTCATTTTGGGAAGATGCCCTTTGTTGTTGCTTTGGGATAGGATTCAGTATTTGGTCTCATTGTGGGCTTTTGGTGCTGGTTGTTTCGGAGGATCGTTGTTTTCAGAGTGCTGTTTTGATTTTTACATCTTTTAGTTCTTTTATTTTCTAAGGAGTATTTCTTATGCTCCTATTTTGTGCTCTTCTATTCTCTTAATAAAATCTTTTCTTTTTCTATATATAAGAAAAACATTATGGCACCTCATGCAGAAGCCTCTAATTTCTCAGTGGCACTCCCATGTTTTTTAATAAAATTGGTGAGCATACTGTTTGGTTGAAAACTATCTTGTGACCTTGACAAGAGCTGAATATTGATGTTTGAAGCTTAATGATGTGAAGAAAACATCTTGGTCTTATATAGAATTTGCAGCTGATATTTTAAGTAACCCTTGTCACTTGTATAGAGTTCAAAATATGTTTTGAAGCTTAATAGCAGGGGAAAAATTTTTGGGAAATGTTTAACCATTGTTGGTAGAAAAAATTTCTTGCAGTTATATGTATATATATATATTAAACACTTATGTAGGATTTAATGAAGGGGAGCCTAGGCACAACAGTAAAGTTGTCGATGTGTGACCGCGGTCATGGATTTGAGGCGATGAAACAGCCTCTTGCAAAAAATGCAAGGTAAGACTGCATATTGTATACTCATCGTGGTCCGCCCTTTCCTTAGACCCCACATATGCAAGAGCTTTGTGCACCAGGCTGCCCTTTTTACTTATGTAGGATTTAATGGTGGAAAGAAAAGCATCTTGGCCTTATATAGATTTTGCAATTGATATTATATAGAATTTGAAATTAAGTTTTGAAGCTTGACAACAGGGGGAAAAATGCTTGGGAAATGTTATGGTTGATTTATGACCACAATGTAGATAGTCATTTATTTATTTATTTACTTATTTATTTGATTCCTATCTTGGCTCTGGTTTGGTTAAAGGCATGACTTATGATAATAGCTGTAAATAGTCAACTATGTTTGAAACCCAGGAGTGTTTTAGCTCCAATTATGCTTTCTGTGTTTCAACAATATACATGAATCTTTTCTTTTTTCCTTCACTACAGGTTCAGGTTGGTGGTTCCCCAGTGTACAAAATAGAAAGGAAGCTGGGAAAGGGAGGATTTGGACAAGTGTATGTTGGTCGTCGTGTCACTGCTGGTCCTGGAGCCATAGAGGTATAGCATTTATTTGTACATACTTTAATGGATGGTTTTCATTGTTTTCTGTACTTCGTTTTAATGTGCATGCCGCATGTATTTAGGTGGCCCTGAAATTTGAGCATAGAACTAGCAAAGGATGTAATTACGGACCGCCATATGAGTGGCAAGTGTACAAGTGAGTATGTTTATTTTTAGCTTTATATTTCAAGTGATGGATCTTTAGAATGTGCTCAATCTATCCTTTGTTTCTTGCTATTTGTATAGCACCCTTGGTGGCAGTCATGGGGTACCACGAGTACATTACAAGGGCCGGCAAGGTGACTATTATGTAATGGTATGTGTTTGTACTGGTCCTGATATTACCAAAGTTTACTCTAGCATTTTATTACCAAACATTGTGGCCTATTTTAGAATGCCTTTGTTACAGAGGACTTAATGCCTGCAGGTCATGGACATACTGGGGCCAAGCTTGTGGGACGTTTGGAATACTACTCCTCACCCGTGAGTTAATAAATTTTTTTATCGCTTTAGTGTTCTATTACATCTTGTGTGTTTAAGTTGCTTATTAAGGTATTTTGTCAATTCCAGAATGCCTGTTGAAATGGTTGCTTGTATTGCCATTGAAGCAATTTCTATATTGGAGAAGATGCATTCTAGAGGGTGAGATATTTTTCGCTATAACTAGCATACATTGTTCTAATTTGTTTATTTCTCATCCAAGTACACATTTTTGCATTTGGGTTTTCCCCTGATTTGTTCTTTTGTTTTGGGATGATATGGTATGGTATTGGAAATTGGAACTATTTATTTGTTTCCATTTTGTGTGTGGCATTTTGCATCTTATAGAGGGATGGTTCTTTGATGCTAGATTTCTTCTTGATGGCTTTTATTCTTCTCTATTACTTATTGAAACACTGTCTGTAATGGAAGCAACAATGTAGTTCCATGTGGAAAGCTGATTAATGTGGAAGAATTGCTAGAACACTTCATATAAATAGTTTTTGTGGAATATATTTACTTCTGGAGCAAAGCCTATTGTCTATTCTATTTTTCTTGAAAACAAATTCTCATTCAGTTGCTTATTTTATTTCTCTGATTTTGAAATATATGATGTTAAAAGTACATTATTGCATCTTTTGGCAGGTATGTACATGGGGATGTAAAGCCTGAG
The DNA here is from genome assembly GCF_029873635.1 of Malania oleifera. Taxonomy (NCBI): domain Eukaryota; kingdom Viridiplantae; phylum Streptophyta; class Magnoliopsida; order Santalales; family Ximeniaceae; genus Malania; species Malania oleifera. The sequence continues at coordinate 78,946,024 of NC_080425.1, forward strand.
AACTTTTTACTTGGTCCTCCTGGGACTCCTGATGAGAAAAAACTTTTTCTAGTTGATCTTGGATTAGGTATTCTAGTCATCAACCATTTTTACTTCAATCAGTTATATTACTACTTGGTAAAATCTAATTATTGTAAAATCTGGGTTCTCAGCTACTAGATGGCGAGATGGTACAACTGGTTCACATGTTGAGTACGATCAAAGACCAGATGTTTTCAGGTACTACCTTGATTATATTTTGGTTGGTCAGGATACTGTTTATGTTTCTATTTTTGCAGATTTAGCATTGGCCTTCTTATTTGTATTTGATCTTGAACATTGTTGCTTATCGTGTGCATTCCAATCTGGAAGGGGTACTGTTCGATATGCCAGTGTGCATGCTCATCTAGGGAGAACAGGTAGCAGGAGAGATGATTTAGAATCTCTTGCTTATACACTCATTTTCCTTCTTCGGGGTCGACTGCCCTGGCAAGGATTTCAGGTTGGTCTTTTTTTAATTTCTAATTCTAATAAAATATCTTGCTTCTCTTGCATTTAATTTTTTGACAAGAAAATGCTCTTTTTAGGGAGAAAACAAAGGGTTCCTTGTTTGCAAGAAGAAGATGGCAACGTCTCCAGAAGCTCTGTGTTGTTTCTGTCCACAGCCTTTCAGACAGTTCATTGAATATGTGGTGAATTTGAAGTTTGACGAGGAGCCTAATTATGCAAAATATGCTTCTCTCTTTGATGGGATTGTCGGTCCAAATCCAGATATAAGGCCAATTAACACAGATGGTGCACAGAAGGTACTAATTTCTCCATGTGCGTGTGCAGGTGCATGCGTATAGTTTTCTGTTAGTGGGTCATTATCATGGTAGAGTGCAAAGTTGTAAAAACCAAAGTGAGCATCAAACCAGTGAGGCCACCGGTTGGGATCAACCAGTCAGACTGAACTGCAAAATCTGGTGATATAAGAAGTATCAAGTTAAAAAGGAAATTTTAAAAAATATACAATGCACTCACATATCCAAAAATTTCCAACCTACCATTCTAGATTTAAATAACAACTATATTGTTAATGATAGGAAATGGTTCACAATTCATGACTAAGGTTACATTTGGTTTGTGGAATGCCAATTCCTAGAAATAGATTAATTGTAATAGATTTGTTACAATTAGTTATACAAAAAATTATGATGTCATCATAAAGCAAATAACAAAATGAAACTTTTTATGAATCCATAACAAATAACAAGGAATAAACTATTCCCAAATTTCACCATGGGAATGTCTATTCCTTTCTTATTACATGTTGAGTGAAATAATAAAGAAATCCTAAATTTCACATGTATCCCATCTTATTCCAAGGAATAGCTATTCCACAAACCAAACATAACCTAAACTATCAAGAACATTCAATAGTTCAAAAAATACAACTCAAATATCCTCCAAGCATCCACAGATCACAAGGAGAAATGGTTCCGCCAGTGTTCAAAGCGTATTACTGTTTAGGGGAACAAATCATGTTGCACAGAAAATAGAACTTTTTATTCATTTGCCCCCGTCTCTATCCTCATTTTCATTCTCCTTATCTTGTCATTTTTTATTCTTGTCATCAATTTCAAGTGTAGCCTTTGCAACATTTAGAAAAAAAACCTTCGTGGTCATGAGATTTAAAATAAATATGTGGTTGTAAATGTACATGTTGACAGCCTCAGCTTGATATAGGGGATTTATATGCTCAAATTTGCAAACATGTTCAAACAGAAAATATTTAAATTAATGCCGTGTCTCGCACATGGTGATCCGTATATATATATATTGCTGAATTTTGATTTTTCTAACTTTCCTTACATAATTAGCCCCTTACCTATGATAGGTTGCACATCATTTTGTGGGTCTACAAATTGAACCACATCAAAATATCTTGCTAACAAATTCTCTTGGCAAAGGCAGTGGCATCTATTCATCTATTGATTATTTAACCATATTGTACCCAATGTGGCCTCATTGATCCAACTATATCTATCATCTTAAGTACATCCCATTTCAAGAAATATCCACAAACCATGATTTCCTGAACCAAAGTCTATGACCAATCATTGTCCCATAATCAGACATTTCTTGACATGTGGGAGAATTAGCAGGCATTGAAAGGAATGCAGTTCTGGGAGATGAACCTTGCAAAAGCCAATTTCATGTTCATTTAATTGTTGATTATTTGCCATCCCTCTGTTCTAATGGAGGGTTGACCTTGTGAAGGATTGGGTTTGTGGAAAGCGGACACTGATTTGAAGATTGAAACACAAACCTGAAACCCAACTTTGTTTGTTTCCTTCTTCTGTTTTTGTTTTTGTTTTAGTTTTAGTTTTTATAAGTAAAAACTGACAATGCCTCGTTTCCTAGTTCAAAGTTCTTGAAAAATGATTTTGAAGCTAACTAAGACTGCTTGTGTGGTTGATACCGGTTTAGTCAGGTTTTTACAACATTGCTAGTGTCATTTATGTTACCAAATATATTTCTCAGCTGTGTCTTATTTTTTTTAAATATCTTGTGAAGCTTATATGTCAGATTGGTCATAAGAGAGGCCGTTTAGCTATAGAGGATGAAGAGGATGAACGGCGAAAAAAGAAGGTGCGGATGGGAATGCCTGCTACACAATGGATTAGTGTTTACAATGCTCGCCGACCTATGAAGCAAAGGTATGCACAGTATTATGCATTATGCTTATCTAGTTCATGGAATGACAATGGTTGAGTTATAAATGGCCGAAATTCATTGCGATGTCATTTTTCTCTTACATGCACACATGTGTGTTTGCACACTGACATTTACTCCCATCATTATCATAGTTTCCATCTCTTTGGTAGTCTATTAAATGCACTACATCCCTTTTTTCTTTTTCAAATTCCAAGCATTAAAAAAAATTGCAAAATGAAAGATAATGTGGAGGGATGTGTGTCGATGTTGTTATAGGTATCATTATAACGTGTCAGATGTGAGGCTTTCTCAGCACATTGAGAAAGGAAATGAAGACGGCTTATTTATCAGCAGTGTAGCTTCGTGTCAAAATCTATGGGCCCTAATAATGGATGCGGGTACTGGTTTCAGTGCACAAGTGTATGAACTCTCACCCATTTTTCTTCGCAAGGTATTTCCTTCAACCAAATAATTGATGTGTATTTGCAATTCATTATGACGCTGCACATGCTTACTACCACCTATAGCTTGCAGTTATGTATGTAGATTGACGAAGTAATCTGTTTTTTTAATCTGTTGGCTTTTTTTTTCCTTGAAGGAGTGGATAATGGAGCATTGGGAGAAGAACTACTATATTAGTGCAATAGCAGGAGCTAACAATGGGAGCTCTTTAGTAGTAATGTCCAAGGGTTTGTCTCATGCACAGCTCACAAATTTTAATGACAAACATCTACCTGAATATTACCTGATGTTTCATTGAATTGATTCTAGGTACGCAGTATTTACAGCAGTCATACAAAGTTAGTGAGTCATTTCCTTTCAAGTGGATAAACAAAAAATGGAGAGAGGGGTTTTATGTTACTGCAATGGCAACCTCTGGGAGCAGATGGGGTGTCGTCATGTCTCGTGGTGCAGGATTTTCTGAGCAGGTATTCTTGGATATTGTGATGTTACATGGCCAAGCCTTCTGTAGTATCAAAGCATTAGTGCAGACTCATAACCATTACTTAATTTTCAGGTTGTTGAACTTGATTTTCTTTATCCTAGTGAGGGTATTCATCGACGGTGGGATTGTGGATTTCGCATCACATCAACTGCAGCAACTTGGGACCAGGCTGCTTTTGTTCTTAGTGTGCCAAGAAGAACGCCTTCAGATGAAACACAGGAGACACTTCGAACTTCTGCTTTTCCTAGTACACATGTCAAGGTGGTTTCTTTTTGCATTTGATTCATGGCTGTTAGTTTCTCTTTGCCACTGATTTTCTAAGTTTTAAAGGTCGGATTTGTTGTGATGGTTTTTTGCAGGAGAAGTGGGCCAAAAATCTATACATTGCATCGGTTTGTTATGGTCGAACAGTCTCTTGAGCTGACTAGCACACTGGCAGAGGTGTCTCGTAACACTGCTTTGGATGTGCTGTTCTGCCAATCACATAGCTGGCTGGGCGGTACACGCGCTAAAGCCTGGTTTTCAGAACTGGGTTCCAGGCTAGAAAATTTTTGACAGAGTTCAAACTTCCAATTAATTGTAATCAGGAGTGTAAAAGCTTTTATCTAAGACCTCACGATGCCTTTGCAGCGTGGTAGTTCTTTCTCCCTGATTGTCCATGATTAATGGAAAAGCCCAAAGCGATGATGGGTTTGTTACCTATAGTTTGTATAGAAGCTTTCAATAATAAGTACTTGGTTCAGGGCAAATGTGCATATGTTCCCTTATTGCAGAGGATTGGGATACGAATGGTGTATTTTTCAGAACTCGTCTATTTCATTCCCTCTCTTTTAAATTGTACTAACAATATAATTGGAACCAGTGATCCTCATTTAGAACCTAAAAACCCACTATTATATGAAGTTTGCTGTAGCAAAATGCTAACAGGCCAACTATGTCAATATTAACCGCATTTCATGTTGGAAGGTACATCAAGGTTAGCCTTGTGCTTGGTTAGGGTTTATGGGAGTTGTATGTCGCCAAACTTTAGTCTTATCACGGATCAAATGGCACTAACTGAACAAAACTGGGAGCAGCACTGGCATATAACTAGCTAACCCAGATTATACATGACTTGAATCTGTCTATTTTCAGCAGATTGGCATGTCCTAATTGGCTGCTGCCAGCCCATTGTTGGCATGGCGTGTTGGTAATCACATTGTACAACTACATTTTGCTTTCATAAATAATGGATTCCTTCTACAAGCATGCAAATTTTTTCCCATCCAACAGAGAATGTAAAATTTTGCTTTCTCCTGCCTAAGTACATTTTAGGTCCTCTGCAATGCAAATATTCATTAAAGCAGACAAAGTGCTTCCAAATTCACATACCTGCCTTTTGGAAATACAAATTTGGGACCAGGAATTAAAAGTTGTGCAAATTTGGGCCAAATTTAATTCAAATTTGTATAAAATTTTCTTCAGATTCACAGCTCCAAATTTGTGTTCCGAACACAACAGTGAAAACAATACAGCAGCAAAAGAACCAGGAAAAACAAGGCAGTGAAAATATGAGAATGGGCATCCTGCAAGCTCAAAAGGTGCAATGCTGCATAAAATGGTGGCAGAAAACTATTTCTGCTTTGCATAAAAATAAGTGCCATGGCGAAAGGAAATATTTAGCTTCCAGTTCCCATTGAGATCCACTTTGTCCTTTGACGATCAACTCCTTGGGAATCAAAGGATGTCACAAAATTCCTATCATATTGGTCTGCGGCATATTCTCTTCAACAGAACTTTCTCCTGTCATATAAGAAGGAAATTATACCTTGGTTCCTAAGAATAAATATCGAACTTATGTTCCATGCACAAGTATTAATGAATTGGTTTTTAGATAATCATGAGGATGGACATAACATTAAGAAGTGCAGTAAAATGTTACAAATTATGTGGGGTGCAGGCAGAGAGCAAAAGAGAGAGAAATCAAAGTGAGGAGAAAAAAGGCCCGAGCATGTTTTGAAGGTTTTCCATATAAAAGTTCCCTTGTTTTTAAGTTTTAAAAAGGAAAGAAGAGGGTAAGAACAAGGTAGTGAGATTTGTCTCATTGGAAAAAGAAAGTTTTATTTGCCTTATATAGATGGGCACTGTACAATTTGGTCAAAATATAGATGGGCCTCACATGGGTGTAATCCTATGTGCACTTTGCATTTGCATGTGCATGAGGCGCAGTTGATAGGCTTAAATTTATGTGGAAGTCAGGTACTAGGACCATCTCAGTTTATTGGGCCATATGAGTATGATCATGTGAAAGAGGCAAAATTAAGCCTACAAATATGCAACCAACTGGAAATGACAGAACCCAAAAAATATTACACACAAAAAAATACTGTGACCAAATTCATTATTTTGTTGCGAATTCTTCTTATTTTCTTTCTGCGGGCATATCCAAATTGCTGCCTGTTGTGGAAACCATTAAGAAAACCAATATTGATTCTCCTATTGAGTATCATATCCAAATTGTAGCCTGTTGTGGAAACCATTAAGAAAACCAATATTGATTCTCCTATTGAGTATCGATGGGATCATCTTTACTTTTTCAATTGCAACTGGACAACGCTTCATCGTGTTCCAGAGGAGATTCCCTTGAACCCAGAGCATACCACTTGTCATAGGACCAAACAGACCCGTAAAGTAAGCTATGAAAATTCTGTAAGTAATCTTCTATACTCCATTGTTCCTGTTGAGATGTTTTGATTAAATGAATGACCTAAGACAAAGATAGGTCTCTCCCTCTATTTATAATACATATCATATACATTCTAATGACCATAATACCCTTACTAACACTCACTAATTAGCACAACATTAACACACTTAATAATACTAAATGATCAAAATAACCATTAACAGTGCCCCTAAGCTGGAGTGTAGATATCATATGCTCCTAGCTCGTTACAAATAAATTTAACACGAGCACCCACCAAAGCTTTGGTAAGCGAATTAGCAAGCTGCATATCGAATTTCACATAAGTGGTGGTAATAAGCTTCTGCACAAGTTTCTCCCAAACAAAATGACAATCAACTTCAATGTGTTTCATTTGCTGGTGGAAAACCGTGTTGGAGGCAATATGAAGAGCAACTTGATTATCACACATCAACTCAATAGACTAAGAGTGTGGAAAACCCAATTCTTCCAACATGTTCTTCAACCAAAAAGCTCACATTTAGTGTGAGCCATGGCCCTATACTCACTCAACACTTGACCTATCCACTACAATTGTTTCCTATTCTTCCAAGAAACCAAATTACCACCACCAAAGATACAATACCCAACTATGGATCTTCTGGTTGAAGGTTGATTTGGCATAATCTGCATCAATATATCCCTAAATATAAGTGTTGGGCCACACATGTGGTTGCAATAAATGGAAAAAATAAAAATAAAAAATTTTTAAAAAAAAAATTTTGAAAAAAAAGCATGAAGAACAAGTTCAGAGGGGGTGAATACATATGGTTGCAATAAATGGTAAGAGAAGGAAAAAAGCATAAAGAAATAATAAATGGTAAGAGAAGGAAAAAAACGTGAAGAAATAAAAGTCAAATTCCATGTGAATCACATGTCTTTTTTCGGGCACCAAATGCTCCATAAATAAGGATTTGCAGCTTGCAAAATAAATGCTACGCTCCTCTCCCCCTATAAAAGGGGTTGTGTATTGTAGAGGAAATATGTACAAGTGTAATAGTGTAGGCAAGTGAGCTGTGTGTCGTAAACTGTGATTAAGAGGCAAAGAGGTTGAGCTTTGAGTTGAGTTTGAGTGTACTACTCCTCCACTGCATTTCCTATTGATATAGTGAAACTCCCTCTCTCACGTGGACGTAGGCTGAGTCTGGCTAAATCACGTAACTCCGATGTTCTTTGTGATTGGTTGCTTGTGTTTGTGATCTAGACCATCACCAATCCTAACAATAAGTGTGGCCCATATCTTGATATAAGAGACCTCTCCCAGGTGTACCTTTGAGATATCTAAATATGTAAATTACTATGTCCCAATGACTTGTCCTCGGAGAATATAGGGAATTAGACTGACAACACTTGCTGTGAAAGATGTGTCCGTCAGAGTGATTGTGACTCTGTGAGATTCAACTTTCCAATAAGTCTCCAGTATCTTCCAGAATTAGGCAACAAATTACCTATATCTAACACCAACTCGCTGTTAGGATCCATGGGTGTATCAACCAATTTGGATGCCATCAGCCCAATCTCATCTAACAAATCAAGAACATACTTCCTTTGTGACAAAATAGTTCTCATATGAGATCTAGATACTTCCATAGCCAAGAATTATTTCAATAGTACCAAATCTTTGGTTTGAAACTTAGTTTATAGAAAAATGTTTAAGGCTTTGAATACCTTGAACATCATCGCCTATAATTACAATATCATTCACATACAAAATATGAAGGATCCTACCTGATGAAGTATGACGATAAAACACAAAATGATCCACTATAGACCGTCAAAGGACAAACTCCAATACTATAGCACTGAATCAACCAAAACCATGTTATTGGAGATTGTTTCAAACCATATAATGCCTTCTTGAGCCAATACACTAAGCCTGATTCCTCCTCAACAACAAACCCAGGTGATTGCTTCTTATAGACATCCTCCTCAAGATCACCATGTAAGAAGGGGCATTCTTCACATATAACTGATGCAAAGGCCAATGACAAGTGGTGGCCAAAGAGATGAACAGACGTTACTAATATAAATTTTGTAACTGGGGCAGAAGTGTTGGAATAATCCAAACTATACACCTGAGTATACCCCTTAGGAACAAGGTGCACCTTCAAAAGAGCCACAAAACCATCAGAGTTGACTTTCATAGTGTATACCTAGTGACAACCAACTACAAATTTGTTAGGAGGAAGAGATACCAATTCTCAAGTATCATTGTCTTGTAAAGCATTCATCTCTTCAACCATGACATTCCTCCACCTTGAGTGGGCTAAGGCTTCCAAAACAAATTTAGGATGACCAACATATGATAGAGTAGTAACAAAACAATAAAAGGAGGGTGATAAGAAGTCATAGCAAACAAAGTCGGAAGATCAACATCATGGGGAATATGATCATCAAACGAGGAAACCAAAGGCGTGGGCAGTAAAGGCTAAAGGGGACTCTCTTCCTTGGAGCCGCCATCAAATAATGCACCTACAAATTAGGATGAATAAGATGATGAGAAGGACTCAAACCACATGGAGACACAAGCGGATGATTAGGTAAGGACAGCAAACTAGATTTTGAAAAATTAGGCGAAGGAAGAGACTCAAAGAAGGTAACATCTAAAGAAAACAAAGAAGTGATACAAAGTAGAACTATAACAACATATATCCCTTTTCAGTATATGAGTAGCCCAGAAAAACACATTTTATCACTAAGAAAAGAGGACAGCATCCTGTTGATAAGATAGTAAGCAATATGCACAACATCGCTTCAAAACATTTTGTCAACACGTGTGGACTAGGATCCGATGCCTCGACTGGGATGGCAACCCTAAATATGATTATAGTGTGGGGGATTTAATTATGTTAAAGGTTTTACTGAGTCACCACTAACCCTTTTTGTCTAGGTGTGGTTAAGTTCACTAATTACTATCAATTGGTTGGTTTCTATACTAGACTAGGTCCAAAGAACTAATAGTCATAATTTGTGATACCAAATTCAAGTTCAAGAGTATGTTTGCGCAAGAGGAAGGTACTAGCACCCCTAGACACTTGTCCTTTTGAACGACACCAACTAAGCTAAGCGTAATCACCAATCCACATTCATTTTCCTTCATTTTGATTAGCATTACCTTTCCAGTTAATATTATTCCACCTTGCATTTCCACATTATTCCGATTTAGAACGCAAGACTCCCCTCACCTCAAGAAAACCAATAAGGAGTGCCATTGCATCCCCCTATGGCATCCATTTTCGAATTCATTAATTAATGCTTAGGGTTTTCATACTTCCAAACATCCAAACCATTCAAATAAAGATTCCAGCATGGTTTCACAAACTGTCTCAATCACATCATAGCAAAATGGCATCATGTATTATAGAGGCAACATATAATTTGAAATAACATGAACCACTCCAAACAAACCTCATAAGAGTGCCCTTCATTGCATTTTAACTCAATTCAATCATTCCAACATTCACAAACAAAAAAATGCACGCAAAAATTATTAAAAAAAAAAAAAAGAAACCTGGTGCAATTAAAGGCTTGTGTTTTTTAGTTCCTTGACCCTCTTGCTCAGATTAAGATGTAAATAAGTTCCAAACACCTTGAAAACTTTTAAAACGTATTAGAAACCTCATTAGAAATTTTTGGTATTTTTCAGGAACTTTCTGCAATTTTTATGATGTTTTAACAATTTACAAAGGCTAAAAATGTAGAGAAATATTAGAAAATCCAATAAAAACACCTAAGAGGGATAAAATTACAATAAAAAAAAAACTAAACATCGGAAATGGGTCCCCTAAAAAGGTAATAAAGTAAAGTAAACAAAACCTAAAAAAATAAATTTTTTTAATTGAAGAAAAATAATAATAAATAATAAATAAATAAATTAGGAAAAAAGACCTAAAATAAAAAAGAAATTTTTTTGGCTGCTCCCTGTTTATTTTTTAGGATTCTTCTGCAATTAAAAACCATTTTATTTATTTTTCAAATTCAAAATATACTTATTGAAATAAATAAAATTAAAAAAAGGTGGACCAGTCAGCCGGTCTGCATGGACCAGCCAATCAGTCTAGGATATTTAAAAATGCATTTGTCATGCACGTGCACACGCCCAGCCTCCCAAGTGTCTTCTTCCTTGCGTTGCTAGGGTTCTGCTCTGCAGCAACTTGCAGCAGCCCATAACCACTCCGTCCAGCCGTCTGGTGGCAGCAACAGCCATCCCTGCCGCCATTCATCTTCTCAGGCACTGGCAACACTGGCGACAGGCTAAGTTTGCCTGAAAACAGTATATACTCCCTTCTCCATATTTTTCCTCTCTCGCCAGTGTGGATGTCTGGACTTGTTTCTGGCCTTCACATAACAGTTCTGGGACTCTGAGATACCCCATCTACCCTAGGCATTGATCCTGCAACATGCCTAGAGACTGCCTCTTCTTGTCTTTTTACTTCTCCTCCTCCTTTCCTTCTTCTCTTTCTTCTCTCTCTAGCTAACGTCAAATTTGCAGCAAACAGGAGGAGGACAGTGTTTACAAATCTATGATTCAGAACAACAATTTTGATCTTAAGCATGAAATCGAAAAATTACAAATTTCAATATGAACATGAATCTCCATTGCTCTCTTCATACAGCCAAGAAACAAAGCTTGTAATAGCAGTCGTAAACCTGAACTAAAGCTTTCAATTTCGACTAATATAAGTAACAAAGGTCAAAACTTTAATGAGCAAATAGCAGAAAATGGTCATGAGGAAAACTATCAAATCAATAAAAATTATCCATGGTTCGTTTAATCAATTTAATACTATACCAAGCATTGGAAGGACTGATTCATAAGCTTTACCTTAGTTAAGAGATTCCAAGCTTTCTACTTCCTCCTGCTCTTGTATGTTTCTTTGTGCCCTCAAATGCGTATGTCTCAATCTTTGAACCTCAAGATCTCTCCTTCAAGTTTGATGTGTGTTATCTCCCTTGTGCCTTGAACATATGCTCCTTGTTTTCTTTGAATTCAATATGTGCCTCTTTCAAGAGTGGCCCCCACAATTGAATCAACGTAGATGCTCCCTTCCATCCTAGCTCCTTAGCTTCTATTTATAAGCGAGGGGATAGGTTTTCATGCCAAAAACCCAAGCATTCCCAAAATACCCTCACATGGGCCTTCTTTCCACCAAATCACCATTAAAACGAAGTTGAACTAAAAAATTAGTGAAATTAGATCCAAAAGCGCCCCACTTGGATTTTAGAACCCATAAAAATATAACATCTTGAAATTCAAAAATTGGAGTTTGGAATTAGCCCGAACTAAAAATGGGTAACAACATACTTTAGGTATATGCATTTAATAAAAGTAAGGTGTGAATGATTTCAAGAATATGTATATTTTTCATTTCTGCAACAGTGCAACCCCATTTAATTGAGGAGTTAGGGCATAAGATGATTGATGAACAATACTAAATTGAGTCATGTAAGTAGTCAATTGAGTACTAAATACTATTTAGCCTTATGATATTATCACTCCGAAGTATTCGAACTGGCAAACCAAATTAAGTCTTTATTTCAAAACAAAAGGCACAAAATATATGAAATAATTCAAAATGATCTTTTGTTAAATATAGGCAAGTCATTCTTGAATAATCATCCATAAAAGTTACAAACCCAACTTGGACATGACTCTACTAGGACCACAAACATCAGAATGGACTAACATGAAAGGGCTTGCAGCCTATTTATTGACTTGGGAAGCAAAAGGGACACGATGATGTTTTCCCAACTGACAAGACTCTCAATCAAGACTAGACATGGAACTCAAATCAGGAACTAGACGTATCAACTTTTCCAATGAAGGATAACAAAGGCGACAATGAATTTGGAGAGGGGTGACAGCAGCAGTGCAGGCAGTAGAAGGAGATAGCAGCTCAAAGAGATACGGTCCACCAGCTTCAAGCCCTCTGCCAATTGTCTTTCTCGTTTTCAAATCTTGAATGACCACAGAATTAGGTAAAAATGTTATTAAACAATTCATGGATTTGGTAATCCTCCTAACTGATATAAGATTGAAAGGAAACTTGGGAAGATATAAAACCGAAGGAAGAGAAACAGAAGAAGATGAGACTTATAATCCCGATTCCCTTAACAATAGTCGTGGATCAATCAGCAAGAGTAAAGCAAGGCAAGTTTTTGGAATGCTAGAGAGTCGAGAAGAAATTTGGTATATCTGTGATATGATCAGTGGCAACGGAATCTATAACCAAGGACTAGGATGAAAAGTATTAGATGACAGACATGCCATGGGATTACCTATTTGGGCAAGAGATGCAATGGGAAGAAAAAATTTCTATGATGCTTGATATTGCTAGAACATGGAATACTCTCTTGACATAGATATAGTACGTTATCCCCCACTTGGCCCCAAAGGTGTGGGGTCGGTGCTGGCAGCATTGGATGCCCTTAAAAAAGTGTGGAGTACTCTTTCTCTTGACATAGATATAGTACGTTATCCCCCACTTGGCCCCAAAGGTGTGGGGTCAGTGCTGGCAGCATTGGATGCCCCCAAAAAAGTGTGGAGTCGAGAGTGGCTACATTGGCAACATGTAAAGGTTTACCATTGAGATCCCAACACTACTCAATAGTATGATTACCTCGTTGACAATAAGCACACTTGCAAGGAGTGCCTCTACCTCGTCCATCTCTACCACCACAACCGCTCGAACCACCTTGATAACCTCTGCAATTGTTTGGTAGAGAACTAGAATCACCATGCGTGGCAAAGGTTGTCCTCTCAGAGCAAGATGCAAGACCGGGACAATGTGTGTTGAAAGAAGCACGGAGGATGCAAGAATAAACATCAGAACATGATGGCAACTCTGCAGCACTAAGTATCTGGTCCCTGGACGGCCTTAAACTCGAGTTTTAAACCCAGTAGAACGTAAAGAACTATCATCTACTTCCTCTATTTTTGCATCTCACGAACATCGCCAGTTATATGTTGCACGATGTTAAGCTCCTCATCAATACTTTTCATCTCTCCAAAATACTTTGTAACACTCCTATCTTCCTGCTGTAACTAAAAGTACTCCTAGAATAAATCATACATATGTGTAATGTAACAAGAGTATATCAGTATAGAAGCTTAGGATAATCCCAAATCTCCTTGCATGTATCTAGATGCATGCACATCGGTGCAATTTGGGGCTCCATCAAGTTCCACAAGAGGGAACAATCAAGGAATCTTCCTTAATCAACAATTCTTTTCTCTTCTCGTCAAAAGGATTAGATTGGAACAAGTGGTTAGATTTTCCTAATCCTGCTAAATTAACCTAACGGCCTTTGACCATTGAACATAATTCTTTCCATCCAACTTTTCAGTTGTTATCATCACAACATTCACAAACCAGACCACTGTCAAACAAAAGGAACAATCAAAACTAATCAGAACAAACACAAATGAGGTGAATCACCAAAACAACCACAAATGAGGTGAGCCACCAACGTGATATAACACTGCCACAGCCTCACAAATCATCTAATGAACACAGCCACTACTCTAAGAGACTCACAAATAGCATTTACTAACACCGAAAAACAACTAATGGACCATAAGTGCACGGTTGAAAAAGGTTGGATCTTTGAGCAAAACACATGCCCAATAACTTGATAAAATGGTCTAAGGAAGGAATTAGAACATGCTGCAGGAAAAAAAGCAGAAAAAGGTGGCCTGAAACACTCACTCGCCAGTGCATGGGTTCAGATCTGCGGGCAGTCAGCCAGCATGTGGGGGCATATGGGAGTTTCCGGCAATGGGATTTGTAGGGTTATAGTTCAGAGGGTTCTGTTTCTAGATCTATGGTTGGTTTTGTGAAATATTGAAGGGTTGTAGCAGTTTTGAGAAGGGCAGCACTGGGGGGTGTTTTCTGGCGGAGGCTGAGTTTGGTTTGGTGATAGGGTTTCTTGCTTTGATACCATGTTGGTTTACCACTTTACGGAGGGTGTTTTCTGGCAGTGGCTGAGTTTGGTTTGGTGATAGGGTTTCTTGCTTTGATACCATGTTGGATTACGACTTTACCTAAAAGCTTAAGCTATTGTTGTGACCAATAATGTATATCAAGTTCTAACACCCCCCACCCCCCCCGGGGCACACGCAGCCGAACAACACTTGAAGAGAGAAACACACGATAGATAACACCCATTACAGGGAATACAAATAATTTTTTAAACACCACATAATAAATGCGGGCAATAAGACTAAAACTCAGGACCTCCTAGTAACCAGCTATGATACCATGTTAAGATTTTTTTATTAAATGAATGACCTAACACAAAGGTAGGTCTCTCCCTCTATTTATAATACATATCAAATACATTCTAATGATCATAATACCTTCCTAATTCTCACTACTTAACAAAACACTAACACATTTACTAAAAGACTAAAATAACCATTAACAGTTCCAACAGCATGTATCTAAAATATGTCATTGGCACTGAAGTGTTGAAATACCATATGATTTACCTCTGTTTGGTCATGGTCATAGCGAACTACAAAGATGCACCTGCAGCCCCTTATGTCATGTAATCTCCTTTCAATTTCCACGACATGTGCATCACAATAGACTGCTTGATCCAATCTTTCCTGAAAATCAATGAACAGGGCAGAAAACACAGTACTAATGATAGGACAAACATTTCCACAAATTAGTAAGGAAGCTCCAGAATGCTCTTGACCAATATATTAGATTCTAAAAACTTTGGCATTCCAATGTTTTGGATGCAGTTTGTTAACCTTGCATCCATATTGGATGCCCCAAGTTGAAGATAGTAATATTGCCATAGAGTATTCAAGACGCATCAAAATTGATACGTAAAGGAAAGGTACCTGGAAGCATAGCACAAGATCTCCAACCTTGACAAAGTAGCACTCTGAAGGTTCTAGGGGGATTGAACGTTCACGCACTCCCTTATTTACATTGACCCACTCATCCTCCTCAGAACCAAAACCAGCAAATCTAACACGAACTTCCTGTAATATACAACAGGATTATGCACCTTTATTTAGGCTGTAAATAAATTTATGCAAAACAATTGCCCTTGGACTTCCACAAATCCTTGTGTTGTAAATGGCGGGTTAGCTTTTCATCTCAGAAACCGAAGGTAAATAAATTACAGCATATACATGCCTAATCAGGAATTCATGATAATTAATATTTCCAGCAAGCAATTCAGGGGCAAAAAAAAAAGATAAAGAATTTGCCTATGTGAGCAAGAAATAAAATTTAAAAGGTTGCACTAACAGGGTATATGCATAAACAATAACCACCAATAAATCTCAAAATTGGTGGGCATTTAGAAGTTCAAACAAGATCCCATATATAATTTGGGTCAATGTGTTATACTGATGAAACTAAATAGAAATATTTCGGATAACAGAGAAGTGCAAAATCAGCATGGATAAATTTTCTACCTTTGCCCTACCCACAAAATAAATAAATAAAATCACTAACGAAGAAAAGTTCGATAAACTTATACAGCAAGCAATACTGTGATCCCACAAAAATACATCAAAATAAAAAGCTCTTACTAGTTCTCCTGAACTAAGAACTCTGTATGTGAGGAATGAAGCAACATCATACCTGGAAAGCAAAGAAATATTAGCTAGGATTGTTCTATTAATTCAAAAGAAGACAACAAAAATTATACATTAAATTTTGGCTGACTTCAAAATTCTGGTTTGACTCAAGTTTTCAGAAAAATACTAGGAATTGGCATAAAAAAAGGACTATTCAAAGTTGAACTTCTTTCAAGGTCCCATCAAAATTTTAAACCATGACTTCAAACATCAAATGGCTCTCAAAGCTGTGTCATAAAGCAATGAACAGCTCAAAAAAAAAAAAGTACCAAGGATTGAGGCATGAGATAACTAGGGATGTATAATATTAAAAAAATTAAAATAAAATACAGTATGATACAGCCAACTCTGCCTGTGATGCACTTAATGCCCTAATTTTTTCACACAGCCAATTCCAAGCCTGGGGAGGGTGGGGGGGGGGGGGGGGGTTGCGTTAGGTAGCTGACAACTAGCGTAAAATTTTTCAGATCACTACAATATGAATCCTTGTAAAATATTTGTTGAGGCATCCCCTACGAGCGACACATTGCACTTATACCACCCGAGTGATGCGAAAAGTGGGCGAGGGTGGGTTAGGTTGTCACCCCAAAGCGACGCGCCATGTCGGTGCCCGAGTACGGTGTCAAATATGCAAGGGTTCCTACATCATTCTGGACGTGAGCAGGTAAAGAAGCTAGTTCAGAAAATTAGGATTAGATTAGCAACTTGGAATATAGGGATACTTATAGATAAAGGCATTGAAATTGTGAACACAATAATTAGAAGAAAAGTTAATAGGATATGCCTTCAAGAAACTAAGTGGGTGGGGGAAAAGCTAGAGAAATTGATAAATCAAGATATAAGCTTTGGCACACTGGAAAAGAAAAACAAAATAATGGAGTAGGAATTATTGTAGATAAAAACTTAAAAGATAGCGTTGTTGATGTAAACAGAGTAGGGGATAGAATTATAAAAATCAAGATGGCATTAGGTCAAGAGATAATAAATATCATTAGTGTTTAAGCTCCTCAAGCAGGCTTAGCAAAAAATTTTAAGAGACAATTTTGGGAAGATATGGATAGTATCATACAAGGCATACTAGGGACTGAGAAAATATTTATAGGAGGAGATCTGATGGACAAGTTGGAAGGGATAATAAATGTTATGAGAGGATACATAGAGGATATGGATATAGAGACAAAAATGAGCCTAAGGAGATGATCTTAGACTTCACTATGTCATATGATTTTATTATGATGAATACTTACTTTAAGAAGAGAGAAAGAACACTTAATAACCTTTAAAAGTGGACAAAATAGAAGTAAAATAATTTTTTTTTTAACTAGGAGGGCAGATCGTTTATCATGCAAGGATTGTAAAGTCATTCCAAGTGAAAGTCTAACCACACAATAGAGTATTAGTGTTAGATATATGAATTAAAAAATGGAAGAAAAATGATAAAATAAACTAGTATAAAAGAACTAGGTGGTAGAACCTAAAGGGAGAAAATATAATACAATTTAAAGATAAAATGATCAAAGATAGAGATTAGACTATAGAGGTTGGGATAGATACAAATACTCTTTAGAGTAGAATAGCTAGCTCTATTAAAAAGATAGCAAAGGAGATTTTAGATGAATCAAGGGAAAGATTCTCGAATAGCAAAGAAAGTTGGTGGTAGGATAAAAACATCCAAAAAGTCGTAAAGACAAAAAGAATTTGGTATAAAACGTGGAAAAAATGTAGAAACATAGATAACTTTGAAAAGTATGAAGAGGCGAGAAAAAAATGCAGAAAAGACTGTTAGTGAAGCTAAACACAGATCATTTAACAATTTGTATATAGATTAGATACAAAAGAAGGGGAAAAAGATATATTTAAACTTTCTAAAGCTAGAAAAAGGAAGAGTAAGGACTTAGGAAATGTAAAATGTATAAAAAGTGAGGATGATATTGTCTTGGTTTTAGGACGAAGACATAAAAGAAAGATAGCGAAGTTACTTTAGTAAGTTGTTTAATGAAAACCAAATAGAAGACTTTAACTTAGAATTAGCAAATGAGGAAAAGACTAAAATTATGAGATTTATTCACAAAATTATAGTTAGCAAAGTTAAGTGTGCACTAAAAAATATGAAAATTGGAAAAGCTATAGGACCAGATACATTCCCAATTGAAGTTTGGAAATGCTTAGGTGATAATGAAATTATATGGTTAACTAAACTAAGAAAATGCCAGGTGAACAAAGGAAAAACACTTGAATACCCTATATACAAAAATAAAGGAGATATTTAAATTTGTAATAACTATCGTGAAATTAAACTTACGAGTCATACAATGAAACTGTGGGAAATGGTAGTTGAACAAAATTAAGGCTAGAAACGAAAGTCTCAAAAAATCAATTTGGTTTTATGCCTGAGAGATCTACCACAAAAGCTATATATCTTTTAAGAAGATTAATGGAAAAATTTAAGGAAAAGAAGAGGGACTTGCATATGGTATTTATTGACTTAGAGAAAGCATATGATAGGGTACCTAGGGAAGTTCTATGGTGGGTTTAGTTAAAAATGGTGTATGTAGTAGGTATATGATGTCATTAAAGATATGTACGATGAAGTAATGACTAATATAAGGATTATAGATGGAAAAACTAGAGAATTTTCAATCACCATAGGTGTACATCAAGGATCTACTTTGAGCCCTTATCTTTTTGCTTTAGTGATGGACCAACTAACTAAGAGCATTCAAAATGAGGTTCCATGGTGTATTTTTTTTACAGATGATATTGTATTGATTGATGAAACTAGGGACAGAGTAGAAGCTGAGTTAGAATTATGGAGAGAAACTTTGGAATCTAGAGGTCGTAGGATAAGTAGAAATAAGACAGAATATATGAAATGCAATTTCAGTAATGGTAGGAGGAATATTGGAGACAAAGTTAAACTTTATGATGAAGAAATAAATAACACTTGTAGATTCGATACCTTAGACCTATTATACAAGATGAAGGAGAATCTAAATTGCATAGAGTTAAAGCGGGTTGGGTAAAATAGAGAAGTGCTTCAAGTGTACTTCGTGATCGTAGAATCTATAAGCCCAACTATGCTATATAGATCAGAATGTTGGGCAACAAAGAAACAAAGTATCCAAAAAATAAAAGTTGCCAAGATGAGAATGCTTATATGGATGAGTGGTATAACACTGAAAGATAAATTAAGGAATGAACATATTTGCGGTAACTTTGGTGTATCTCCTATAGAAGATAAGATAAGGGAGGGACGACTCAAATGGTTTGAACACTTGCAATATAGGCCACATAGTGCGCCAATGAGGAAAAGTGAGTTAATTACTGTGGGGGGTAGTAGAAGGGGTAGGGGTACACCTAAAATAACTTGGAATGAGATAGTGAGTAAGGATTTAATAGCCCTAAATTTGTTAAAAGAAATGGTTCATGATCGTATAAATTGGCGGAAAATGATTCATATAGCCGACCCCACCTAGTGGGACTAAAGGCTTGGTTTTGTAGTTGTTATTGTTGTTGTTGTATGATACAGTCATATCAGTTTTGTAGGCAGGGGATGGAACTTGAATGCAGCTAACGATAATAAAATAATAAGTTGGATACTTTGCAAACTTCAAGACTTTTCAATTTTTCTTCCTGGGGCAGTATACAACCTCTAAAACGCTTGGGATTAACACTTCATAGTTTATAATAAGATGAGTATTAAACATATATATGCACAACAGGCTCCATGCCTTATCATCTAGGGGAAAAAATTGCACAAATATACCACGCCAACCCCCCAAACAGGCTCTAAGACTCCCTTTCACAACACTATTTGGGATAAAATTTCTTTTTATTCCATATTTGTCATTGCATATTCACATTTTTCCTTCTTCGTCCTCAAGTAAAACAAACATTGACTAATTTTAGGATTGTTTTTAGATTTCTGAATCTCTAAAAATTATTTGATTATGTTGCTGATATTTAGCTATTCTATTAGATTCTAATTTGATATAATTTTGATGATCAGATTCTGTTTTTTGAATTCTTCTTTAAGAAGCCCATGCTTACGAGGTGATGATTCCTTAAGAAGACACAGCCCATGACCACAGGAATCATAAAACTTCTAACCAAAGGACCACAACAATGCTAGTTATAAATTTAAATCAAAATAAATTATGAAGGGAATTGGTTTATTCTGTATCCTGGTCTGACACTGTTTTCTGCAAAAATGAGAAAGGCCTCAAGGGGAATGCTCCTTTAACCTTACATTTCTTTATCATTCTTCAATGGGAGGTTCCATTAAATGGTTTTCATTTGAAAATATTTATTACCAGGTGAACTGGATGACTAGATGTCTGATGCAGAAGCACTTCATATGCTATGTGAAGGTGAAGTTTGGTCGGATGACTGTATTTAGGAATTGAAACAATGCCGTGAGGGTGAAGTTTAATGCTGGTTTCTTACCTATTAAACTGACTAGTGATTCAATTCAAATTCCATAAGGCCGGATTTGCTAATATAATTCTACCATAAAAGCAAAATGGTGCGACTCCGGTAGGATTGTAATTCCAAATATGCAACCAAATTTAGTATTAATTAGACAATGTATTGATTATGTATGAAATTATGAATATAATTAGATGTAATTAACCTTTGTTTTTAGCCATACGAGTTCTTGACTTATTTGTATTTATTATGGGCAGGAAAGTCTGTGTGGAAGATTGCTTTGCAGTTTTTGACGTTAAGCAAGGTATTACAAGAGAATTTAAACTTGAATAAATGCTCAAGAGTTTGATGTGATGAATGAACATAGAAAACAACTTAAAATCCTGAAATGTTCAGCACGGCAAATGTGCCTTTATGCGTTCTTTTTCTCAAGAGGGTGTACTCATATGTTGCGTTTAAGATGCAATGCTACCTTTTTTAATTGTGAACACTATGGTGACTCTGTTAATGAATATCTTTATTAGTGTCTTTGAAGTTTGTACATGCTTATAGTGCTTCAATTCATGTTTCTGCACAAACTTTAGACATAGCATATACTTCACCCCAAGGTGTAAATCCTGCATCCACCATTGATGCCATTGATAAAAAGTGCACATACTGGATTACTCAAAAAGCCTAGACGAGAAAGGGCTGGGGCATTGGAAAAGAATATCATCTAAATTACCAAGTGAAAAGTCCATAAAAACTTAAAACTAATAACGTGAAAGATACAACATATTCTTAGTGTGCAGAGTTCACCCTTCATTCCTTATTGTGTATTTCCATATTAAGTATGAGAAGGAATAGACTTTTGACAAATGGGTATGGTGAAACAACCCATTTGTTTAGGAGGCCTGAATTTGAAGTCCCACAACCTTTTCAACAAAGCCCTACTTGGGAAATGGTTATGAAGATTCATGATTGAAAAGGAACACCTTTGGCAGGGAATCATCATCGCAAAATATGGGCTGGATCATAATGACTGGACATCCAAAGCTGGCAAAGGACTGCATGGTGTAGGGGTGTGGAACTTCATCAAGAAAGGTTGGGATGATTTATTTTCTTGTGTTAGATTCCATGTGGGGAATGGGGATTGGGGACACCATTTACTTTTGGTAAGATGTGTGGCATGACCAAGAGGCTCTTAGTGTCTTGTTTCCATCCATTTATAACTTGGCACGGGACAAAGATGCCTGCATCAGCCAGCACCTCCAAACCTCAATCAGGGGTTCTTTTGGAACATTCCCTTAGAAATATGGAAGATTGGGAACTACACCAGATCACAGATTTCTACTGCTATCTTTACAACTTCCCAGCATCAAAACAGCCCAAATCAGCCAGCTTGGACCTTAGATAAGAAGGGGTCTTCACCGCTAGATCCTTAAATAGAAAACTTTGTCCTTCGGTGTCCAACAGTAAAAGTTTTCCTTGGAGTCAAATTTGGACAACAGCTGTCCCCACAGAAGCTGCTTTCCTAGCTTGGGAGGCAACTCATGGTAAGATCCTGACTTTGGATAACTTGCAGAGAAGGGGGCTATCCGTCGCCAATAAAAGCCCCCCTTTGCATGGCCAATGCTAAATCAGTTGAGATCCTCCTTTATTGCCCTTGGACAAGGAACCTGTGGTATTTGGCTCTGAACTTGATCAAACAACGGTGGAACGCCACCAACTCCATTGGGTTTGGGGGTGAGGGACTCTGGGCTTGGAGAGGGATTCTCGCAAATTTTTTGTGCTTTTGGAAAGAGAGAAATAGGAGAGTGTTAACTCAACACTTCAAACAAGCAAAGAGAAGTGGTTAAAGGCAGTTACTAGCTGGCACTGTGGAAATGTTGATTATGACTTCAATGTAATTTTTTATCTTTGCAACACCCTTCACAGTGGTTGAGTTGTTGTAATTCGGGGATTGGCATCCCCTTGATGCGTTTTCAATAAATTCCCTTTATTTCCTAGAGAAAAGAGAAATGGTCATTGTTAGATTACTACTTTACCTAAAGCTTAAGATGTTAGACTGTGGGCCAACAATGTATATCAAGCTTTAACATTCCCCTGCACATGCAGTCACTTGTACGTAGAGAGATAAACACTCATTACAAGGAATAAGATCATTTTTAACCACCACACAACAAGACTAGCACCCAGGATCGCTTGGCAACCATAGCTCTAATACCATGTTACATTACCACTTTACCTAAGAGCTTAATCTGTTTTGTTGTAGGCCAACAATTACATCAAGCTTTAACAATCATAATAACAAATTCTTTTACCTAGCTGTAGGCAAAACTTAACTTAGAAAATTACCCTACATAAATTAAATAAAAGGAATATAGTCATTTTTCAGTACTCCCACCAATGTCTTTAGCCTTGCTTCTCATTGTGAAATCTTCAATTTGAAACATTTCTCTTCTTTGATAGTGATACAATTCTACTGCAAAAATCTAACCACCTGGATGGATTAATTTCATCTCATAACCCATTCAATATTTCTCATATTTTAACATGAAATACATAAGCTCTCCAATGGTTGACATGTCATAGAAGTGAAACACACCATATACAGATTTGAAGCCACAAATCCATTGTTTAGAATGAAGTCATACCAAGCAAGATATTACCCGAAAATTGAGAGGTTAGTAAAATGATTTTTTTTTTTAAATCAAAATTATGCATTGTTCTAATTTCTAAAGTCAAAATTCATTCACACACAATATGGAAACATTCAAATTCTATCTCATAAAGAAATTACCATACAAAAAATGCTGAATGCAGTTCAAATACACTTGATGCAAATATATTATTTCAGCAAAATATTTTCCTTTAACAGCTAGATGTACCCTTACCAAGCATAATCTTTTGATGACTTAGCTTCAAACCTCAAGTCTGAAAGGTCCATGACATTTATACCTGTGTTGTGAATGACCTTGTAAAAATTCACGCAGAATTATGATGCACAAAGAGACATACACAGAAGCCCCCAATCTCTCTTTTTTTTTTTTTTTTTTCATGAAAAAGAAGGTAAATTATTAAAAGTGGAGCAAAAGGAGTAGGAAATATGTAGGATGAGGAATCCTCTCCAACCAGCTAAAAAAGCTATAAAAAAATAAAAACTATAAACAACAAGGAAAAAACCAGCATATAAACAGAAAAATACAATATAAACAAAACAAACATTACAAAGGCGCTGCCTTCCCGTCTCTAATGAGGTCAGACAGCGAAAGACCCCTGAAGAAACCCAAGAAGTGCACCCACAAAGAGGTAAGGAAAGTCACTCCATCCCACAAAAGTTGTGAGAAGGTTGATCAACTTCTGAAAATTCTTGCATTTCTTTCTATTCACAAGGGTCCGAAGGATGGAAAAAACGGCTGCACACAATAGAGCTCTGCCATTCCTGTTCTTTCCAAAGCCCCTGAAGTTAACCTGAAGCAAGTCCTCACCTTCCGCAGAGCCACCCATTCTTCCCCAGCCACAGAGAAAAGCCCATTCCAAAGCTGCGATGCCCCCTTGCAATGCACAAAGATATCAGCGTTGGACTCACTGTCTTCACAATACATGAAGCATATAACAGGACTGGATGAGAGCCATGAGGGGTCTTCTCCTTTAAAGCAGATCAATCGTGTTAAAACTCTTCCAGAACTAGATGTGGTTGCAATTATGTTTTTTCCTCTTTCTTTTTTTCCCTATTTTTGGGGGGGAGGGGGGAACTGTATGATCGTCTCAGAATGAGTGAAATTATTCACATTCAACGCACACTACATCACTCATCATTCTACACCAAAGTCCATGAAACATTGAAAAAAGCATCTCTAATGCAGGTAGGAGAACACTACTAAATGGAGGCTAAAATAAAGTTTCTTTGCAATATCAAGAAATACTTTTTTTAGCCCCAGCCATAGTTGTTAGAATTTTATGATTCACAATTCAATTCATATAATTTGTATCAATTCCACACTAAATCAAACTGAATCTTACTAGCAAATGTAAAAACAACAGAATGGTTGCGAAATCTATTTACCTCCTTCTGAATCTGATGAATCGATCTGAATCTATTGATTCACATGACCCTGGACCTATCATATCTTGACAGACCCAACTAGTTTAAAACCCCAAAAAGCAACATTTCTTTTTTCTATTATTGCTTTTATTTTCACATGACTACCTTTTGTTCCTTGCTGACAATAGTTTTGTGCTTAGAAAGAGGGTAAAATAAAACTTTCGGTCTTATGTTGCCTTCACAAAACCATTCTTCACTCTTGGAGGAGTATAGTTTCTGCCATTGAGAAGAGGGGGCAGAACACTCATGGCTAAGGTGGCAATTATGTTTCATTGTATTTTTAAGATTCAAAAGTTGGTCTTTTTAGCAGTTTGTTCAATAATTATCATTTTTTTAGGTTAATTTTTATTATTTTTAATTCAAGAAAGAAATATGCATGAATTTTTTTTAATTGTTGATAAACACCAAAAATTTAGTTTTTATTATTTTTTACTCTTTCCTTCCCTTAATCAGCATAAAGTTCTTTTTTTTATGCTTTGCATTTGTTTAAGGAAAGCAAACACATGAAATATGATTTTTTTTTAAAGTTACAAGAAAAATAGTAAATACATTTAAAATGTTTTTGACAAAAATAAGATCATACTTTTGTTGTTGTTAGTGTGTATATATATATATATATATATCATTTAGAATTGGTTTTGGAAATTTGTACCGAATCTACCAATTCAATTCGATTCTCAATTCTGAAAATTGAAATTTTGATTCACGATTTGAATCTCAATTTGACAACTATGGCCCCAGCACGTATTGAATCCACATGATCAAATGATTTCTTGTTTTAGTTTCTTAATCGCTGATTTACTAAGGTTAGAATCATCATTAGTCTAACCAAATAATAATAAGCTGAATAGATATAAGTTCAGTTTCTACTGTTCATATTGTTTTTCTTAAGACCTATAAGATTAAAAATAAAAAGACGTCATTTTTATCAAAATTCCTAAAACCATTTCCACTATCAATGGCAATATGAGTATAACCATCAATGCAAAATATTATTCATGGTCCTGAAAGCACTCTTTGAAGCAGTGCTATCCATTCTCTCATGAAAAAACAATTCCTATAGCTTCGAGAAAATTGCGAAGTCCATTGCAAGTAGCAATACAACCTGATAGTGCCCCAACCTAAGGCAGTTCCAAATTTTGACCTGCATGCAAATCAACAAGTTGAACCACTGTTCCACACTTCAGACACTCAATGAACCACACATTCTAATAAGCCAACTTCGTTTTTTGCATTTCTTCTTTATTCCCATTACTACTATGGATTAACTAGATCCCAATTTGTTCTATACTACACATTGGAAACCCCACTTTGACATAATTAAAAAAAAATTAATAAAAAAAAAAAAACAGAGTCAAGGCAATGATGGAACTGCTGAAAAAAATATTCAAGTCCATGGAATAAGGGTGCATTTGTTTGATAGGGTAAGGGAGGCTAAGCTTCAAAAAGCTCTTTTTACCTCATGTTTAGTACAGCCAAAATACAGGGAGAGGCTTGAGGGGTGGGGTTCTTTAGCCCGTGTACATAGAGCTGACCAGTCCTTCACTGGCCAACAAAGACAAAGAATTTTGTTGGAATAAAAAATTAAAAAACAAAAAAATAAATAAATAATTCCATTCATGTTTTTATCCTGTTCCTTAGATGGTAGGTCAAACATGGATAACTTTCATCATCAGTCCACTCTAGTCCTGCGAAACTGCCGTGCCCTAAAATCCTAGAGACTTTAGGGCATGAACGTCTTGGGATATTTATTATCACCTCATTTACACTCCATCTAGTTGGGATATGCAAATTATGCATGCCCAAAAAACATTTTTATTGCATAATAAATAAATTTCAACAAGGTTTTACTGTAAGAAACTGCCTGCCTTCCTTGAATGCTATCAACTTTACATGCATGTCAGCACAATGTATCATAAAACTAAAAGATATAAAGCTAACAAATAGGTACAGTTCAAACAGGTATAAGAAAATAACTAATCACTAATATGGCAATTTGGTCAACAACAAAAGACATAAAAGAAAAATCAGATCTACATAATTAAATAGCAAAAAAGTAAGAACGAAAAAAACATCCTGAAGTAAAACATTTGGAGCACCTTCTATTAAATAACATTAGGTTTTTAAATTGATGAAAAGACTCCAATTCTAAATTGTTGGAAGAAAAAGTTATCCTAATCAGGAGTCTAATAGAGTTCCATCCTGAAGTAAAACATTTGGAGCATCTTCTATTAAATAACATTTGGTTTTAAAATTGATGAAAAGACTCCAATTCTAAATTGATGGAAGAAAAGTTATCCTAATCAGGAGTCTAATAGAGTTCCAGTTTTTTCCTGCTCCTAAGAAATTCTTTTCCCTTTTTCACCCTCTCTCTCTCTCTCTAATTTGGTGAACGATGCTATGAGGACATATGAAATTTCATATTACCATTGATGGTGGAACCAACCAAATAGGCATTATCTCATGGATAAAACAATACATTCACCTGAACACTAAATAAGCCAATCAGGGAAAAACTGAACAGAATTCACTGAAAGCCCTCCTATAGTTCCACTACTACAAGGAGAGAGAGAGAGAGAGAGAGAGAACCTTTATTCACTGTAGAACTTTCAGGTGCAATGCTTGAAATTGGGAACTCTGAAAGAAGGGCTAATTCTTTGGAGACAACAGGTATGGATGTATCGCTTGCTGGCAATTGTTTTTGTCTATTCTGGAACCAACTTTGTACCTAGAACAAAATAGGACAGAATAATTATACTTTCCAATAATAACAATTATGGAAGAGGTCACATACAATCAACGCAACCATGTTTAAATGAGAAAATGAGAAAATAAAACCTGTTCCCAGCTTATTGCAGGTTTTCCGTCACGACTAATTGAGCAACTGCAAATACATGGCAAGGGAAAGAAAAAGCTTTTAGTCCTTGGGCAAACCCACTTATATTGAGAAAATAGGTAAGAACATGTTATGAAACATTGAAGGCTAAGATATGAATTTTACTTAAAACTGGCAGCAATCTTTTGGCAAAACTCCTGATCCCATGATATTTCCCCGACTTGCTCAAATAGGTTCTCCATTTTCAAAATCTGTCAAGGAATACAGAACCATCGGAAACAAATAAATTCTAATAATATATAATGGAAACGACAGGTCGATTTTAGAATCAAAATTAACTCAACAAAAACTTCTAACGACAACATTTGAGCTCGAATTCCACAAAACAGCAATAAGAAACAAGGATCGTGCTAATTAGCGAAAAATGCAATTGAAAATTTTCTGGAAATGATCTGAAGCCAGTAAACATCAATCAACCAAAACTGCACTTCAATGCACAAAGCTTTGTCTTTCTTGCACGAAGTAAATTAGCAAATTAAACCTATGCTATCGCCACCAGAAGCATAACTTACTAGATGAGAAAAGCAAATGAGTGCTCCTAGAATAGTGTGTACGTGCACGCGCACACACTCGAAGGGGGGGGGGGGGAGAGAGAGAGAGAGAGAGATGGAACCTCAGCCTGAGTAAAACCACAGAGGATTCCCTTGAGCGCATCCATTGCCGGGAGTTTTTTGCCGAGGCAGGCCCCGAGTTTGATCCACGGCTCGCCGGAGTTGGAGGGGGAAAGAGCTCAGTAGCTCCCACAATGAAAGGGTTTTTGTTTCTCCTCTCTTTCTAGTGAGGGTTTTTTCGTGCCTTACTTATCAAGAAGACCCATGAGACAAAAATAGAGCCGTAGAGGGAGTTTTTTTTTCCCGATTTAACTTTTTTTAAAAAAAATATATTAAATAATACTCCATTCGGATAAGTATTTCCCAGAATGACCCTGACGTAATCTCACTACTTGAAATAACGAGATTTACTTTTGAGAGACGGGCTCGTGTTGACGCGTGGTAAATCTCGCTGGTTCATATACTTAATGCCGGTTAGGGGTGTACAAAATTTATCAAAAAACTGAGAATCGGACCGAAACCAAACCGTTTGAAGCTTCGGTTCGGTTTTTCGATTTCGGTAATTGGTTTTGGTTTTGAATATATAAAAAATAGATTTTCGATTTCAGTTTCGGTTTCACTCAAAAATTGAACCGTAAAAACCGAAAACCGATTATAATTTGAAAATAATTATATCCTGTGAAAACTTTGATTACAAGCACATGAAAAAAAAAAATTATACCTACATTATTTTTTTAATTTAAATTATTAGCTTATACTTTCTCAAGGAGTGGGGAAGGATTTTATAAGGGAGGAATGAGAACCAAAGCTTCCCATTTTGGCCATGTAGGACGAGCGCTATTGGGAAGAACCGAACCAATAGCAGCCTGCTACAGTGCTACTACCATAGCAGGCATCATCTTCTCCATCTCCTGTAACCTACACACTGCATAGTGCCGACTGCCAACTGCCATGCCCTCCAACGCTCACGCCCACACCAGCGACACTCACGCCCACCGCCCACGCCAGTCGCCAACACCCACATCTCTGATTCTTGAAGACGCTCAGGCCCACAGCCCACGCCAGTCACCAACACCCACCCCACATCTCCACGCCGACGCAATCACACACAGCAATGCCCGTCGCCCACGCTCACGCTCACATAGACACACACAGCGACGCCCTTCGCCCACGCTCACGCTCACACAGACACACACAGCAACGCCCACGCCAATGCCCACACTCACACACAGGCACACAGCAACGCCTATGCTCATGCCCGTCGCCCACGCTGGTCGCTCACGATCATGCCCACATTATCTTG
Source organism: Malania oleifera (assembly GCF_029873635.1). NCBI lineage: Eukaryota > Viridiplantae > Streptophyta > Magnoliopsida > Santalales > Ximeniaceae > Malania > Malania oleifera. The sequence continues at coordinate 78,975,240 of NC_080425.1, forward strand.
GTGCTCTGGCCGTCCCACATTGGTTGGAAATGGGAAGAAAAAATTTTCCTCACCCTATTTATTGAAGTTGGATCTATAATCTCTTTCGTGCTGGGCTTTGCACTCAAAGCCGTGGCCCAGTTGGCTATGGCTTGACTTGGGGCTTTATGTAATTATTTTTTTATTTTGTTAGTTTAAAATTTGGTAAAACCAAATTAACCAAACCGAATCGTAAAATAAACGGTTTGGTTTGGTTTTAAACCGATGGTATACGGTTTGGTTGTGGTTCAGTAGTTTTAAAAACCGAGAGGTTCGGTTCGGTTGACGGTTTTGGCAATAACCGAACCGTGTACACCCCTAATGCCGATACACCTGGCATTCAAAACGTGGCAAATCTCGCTAGTTGAACCAGGGAGATTTGCCTTGGAAATTTAATGCTCATCCACCCGGCTATCGATGTATGGCAAATCTCGTTGGATGAACCAGTGAGATTTGCTTCAACCATTACTCATTCGTTTCTCCTTCCATTGTCTTCACGAACAGTGGTACGCATCCTTTGCAGAGAGACGAGGAGGGGCAGAGCTGCAGGTTACCGTTGGAGACAGGTCGGGCGTGTTGCGTAGGTGACCGTTGCGAGGAGAGGGGTCCTAACCGTTGAAGGTGTGCGTATATAAACTCGAGATGGGGTAAGACATATTCTGAATGTTTTTTGTTCATAAATTTTGAAATTAATTTATTTGATCGAAAGTTTGTTTGATAATCGGAATTGAGTTTAGAGTGCTGAAGGATTCATTTAGAAACTCTTTTCTTTAAGGTTAGGATTTTTTTTGTATTTGAATTTTATTTTTTATCATACAGCCCAAACAAAAAAATGCATGAATTTTTCTTGTTTTAATTATATAATCATTATTGTATGTCTATGTTCTTTAGCCTGAATGCATGTTGCTTAAGTTTCTCATGTCTTATACATGAATCTCATTGAATTTTTATGCTTCCTTATAACATAATATGAATCAAGAAAAATAAAAATAATAATATTACCATATAGTAATAACATAATACAATAGCTGAAAATTTGAAATTATTTCATTCACATTATTTCAGTTAATTTTGTTTGCAATATATATTTATATTTTAAAAATGTAGGATGATAATGTTTGGTAAATAGTCGAAATTGACCAAAATCAATAAACGTACTAAAGCTTCTATAATATTTACAAATTATGATTTATGTTAGGATAAAATAAAGATGGTATGTTTTCCAAAATATGTGGAAGCAAAAGTTAAAAGAAAAAATTTCAATGCCATGTCCATAAGCAATTCCCATTATGTATACATATATTTTAGTAGTAGATGAATATTTTGAATAAAACTTTTTGTGCCTTGTATTCTAAAGTGAAAAATTTTAAATTGAAAAAATACCTAGCACATAATAATTCACTTAGATTGTATTAACTGGGTTGCGGAATATTTATTCTAAGAATAAAATGATAATAGTATAAAAAACAAGCATGTCCTTAAGTGCTTGGGCTAAAGTCTCATAGCAAGCGTGAGTATTTGGATCCACTTTCCTCCCTATTAGCAATTCATCTATGTTAACATTAACAAACCCAAGATGTTCTTTTTCTACAGCAGCAATATTGTTCTTATTGCTACCATTGTACACTTTTTTCTTTGAAGTATCCTTCAATTTATCATCCTCGCATGTCTCATCTTCTTCAGAGGTCAAAGTCTTTGCCTAGTTAGCCAAGTTGTTCATCCTATAAGCGGCCATCCCACAATCTGACTGCTCCCAAGGAACAAAATGAATTATAGTAATGACTAATGAGTAACATATCAGTTGAGACATGGAGAGAGAGAATAAACAGTGACATGAAGTAACAATTATCCCAATCTTTCAGTTTCAGCCATAATCCCAATTTTTTAACAATCCAAATTAATAGAGGCAGATCCTCATGAGTTATCCTTCTCAAAGTTAACTAAATTTGAATGGTTTCACGATAGTAAGAAAGAGACGGTGTAGGAGAGAATGACAATTTCTCAATTACACAAAACTCCAAATAAAAAATAACTCTAGAAGATTAGTTGATATATCTTTGTCTGGTACTAGAGACAGCGGCAACAGAAGAAGCAGAAGTTCTGTTTGGAACATGTTAAATTATTTAAATACTAATTATTTTCAATTAATATTTAAATATTTCCTACTCAAAAAATAATAGAAGATTTCTCAATTTAATTAAATATAATTAGTGTATAATTTATAGTGTATGACTCTTATATTATTTTTTGACAAAAAAATATTTTTAACTAAATTATAGTTTTTATTAAATGTCAAAATTTAAATTAATAAGTGAAGATTTCCCAATTTAATTAATTATTAAAATATTAAAGGATTGGTTGAATAGGTGCACAGAGAATCTCGCTACATGAAGTAGCAATATTTAAACGTCAGGCCCAATCTGGCGCAAATGCGTGGCCACCAAGAGATTGCGCACGTGGGAAATCTCGCTACTCAAAGTAGCGAGATTACGTTAGGGTCATTCTGGGAAATACTTCCCAGAAAGGGGTATTATTTAATATATATTTTTTAAAAAAAGTTAAAACGGGAAAAAACTCGCCGTAGAGGTATTCTCGTTCTTCCTAAATTATCTATTTCTATTGTATTGCAAATAATCCTTGAATTTTTGAATGTAACATGGAAGTTTAGCTATAAAAATTATTTCTATTAATAAAAATTATTAAATGAAGCTATATGAATAAATTATAATTTTTCGACAAAATTATCATAATATGCTTAAAAAATTTATGACTAGAAAATTTATTATATGAGCTACATTGTGAAAAAGTATTTTTGTGATGTCTTTTTTTTTTTTCTTTAAATTTTATTTTTAGGACTTGAAAAATATTAGACAAAATTAAAAAAAATATGTAGGAGCTATTTTCTTTTATATATATATATATATATATATTTGGTTATTAGAAAAGGTAAGGAAAAAATAAAATATATAACAATTTAATTAACTAAAATTTGATTTTAGATCTCATTAACATTTAAGTGCATTGAAGCTTGAAAATATTAAGAAAAAGAAAAAGAAAATTTGAAAGGATCCATTTTCCTATTATTATCAAGAAAAGTAGGTGGGAAAATACAAAATTTATATATATAGCATATTAATGAACAAAAAATTAATTTTATACATAGGGTAGCCTGGTTGTAGAGACCCGAATAATAATAATAATAATAATAATAATAATAATAATAATAATAATAATAAGCATTTGGTTTGGCACAATCGACAGTTTTGCTGTGAGTCAAAAACCTATAAATAGGTTTCAATTCATTTTTTTAGGTTATCTATTTCTATTGTATTGCAAATAATCCCTGAATTTTTGAATGCGAGATGGAAGTTTAGCTATAAAAAATCTTTCTATTAATAAAAATTATTAAATGAAGCTACATGAATAAATTATAATTTTTCGACAAAATTATCATAATATGCTTACAAAATTTATGACTAGCAAAATTTATTATATGAGCTACATTGTGAAAAAGTATTTTTGTGATGTCTTTTTGTTTCTTTAAAATTTATTTTTAGGACTTGAAAAATATTTAAAAAAATTTAAAAAAAAATATGTAGTAGCTATTTTCTTTTATATATATTTGGTTAGAAAAGGTAAGGAAAAAATAAAATATATAACAAATTAATTTACTAAAATTTGATTTTAGATCGCATTAACATTTAAGTGCATTGAAGCTTGAAAATATTAAGAAAAAGAAAAAGAAGATTTGAAAGGATCCATTTTCTCATGATTATCAAGAAAAGTAGGTGGGAAATACAAAAATTTTATATATAGCATATTAATGAACAAAAATTTAATTTTATACATAGGGCAGCGTAGAGACCCAAATAATAATAATAATAATAATACTAATAAGTAAGAAAAAGGAGAATTTGGTTTGGCACAATCAACAGTTTTGCTGCGGGTCAAATACCTATAAATAGGTTTCAATTCATTTTTTTTTAGGTTAAACTCATTCCTCTCTCTCTCTCTCTCTCACTCTCTCTCTCTCTCTCTCTCTCTCTTCATTTTCTCCTTTAAATCTTCCCCAAATTGACGATCGGACACCACTACAAGATCTTAGTTTCAATTCTCGTCACTTTAACTGGGACAGATTTGTGTTTTAAGGATCCTAGGTACCACTCCAAAGTTAAGGTAAGGAAAATGGTTTATGCCTGTTGTTTTTAAAGTTTAACTGGTTAATGGGAGTGTGTGAGTCTAGGAATGTTAGGATGAGAAATATTCTGAGATTTAGCTGAATGAACTGAAATATGTGGTTACAGGGTTTGTGCTCCGAACGCCGTAAGCGTCATTTTAGGATCCTTACAGGCACAGTCTCAATAAATAGGTAAGGGAAATAAATTATGTCAGGAGTTTTCTTTGGAAATTAACTGATTAATTTAAAGCATGCAATTATGAAAATATTATTATATATAATTCTCTAACTTATCAGACATACGAAAACAGTGATTTTGGATTATCGTTTATTTTTCTGGGCAAATGTTATATTATAAGATATTACTGAAAATCTGTGTGGCATGAGAAATGATTTTGATTACCGTAAAATAAACATGTGAGAATATTTATGATGAAATTAGATTTATACTAATTTATGGGGGAATATTGAAAATGTGACAGATATTGTGAAATGATGAGATATGATTTGATATTGAAATATGTGTATTGACAATCTTGTACCGGAAAATGAAATAATAGAAATGATATAAATACTGAGTTGTGGAAATGAGAACTTGATGGACCAGTGATGTATATGAGAGCACGGTACCATAACTAGTGATTGAGTTAGTGCAACCACACTGCTAGAGGAGAGTGTTGGTATTGGATGTCGATTGGGCCTGTGGAGAGATGTTAACCGCCCTAGGTCCGGATCAGGCTCCGGTGGAGCAATCATACTACAAACAAAGCATTCTGACTTAACCTGGTAGGTCAACCGTAGTTAAGTCCCGCCTTTGGGTCGCACAACCCGATCATGTGGGCTGATTACATGACCGTGATATGAATGTCCTCAAGTTGGTTCCTCATTACAGACATGGTAGACTCAGATAATTATACATCTATAGACATGACGTGTTTTGTACACTAGGAAATTTATTGAGCATGAGAATGTTTTTGGAAAATAAATATATGGTTGCAAAAGTATATATTTATATATATGGTTATGAGTACAGCTTTCATAATTTATCGATTAAAATAATTATTAAATGAATGTGTTATGACATACTAAAACTCATTTGCCATACACTGATAATAATTTATCCCCGCTTACTAAACGATGTCTCACCCCAAGAATTTTAAACATTTCAGGAAGTTAAGGACGTCAGGCGGAACGAGCTCCGAGATAGAGGAGGCTTAGAATACCTAGTTCATGTATGTTTTATTTTTGGTAGTGGGGATATGTTTGTATAACCCTTTGGATAACTTATGGATTTTTGAGAGTTTATAAGTATATTTATAGAAACTCTAATACTCTGGTATTGTATATAAGAATTTGGTGTGATATATTTTCTGCTACACAGATGGAATGTAAATATGGATAGGTGTATTTCTGATACCCCACCTTGGGTCTGGGTTGATTTTATTATTATTATTATTATTATTATTATTATTATTATTATTGTGATATCATAGCTTAATATATGGAAAATAAATAAATAAATAAATATTACAGGATTTTTGGGTCGTGACACAGGTGCACAATGCTCCCGCGTATGTAGGGTCTAGGGAAAGGGTGGACCACAATGGATCTATAGTACGCAATCTTACCTTACATTTATACATCTAATATTTTATTTTTAAATTTTTAATCAAATTATCATAAATTTTTATTTTTAATAGTATTTATATGTAGAAACAATATACTAGAAAATAATTTCTTTCTTATTTTTCTTTTTTCATGCAAATTTTTTGATCTAGACAAACAAAAATTTATTTATAATAATATTTAATATAAAAAATACAATAAAAATATGATTCCTTTTCATTTTTTTTCTTTCCTTTCCATTTATAACCATTATTTTAAACACGTACTGAAATAAAATCACTTGTCCATTAAAGAACAAAGACAAAAAAAAAAGTTGATACAAAAGAGAAAACTCAAGAATTACTAATCCACCAAACTATCAATGTAAAATTCCCAAAGAGAATTTTTTATCAATACTCAAATATTGAAGGCTCTTAGTCTTACAACAAAATTAAATGAAACTAGGTGTCCAAAGATAGTGTCCAAAAAAAAAGCTTTTAACAACCAATTATCACAAACTCCAACAATTTTACTATAAATAAGATATAACCAAATATCACAAACTCTAGTAAAAAAATTTCCATGTCTTGTACATCCTTTTTAGGCAATTAATTTGAAGGATGTCTGTGTGTGTGTGTGTGTGTGTTTTTTTTTTTTATATACTAACATAATGTTGCAAAAAAAAAAAATTGTTCGTGACTCATGTACCATTCAAGTGATGTCAATCTATTAGATTTAATAATTTTAATTGAAAAAAGGGTATAACGCCCTGACCCTATACGTGGGCCCCGACCCTTTACGTGGGCCCGGAGTGCTACTAATTCATTCATTTACTTGATAATCTACATTCTAATATCATGTACGTAGCGGAAAATATAATTATAATCTTCTAACAAATATAATACCAGAGTTTTCTAAATCTACCTACACATCATAATAAATCATTCATCCACCTGTATTCAAATATATACATATCTCCAAAAACATAACCTACACTTCCAGTATTTACAATCACCAATATGTTTCACAACCATCCATTTCTCATAAAACTTAAAACACAAAACATAAAACATAAAATATTTACATCCCAAAATATTATCAAAATTATACCCTTTACCCTCAGAGTGTGGTTCAAGTGGTAGTGCGGGTTGCGGGAGTGCATCTCACTAGGTCAAGTGTTCAAACCCTCCTAGATTCATTTTTGCCCTTGGATTCTTGAAATTTACCTCCCTTTAGAGTTGTGGGGTCGGCTTCAAGGGGTGCGGGATTAGTCACGTGGACCGTAAAATAGACGCGTGGAAACTCGGTGCGTAATCAAAAAAAAAAATTATACCTTTTTTCTCAAAAGTACTATAACAACTCGAACTCTCTAAGCTTGATCTCGTGGAGGTCTTGAAAAAGATTAGTTCATATTCGGGTGAGACACATCTCAGTAAGAGAAAAAATAATATATTAAAACAGCGTGTGATTAATGTGAGATTCAAAAATATCATTTTAATAACATTTGCAAAACGTTATCATAAACACTGAAATCATTCTCTGAGTCTAATCAAACACATGCAAAATAATTAACCCTACAAGATTACCCAAGCATAGGGGTGATTACCCGTCAATACAAGTAGCACCCCTCTCCTTTGATACATTTGGCAACCCAAGGGTCGCTACTTAAGCATACCAGGGTACTCACCTTACTCAGTAAGCCCTCAAGTATTAGATTGATCTCGTACTCTCACAGTTCAAACAAAGGTTTGCCAACGAAGGCCCTCAGGATAAGGAAATCTACCCGCCCATACAAGTAGGTTCCCTCTGTTATAGCACGTTATGCAGCTACTGCTACATCTGAAACTACTAGCGTACTCGCCTTTCTCAGCAAACCCTTAGGCGAAGAGTACACCTCGCACAATTGTAACATGTTCTACAAGCATAGATACTTTTAGTAGCATAATACATTGTTCTTTCTGTCATTACTCAACCATTCTCATACATTCATGTTCATAACTTTAACATTCCATTTCATTTCACTTTAAGTGACTCTTTCCCATTTTACATTGTTCACATTTCATTTTCGTTTCATTTATTTCTATTTTCATTTCATTTCATTACATATCCAGCATCTTTCAGCTGTTTTACCCAACATCTTTCAGCTGTTTTACCCGACATTTTTCAGCTATTTTAGCCAACATCTTTCAACTATTTTACCCAACATCTTTCAACTGTTTTACCCAACATCTTTCAACTGTTTTACCTAACATTTTTCAGTTGTTTACATGGTTGCTTTAACACACACAAGTAGCATAGTTCATATCATATTTCATTCTCAATGTATTACTTACTTAATCTACATCACATACATTTAACATATATTTGCACAAAACTTACATTTACTCATGCCACACAATTTAGCAATAAAATTCATACACTGCTTGAAAAATAAGTTAACAAACATTTAATGTTTATATATACTAAAAATACCTTTCATTTCTTACATAATTATCCTGAAAATATTTTTCACTTCCATCAGTTCATTTTCACATGTACGTATCTAATAAACAATCCTAAACTTGGAAAAACATAATTTAAATGGTTGATATTTTAAACTCATACTGAAACATATACACGTATATATATAACACAATTCATTTTCATTAAATTCATAAAAATTATGATTTAATATACATTTTTTTCCTTACCTGGTTTCTTGAACTATGTCAACAGGGACCTCGAAAAGATACCTACAGCGCTCACCCGGATCCTGAAATAAAAATTCTAATTCTATTAAATCAATCATAAATAAAATATTATTTTAATATTTCCTAGGGTCATAAATTCCAAATAAATGGTTATACCCTAAAATATAACCAATTTACCAAATTTTCTAAATCTCACTCTCACTTTGGAGTGGGGCCTAGAAAACTCCAAGTGGAAATTTACTCTAGTCAAAATGACGACGATCACAACTAGGACCCCATGGTGGTTCCTGATCGTCGATTTGACTAAAGATCTAATGAGAAATTTAGAAATTAGGAAAAAATTGTCTTACCCCAAGAATGATGCCTACGCCACTCCCACGACAAATCCATTCTAGTAGAAATATCGGTGACGGAGTTAGGAATCCAACGACATCTTCTGTTTCCCGATCGACACTCATTAGGGCGACGAAATTGAGGAGAGAGAGAGAGAGGTGGAGATGGAGATGGAGATGGAGATGGAGAGGTGAGACAGACTGAGAGAGAGCGCAGAGCTCTCTCTCTCTGCAATTCAATCTTCTCAGGCTTCCTTATCTTTTTTTTTTTTTTTTTACTTACTTTAACTTAACTTATATATATAATCATCATTTTACTTAACTTAATTAATTCAAGTTAATAATGTTTAACTAATTAATTACTAATAAATAATTTTAATTTAATTTAATTTTTTTTTCTATTTCCTTTATTTGTTTATGTAATACATTAATTTAACAATGTTTAACTAATTAATTGATTAATAAATTTAATTTATTAATTATTTTTTTTCCAGGTTATTACATTCTTCCCTCCTTTAGAAAATTTCGTCATCGAAATTTTTACCAACTAATTAACCATTTCCTTGTTTCAAGAATTCATAACTCAACACACCTTACACCCCCAATACCATAACTTCTGAAAGCAACTAACCAACCTCATACCACACATTTTCATATACTCTAATTTAAATATCAAACACCCATCTTGACCACAGACCATTTAATCACATCACTTAAATTATTCTCCTTTAAAGATTTTTCTCCCTAAATCAACCAACCTACCCTTCGAGTTCAAATCCTGAGTTCTAATTTCTCTTCTCAGAAACATCACCATCAATGAATTTACCATACTTTTCTGAAGCTAGCTACTTATTCAGAAAAACACAGAAGACCATCAAGAAATTTTTGTCCTCAAGCTTATGAAACACAACTCAGAATTCCTAACAGTATCTTAATCTACCCATCTCTATCCTTATCGCAACTCAATCCTATACTCTGATATAAATCATCCCTAACCTAATACATTAACATTTCCATATCTAGGCGATGTGAAATTAATCACGCTTCTGGATGGACATTACTCTGATACCATCTGTAATGCCCCGACCCCCTAGGTGGGCCCAGAGTGCTACTAATTCATTCATTTACCTGATAATTTACATTCTAATATCATGTACGCAGCGAAAAATGTAATTATAATTTTTCAACAAATATAATACCATAGTTTTCTAAATCTATCTGCACACCATAATAAACCATGCATCCACCTGTATTCAAATATATACATATCTCCAAAAACATAACCTACCCTTTCAGTATTCACAACCACAAGTATGTTTCATAACCATCCATTTCTTATAAGACTTAAAACACAAAACATAAAACATAAAATATTTACATTCCAAAATATTATCAAAATTATACCTTTTTTTCTCAAAAGTGCTATAACAGCTTGAGTTCTCTTAGCTCGATCTCATGGAGGTCCTAAAAAAGTTAGTTTATATTCGAGTGTGACACATCTCAGTAAGGGAAGAAATAATATATTAAAATAGTGTGTGGTTGACATGAGGTTCATAAATATCATTTTAATAACATTTGCAAAACGTTATCATAAACACTAAAATCATTCTCCGAGCCTAATCAAACACATGTAAAATATTTAACCCCACGAGATTGCCCAATGATAGGGGTGATTACCCTCCCATACAAGTAGCACCCCTCTGCTATGATATATTTGGCAACCTAAGGGTCGCTACTCAAGCATAACATGACACTCACCTTACTCAGTAAGCCCTCAAGTATTAGATTGATCTCGTACTCACACAGTTTTGTTGACCCTATGGGTCATACCCTGTTTTGATTATGACAAATACCGTATTTAATGGTTTGATGAGTTTGTGTGCAGGACCGATCGAACGTATAATATGGTGCACGCACACGACACATGAAGTAAAGACCTGAAGACCCTATTTATGTTGTATTGTAATTTAATCATTCATTTGGGTCTGTAATAGTAATTAGGAGAACATGGTCTAAAATAATTAATGCCTTACCTGCATGGAAAGATCGATAAGCTCAAGACCATAGATGGACTTTAGGGAACACTCTTCGGTCGACCGACACCGGATTTTTTCGGTGTCTTGAAAAAGGCCTAAAAATGACCTTAGGACACTCACTCATGCATATATTTGAATGGTCATTTAAATAGGGTGTTTGCATGATTAAATGGGACCAAAATGCTTTAAATTGGTACTTTCGATCGACCGTACTTCACAGTACAAATACTCCCGGTCGACCGAACTCGGACTTGGTCAACCGTTTGACCATAGTACGGTCGACTGAACCGTTATAGTTCAAAATCCCCGGTCGATCGAAACCTCCCTAGGTCAAACAATTTGACCATCTGGTCAACCAAGCCAATTTTGTACTCCAACTACCTAGTAGACCGAGGGTCCTCGGGATATGCCCCAACGATCTGGTCGACCGAACCATTTAGTTCAAAAACTCCTAGTCGACCGAACCGCACTAATTTGAAAAATCGCCTATCCCGGTCGACCGACCATTTAGTTCATTTTTCTCCTAGTCGACCGAATCTCAAAAAATTGCCCTTGACACATATATACGGTCGACCGAGCTTTCAGTTCAAAATCCCCCTGGTCGACCGAACCATATGAGACCTAGTCGACCGAACTTGTTCTGGTCGACCGGACCTCTTGGGTTGCTTTATATTTTTTACCGTAGTTAACTTTTTAAAACAGGGTTAATTAGGGTTAAATTGGTTTAAAACTATATTAATAATACCCTACATGTCCTAACGGCTATAATTTTTCCTATCTCTATATATAGGGTTTCATTTGCAAAAATTAGGAAGAAGATTAGAAAAACAATTAGTAAAAAATCCTCTGATTCTCAAAAGCTCTATTTCTCACATCCAAGCCTTATTTCTTCATTCTTACTCATCCTCATTACAAATCTTGCTAAGTAAGAGTGCTATTGTGAGTATCTAGTAAAGCTTACACTCTCGCTAGTTTTAGAATCTTTGATATATATTTTTATCCGAGAGTAAGTTTGAAATTTTTCTAGGAGACTTCATAAAATAAGTCTTCTGTAGGAAAACTTCGTAGAGCTTGTGAGTTTTGCATAATCATTGCAATACTCAAGAATTCGTATTGCTTCTTGTTTGTGAAATAAATTTTTACAAACCATTCTCAAATATCCTGTGTGCTTATTTTTGAGAAAAATACTTTTGGGATATTTTGCTTGTGAAGATCTTTGTTATTGCACCTTTTGATTGATAATATTATCTTGACACAAAGATTAAATATTTTACAAACAAATTTCAAATATCTCTTGTGATTTATCTTGAGAAAAATATTTTGAAATATTTGTTAGCATATTGAAGATCTTTGTTGCTATATCTTTTTATCTTGATACAAAGATCAAATAAATTTTTGCAAATCATTTTTAAATATCTCTTGTAGTTTATATTGAGAAATATTATTTGTTGAGATATTTGAAGTGTGCTTGTGATCTTTGTTGGTGCATTGTCATTAAAATATTATTTTGACTCAAAGATCCTATCATTTATACTCTCATGCACTGATTACTATATTTGCACAAATATTTGAGAGTAGACACTTAGACTACATCGAGCTTATCAAATCCTATCTTTTGGTAGTGTATTGATTATACTGTGCGTAACTGGGTACATATCTGCTTTACACAAAAGCACAATCACTATACCATTTGTTGTATTTCAAATCTGTTGTATATCCAGGCATGGGCCTGAAGAGGGAGACTAGCCCTAGAATAGTCCCGGATTGGCTTAGACCCGGTCAGGAAAGTTAGGTGCATCGTCCTGTTAAGGCGTGTAGGTTGAGGTCAACCCCGCTAATTGACCTGGTTGTAAAGGTTGAGGTCAGCCCTGTGCTAATTGACCTGGTTGTTTAGGTGCCGCTCCACCCGTTAAGTGAGCCTATAGTGGTAATCATTGTGCTTGTTGGTCAAGGCAGGAACGTAGGCAATTTGGCCGAACCTCGATAACATTTTTGGGTGTCGTCTCTTTTGTTGCTTTATTGTGCATGCCTGGGTAAACCTTTATTGCAGTTTAAATTCCATTGTATATTTACATTGATTTATTTTACATGCATTAGATTGACCTTAAGCTTGTGTAATACTGTTGTTAGTGGTTTGACCTAAGGCAATAAATTTTAAAATACCAATTCACCCGCCTCTTGGGATTGCACCAAAGCTAACAAGTTCAAACAAAGGTTTACCAACAAAGGCCCTCAGGATAGGGAAACCTACCCTTCCATATAAGTAGGTTCCCTCTATCCTAGCACGTTATGCAACTATTGCCATATCTAAAGCTACTAGCGCACTCACCTTTTTCAGCAAGCCCTTAAGCGAAGAGTACACCTAACCCCATCATAACATGTTCTACAAGCATAGATATTTCTAGTATCATAATACATTTTTCTTTCTGTCATTACTCAACCATTCACATACGTTCATATTCATAACTTTAACATTCCATTTCATTTCACTTTAAGTGACTCTTTCCCATTTTACATTGTTCACATTTCACATTTCATTTTCATTTCATTCATTTCCATTTTCATTTCATTTCATTACATACTCAGCATCTTTCAATTGTTTTACCCAACATCTTTCAGCTGTTTTATCCAGCATCTTTCAGTTGTTTTACCCAATATTTTTCAGCTGTTTACATGGTTGCATTAACACACACAAGTAGCATAGTTCATATCATATTTCATTTTCAATGCATTACTTACTTAACCTGCATCTCATACATTTAACATATATTTGCACAAAACTTACATTTACTCATGTCACACAATTTAGCAATAAAATTCATACACTTCCTGTAAAATAAGCCAACCAACATTTAATGTTTATATATTAAAATATCTTTCATTTCTTACGTAATTATCCTGAAAATATTTTCTACTTTCATTAGTTCATTTTCACATATATGTATTTAATAAATAGCGCTAAACTCGGAAAAACAAAATTTAAATGGTTGACATTTTAAACATATACTGAAACATATACACGTATATACAACACAATTCATTTTCTATTAAATTCATAAAAATTATGATTTAATGTATATTTTTCCCTTATGTGATTTCTTGAACTACACCAATAGGGACCCCAAAAAGATACTTGCGACTCTCACCCTGATCCTAAAATAAAAATCCTAATTTCATTAAACCAATCATAAATAAAATATTATTTTAATATTTTCTAGGGCCATAAATTCCAAATAAATGGTTATACCCTCAAATATAACCAATTTACCAAAATTTTCAAATCTCACTCTCGCTTTGTAGTGGGGTTTAGAAAACCCCAATTAGAAATTTACTCCAGTCAAAATGACAACGATCACGACTAAGACCCCATAGTAGTGTCTGATCGTCGATTTGACTGAAAATCTAAGGAGCAATTGAGAAATTAGGGAAAATTTATCTTACCCCAAGAATGATGCCTACGCCACTCCCACGATAAATCCACTCCTGTGGAAATGTTGGTGGCGGAGTTAAGAATCCAACGACACCTTCTGTTTCTTGATTGGCGCTCGTTAGGCCGACGAAATTGAGGAGAGAGAGAGAGGCGAAGATGGAAAGGCGAAACGGACTGAGAGAGAGTGCAGAGCTCTCTCTCTCTCCAATTCAATCTTCTCATGCTTCCTTATCTCTTTTTTCTTTTTTTTACTTACTTTAACTTAACTTATATATATATAATCATCATTTTACTTAACTTAATTAATTCAAGTTAATAATGTTTAACTAATTAATTACTAATAAATAATTTTAATTTAATTTAATTCTTTTTTTTATTTCCTTTATCTGTTTATTTAATACATTAATTTAATAATGTTTAACTAATTAATTAATTAATAATTTTAATTTATTAATTAATTTTTTTTTCGAGTTATTACAAGGGTATTCTATAATTAAGAAAAAGTTTGTGGGTGAGCTTCAATATCACTGTCAAAAGTTCATATATAGGAGGGCATCGATAACATAATAAATAATTTAGGGGGTTCAAGTATTTTTTTTTTTTTTAAAATTGTTTTTATTAGGAGTATTCTATTGACCATCAAAGAAAAGTAATTGTCCTCTTGTCTATCCATGAATTTTTTTTTCTTAAACATTGAAATGGCAAGTTCGGTCTTTTCTTTTCTTTTCTTTTTCATAAGCAAATTAAAGGATAAAGTTGTTATTTAATACATTGAAAAAAATAAAATTAGAGTGTCAATGATATTTTTTAGAATGCCAATTTTATTATTATTATTATTATTATTATTATTATTATTATTATTATTATTATTATTATTATTACATCAAAGCCAAAAATAACTAAAACATATGATCATTTTTGTACTACCATAAATTGTCCGCGTTGTTGTTGTTAAGGGTCAAATAAATATTAAAAAGCATTCAATAAAAAATGTTTATTAAGAGTAGAAGGGTTAAAAGTTAATTTTATGTTATGACTTTTGTGTGTGTCTTATGTATTATATATAATTGTGCGTGGAGTAGGTTGAAGACATCTATTACTTAGTAATTTGTATAAAGATTGAAGTTGGATTAATGCTAAGTATGAGGCCGGATTTACTCTAGGGTGGTGACAAGAGGGAAAAGGGATGCTCAAATGAGAAGAAAAAATGTTTCAATAGAACAGGGTGAGTCATAAGATACAGAGTCGTCATTTTATTTTATTTTATGTAGAAAAAAATAAAGAAAAATCTTTAAAAAGGGGTATGCAAAAACTAGATTTTTTAAAATTTGGGAGTATATTTGTGCGTAAGGAAGGTGATTGGTCAACCACCTCAATGATGATTAACCTTTCAGCACGTGTATCGACACTCATTCGAAAAATAGTTACCACATCGTGTGTGTGTGTGTGTGTGTGTGTGTCTTTAAAAAAGTTGACATTTCATGAAACCTATACGGGGGACCGAACCCCATATGGGCTTCACTACTCGTTTTAAAAAATGATTTAAAAACAATAACAAATGAAAATTTTTGAGTTGAACCTACCCCTTTTGAGGTAAGCCGCCTATGTACCCGAGGTTCGGGATCAAGTCGACATAGTTTAGGAAAAAATTTGGGTTTGGATATTTTGAAAAGAATTTCCCCCAAAAGGGTTAATATTTTGAAAAGAGAAAGAAAAAAAATTTAAAAGGTAAGGGGGATTGGGGATTTTGAAGTTAGGGTGGTCATCCCTAAAGTGGGTTTTGAGAATTGAGAAATAGCGTTTGGTATTTTTTTTTTTAAAAAAAATGAATAACTTAATTTATTAAAACAATTCGAGACGACCCAATGGGGAGAATCCAAAAGGCTTTCAAGGTTGAAAGAGCATTTTGAATGATATCCAATATAGGGGAAACATAACGAGGATTTGTTTTTGCTAATGAGGCAAAAATTGACAATAATTCTTGAAAGATGATTCCATGTGGCCCAAGCAGGGAAATCAATTTCACGGGAGTCCCATTACTTCCTTAAGAATAGGAAATTTCTAAAAAAAAAGTACCAAAATTTTCAATTTTTGAAATCAAGGGGAGTGAATTCGAGGAATTTCGTGGGACACATGCGAGGAAATTAATCTTACGAAAGTCTCATTACTTCATTGACAATATAGAGAATTTTTTAAAAAATAGTACCAAATTTTCTAATTTTGAAATCAAGGGAAGTGGGTCCCATTACTTCCACAAAATAATAAGAAATTCCCTAAAAAAGATACCAAAATTTTCAATTTTCAAAACAAGGGAAATAAATTTGGGGGATTTCGTGGAACACTCTGGGCCCCACATGGCGGGTCCGGGGCGTCACAATTGGTATCAGAGCATAACGGTCTTGCAGACTTTAAAAGGATTAATACCAGAGTATAGGTTTGAGTTGGATAAGGGTAAGAATGGGTAGATTAAGATACTGACAGGAGTTCGAGTTTGTTTTGTAGCCTAGAGGTAGAAGTCCCTTGACGGACTTCTATGATTTTCTGAATCAGTTGACGGTTTCAAAAGTTCACGGTAAATCCATCGATGGTGATGTTTTCAAGAAAGGCAACTGAAATTTAGAATTTGAATTTGAAAATTAATATGATTGCGGATAATTGGATGTTGGGTATCTAATTTGTGATGACCCAAAATATATATATACGATTAAAGCATAATAATAATAATAATAAAATAACAAAAATGCTCATTAAGTTAATATCAATACAGAAATGTTCTTCTGTAGGATCCTTGATTCCACATTTGATGCCTAAGAAATATCTTGTCTTAGTGAATACTCAAAAACCATTGCAGCTCAGTCGCTCCCTGGAGGTCGGTTTGGTCAAAATGGAATTTCATAAGATAAACAGGATAGACACTGTTTGTACACATAAATAAGTACATATATATATATATATATATATATAAAATAATGTTTTGACATACATAATTTGTAGAAATACATGGTAAAATAATAATAATAATATACGTATCCTATGTGAGGCCCGCATGAGTCCTGAAGTCGTGTGGGGTACGCATGAGTCCCGAAGTTATGTAAGATTCATAAAATCGTGTGAGGACTATTGGAGTTACGTAGGACTCACTTGGGTCTCGAAGTTGTGTGGGCTCACAAGACCATTTGGGGCCCACATGAGTTTTCAAAATTTGAATTTAATTTTTTTAAAAAAATACTAAAACATGACTTAAAAATAATAACAATGATAATAATAATAATAATAATTTAAAAAAATAAAAATAAATAAATAAATAAATAAATAATTAAGTAATTAATTAAAAATTAATTAAAGAGGAGTAGTGGCAAACACTCTCATATGACCTCCATCCCTATCGCATACCTAACTCATTTCTAACATATCTTGTGCCTATTCTTTAATTTAAAAAAAATTATAATTTCACTACTCTTCTTACACTTTTATAAATTTCATTTTTCTCCAAAATTTTCCTATAAATAGGAAGCTCTCAACCTTCATTTTTCACAAAAATTTTCAAAGGAAAAGAAAGATTATTGAGTGAAATAATTAGTGGTGGAGAGAGAATTTTTGAGTAAGTTCTCACTCACTCACTTTTTCCGATCTCATTTCTTAGAGATATTTGTTATGTTCGTAATATAAGGTAAAGAAAGAGGTAAGTAAATTTGATTGTGTTAAATTTTTATTTAAAATTCATACCCGAGTTTATTTGTAAGTAAATTTCGATTATGTTAATTAGTTTCATTAAATTATCTTGAGTTTATTTTTATGCAGATTTAATTATACTAGTTTTATCTTTAATATACTTCTATTTATTTTTGAGTTAAAAAATGTTCTAAACCTCTCGGGTGTTTTACATCATTAATTTCTATTTAAGAAAATATTTTTAACGTGAAAATTGTGTGACATGAGTTTATTTATACGTTGCATATTTCACGAATATATGAGTAAAAATTACATGAGTTGGTTTTTTTATATTACGTATTTCACGAAAATATGAGTAAAAATGAGATTTTTATTATATTATTTTAATTGTGAAAATTATATGATAAAAATATTTTTAAAACCCCTTATGGCTCAGAAGATACAAAAAATTACGAATGCTCGGTACCGCAACTTAAAATTTAAATAGATCAGAGTGTTCCCACACTATTTACAGAGTAATTTTATGTGGTAGTAAATTTCTTCTGAGTGCACACCGGGTCGGACCAACGTTTAATAGGGAAAATCTCACTTAATGATGATGTACGTTGATTTAGTTTGATCGGCCAGCCAACTAAGTCCAATTTTCGGACCGCACAACTCAGTCATGGGGGTAAACATGATTTATGATTAACAGGCCTAAAGGTGATTTTTAAAGTATATGTATATACATATTTAATTAAGTGTACAGAGTTATTAACGATTTGAGGATAAAATATAAGTTTATATGAACATGACCATTATTATGCCTAAATGATGTTCTAAAAGAAATGTATAAGGAAATATATATATAAAATTAAAAATTATAATTACAATTTTTTTTAAAGTTAAAAGTTTAATTTAACAGTTATAGTATATGATTATAAAATTTTAATGATATAGTTGATGACAAAAGTTTTTATGCACAAATTTTTAAATTTACATTTATTTTAAAAGCATTTTTGAAGTTATAGTATTAAATATTATTTTACGAAATTATGAAAACTCATTTTGGCCACACACTAATAATAATCTTATTTATTTACTGAGCATCGTCTCACCCCAATCATTATTTTACGTTTCAGATCATTTTGAGGAGCATACCAGAAATTTAGAGTAGCAAGTGCATGGGCGGGAGTAGAAAGAATAGAGTAGAATAAAAATTTAGCATAATACAATTTAGAATATGTTTGTATATTTTAGAATTTTACATTTTAAAAATTGAGACATATATTTGTAATAAAGCTAATTAGAGCTCTGGTAATAAAAATAATTTAGATTTATTTGCATCTACTGAAAAATTTATATGTATGAACCCACTCAGGTTTGGGTCCTTACAATTGGTATTAGAGAATAGGATATAGGTTCTGCATACTCTAATATATAAATTTTACTAGAGTTTAGGCATAAAACATGATTTGGGTAGGATTGGATAGTTTAAAATATTTTTTTTGTTGGTTATATTATTATACGTTAATAATAGATTTATGATTTTAAAATAACATTTAATCATTATTTAAGAATGGATCTTAAAGAATAGTAACATTGGAGGAAATGAGATTAATGTGAAGGATCCCAATGACAGGTAACAATCCTATATTCTCTAAAACAAATGGTAATATTATTGAAAACACATTAATTAATTTAAATATGTTATTTATGTTTGTAGAAACACGTACCCATATTGATGACTCATAATTAATTGCTAGATCAGATGCATTAATAATTTAAAATTTTCATATATATAAATATAATAATATTTGAGATTTATTTATTTTCGCTATTATTATTTTCACTAAAAATATAAAAAGTAGCACATGAGTTTGGAGGTACAACACATACAAATAGATATGAACAAAGGATTTATTCTAAAATCTGAATTTACCCAAAATTTCTTTGCATGTGCAAGTTGGATATGAATATGTATTTTTACGTTGCATATTCAGTTCTTATCAAAATATTCAAACTTAATTTAGAAATATATATATTTTGACGAAATCTTTAATTTTAATTTTGTATTAGTTTATAAGGAATTAAATACAATCTAAATGTTACTATATTATATTTAAAATAAAAAAAATCCCTTAGCATGTGCAAGTTAAATATGAATATATATATATATATATAGACACACACATTGCATATTCAATTCCCATCAAGTATTCAAGTTTGATTTAGGAGTACAAATTTTGACAGAATCTTTAATTTTTATTTTGTATAAATTTAGAAAAGTAAATACAACTTAAATTTTACTATATTATAAATAAATAAAAAAATTTAATTAATGAAAGCAATATAAGAATTAACTAATCTTCTTCAAATAACTAACCAATGTCAAATCATCAATCGGTCAAACATACCTAATATATATTTGATGTAATAATAATAATAATAATAATAATAATAATAATAATAATAATAATAATGGAATATATATATACTACTCGTCGAATATATAACTAACCAATGTCAAATCATCCCTCGATTTTTGCAAAATGCGTCGCTCGATATCGGTGACATGAGTCGCTCGATATCGGTGACACGAGTCGCTCGATATCCATGACAGGTGTCGCTCTCTCTTGATTCTCGCGACACACGTTGCTCTCCCTCAATTTTTGCAAAACGCGTTGCTCGATATCGGTGACATGCGTCGCTCTCTCTCGATTCTCAGAGCACACGTCGCTCTCTCTCGATTTCCACAACACGCGGCCATTCCCCTATAAAAAAGGTCTACCCTCCTCAAACTCTAAGTATCACAGCTTTCTACCATCTTGAACAACCACATTTCGGTTTGCAGAGATTAGTTCTTTCCAACTTTTCTCTTGGTTGTCTCATTACTTGAAAATGTTGTCAAATCACCCAACTTCTCAAGTTGTTGAGAGCAGCACTAGATCGCCAATCCAAAATGGAAACCTAGTAAGGCACAACTGGAGATTTTAGAAGAGGCCTTCTACAGCAGTCAAGGGGAACTCCTTTTTGTGGAGCGGGCTATTTTACTTGTAGCACGACTCTGACGATATTGTCCAATCAAGCCGAGAAATGTACGCTTTTGGTTTGAGAACCGTAAGCGTAAGCGGGGATTAGTTGAAGAAACCACTATTTCAACTACTGCGCTACTAATTATCCATATTACCTCCTTTGCCATTACCGCCCCGAGAAGTGCCCTTGCCATTTTCCCAACCACTTGTACCCTCATTTCTATCGACCATATTCCATCTATGAAACTTACCACTAACATTACACCAATGAGTCATACCCCTTACAATGACAGCATAGCAGTCACCACACTAGGGGCTTGTGATAATGCTGGTCTACTCCATCATTGCCAAGAGATCCAAAACGTGTTGAGACTCATGTACGGGCCACCGATGGCTCGTTATGAGCGTCCCCACCAAAGGCCACAAGGGGAAGAGGGTAGCTCTTCCACCTTTACCGAACAAACGGGCGTTCTCTCCCTTTTTCCAATCCAAGTTGACGACATTACAAGAGGTTAACTCTGCCAAGAAATAACACAAGCAGTTAGCAGTGACACTGTTAGCATTTCGATAGATGTTGACGTTGAGCTAAGGCTCTAAATGCTAGATTTCGTTTCATTTTGTTTTATATATATATATATATATATATATATATATATATATATAATTATCTTTTTCCACATCTTCTAAATTTCTTTTCCATTTCAACCCCTATTAGACCGACGATTCACACTTCAGTTTCCAAAATAAAATATTTCATCAAATTGACCCTCATTCTATTTTAAGACTTAGCAAAATCGTTCATTAATTTACTTTTTCAAATAACGCAACTACTCATTTAAAATTAGCAAATTTCGAGAACGAAATTTTATAAGGAAGAGAGAATGTGATGACCCATATATATATATACGATTAAAGCATAATAATAATAATAATAATGATAATAATAATAATAATAATAATAATAATAAAATAACAAAAATTCTCATTAATTTAATATCAATACAGAAATGCTCTTCTGTAGGATCCTTAATTCCATATTTGATGCCTAAAAAAGACCTTATCTTAGCGAGTGCTTAAAAACCATTGCGGTTCAGTCGCTTCCTGGAGGTCAGTCTGGTTAAAATGAAATTTCATAAGATAAACATGATAGACACTGTTTGTACACGTAAATAAGTACATATATATAAAATAGTGTTCTGACAAACATAACTTGTAGTAATAAATGGTAAAATAATAATAATAATATAGGTATCCTATGTGGGGCCCACATGAGTCTTGAAGTCGTGTGGGGTACACATGAGTCCCGAACCTATGTAGGGCTCATAAAACCATGTGAGGACTATTAGAGTTACGTAGGATCCACTTGGGTTTTGAAATTGTGTGGGGCCCACAAGACCATGTGGGGCTCACATGAGTTTTCGAAATTCGAATTTAATTCTTTAAAAAAAATACTAAAACATGACTTAAAAATAATAATAATGATAATAATAATAATAATTTTAAAAAATAAAAATAAATAAATAAATAATTAATTAATTAATTAAAGGGGAGTGGTGGCAAGCACTCCCATATTACCTCTATCTCTATCCCATACCTAACCCATGCCTAACCCATCCCATGCCCATTCTTTAATTTAAAAAAATTATAATTTCACCCCTCTCCCTACACTTTTACAAATTCCATTTTTTCCCCAAAATTTTCCTATAAATAGGAAGCTCTCAACTTTCATTTTTTACAAAATTTTTTAAAGGAAGAGAATGATTAGTGAGTGAAATAATTAGTGGCGGAGAGAGAATTTTTGAGTAAGTTCTCACTCACCCACTTTTTCCGATCTCATTTATTAGAGATATTCGTTGTATTCGTAGCAAAAGGTAAATGAAGAGGTAAGCAAATTTGATTATATTAAATTTTTATTTAAAATTCATACCTAAATTTATTTGTAAGTAAATTTCGATTATTAGTTTCATAAAATTCTCTTGAGTTTATTTTTACGCATATTTAATTATACTAGTTTTATCTTTAATATACTTGCATTTATTTTTGAATTAAAAAATGTTCTAAACCCCTTGGGTATTTTACACAATTAATTTCTTTTCAAGAAAATATTTTTAACATGAAAATTGTGTGACATGAGTTTATTTATACGTTACATATTTCACGAAAATATGAGTAAATATTACATGAATTGATTTTTTTATATTGCGCATTTCACGAAAATATGAGTAAAAATGAGATTTTCATGATATTATTTTAATTGTAGAAATCATATAATAAAAATATTTTTAAAACCCCTTATGGCTCATACGATACAGAAAATTACGAATGCTCGGTATCGCAGCTTAAAATTTAAACGGATTAGAGTGCACCCACGCTGTTTACAGAGTGATTTTATGTGGTAGTGAATTTCTCCTGAGTGCACACCTATGTCGGACTAGAGTTTAATAGGGAAAATCTCACTTAATGATGATGTACGTTGATTTAGTTTATTCGGCCAGCCAACTAAGTCCATTTTTCGGACCGCACAACCTAGTCATGGGGGTAAACATGACTTACGATTAACAGGCCTAAGGGTGATTTTTACAGTATATGTATATATATATTTAACTACGTATACAGAGTTATTAACGATTTGAAGGTAAAGTATAAGTTTATATGAACATGACCACAATTGTGTCTAAATGATGTTCTAAAGGAAACGTATAAGGAATATATATATATATATATATATATATATATATATATATATATATATGTATATATAATTAAAAATTATAATTACAGTTTTTTTTTTTTAAAGTTAAAAGTTTAATTTAACAGTTATAGTATATGATTATAAAATTTTAATGTTATAGTTGATGACAAAAGTTTTTAAATAGAAATTTTTAAATTTACATTTATTTTAAAAGTATTTTTGAAGTTATAGTATTAAATATTATTTCACGAAATTATGAAAGCTCATTTTAGCCACGCACTAATAATAATCTTATTTACTTACTGAGCGTCGTCTCACCCCAATCATTATTTTACATTTCAGATCATTTTGAGGAGCGTACCAGAAATCTGGAGTAGCAAGTGCATGGGCGGGAATAGAAAAAGTAGAGTAGAATAAAAATTTAGCATAATACAATTTAGAATACGTTTGGGTATTTTAGAATTTTAGAAATTTACATTTTAATAATTGAGACATATATTTATAATAAAGCTAATTATAGCTCTGATAATAAAAATAATTTAGATTTATTTGCATCTGCTGAAAAATTTATATATAGGAACCCACTCAGGTTCGGGTCCTTACATAATTGAGGATTTGAATATTAAAATGGTTTCTTGTTTTATGATTTTGTCATATATATTAAGATGTAGAGATTCTAAATTTGCCTTTGTTATATATATATATTCAGGGATGGATCTTAGAGGCAAAAGTGTGGATGAAGAAGGAGGAAGCAAGTTGGGAGCTTCTAGCAGGGATGAGATTGACACCTCTCGACTGTTGCAAGGAATAGCTTGTGAGGTTAGGGAAGAGATTAGACGGGACTTTGGGGGACCAAGCTACCCACCAGTGCACGAGGGTCACACGATTGATCAATTCACTTGTCTGAAACCCTCATCTTTTGAGGGTGGTACTGACCCGATCAAGGCTGAGAGGTGGATACAAGAGATGGAGAAGATAATGGTAGTGTTGAACTGCACTGAGGAACAAAAGGTTCTTTTCGCCACTTTCAAGCTGGCTAGAGAAGCTAAACAGTGGTGGCACACAGTGACACTATTGGAAGAACAGCGAGTGGTACCTATAGCGATGACCTGGGGTCGTTTCAAGCAGGTCTTCTATGACCGATACTTTCTTGCCACCACTAGAAATGTGAAGGCGGAAGAATTTTTCAACCTAACTCAGGGGCGCCTCACTGTTCAGCAGTATGCTGCTAGCTTCCTAAAACTATCTTGCTTTGCACCTCCCATGGTTCCAGATGAATACCAAAAGGCGAGGTGGTTTGAAAGGGGTTTGAATCCGGGGATTCACGAGCACATAACATGTTTACAGGTTCAAGATTTCACAAAACTGGTAGAAAAAGCCATTGTTGTAGAGTCAAGTCTGCAGAGAGGTACAGAGGCATTAGAACGAAGGAAAAGGTCTGTGTCTCCCCACTCCCAAACAAATGTCAGACAAGGGTCGTGGAGGGGAGATAGAGATGTTGTAGGTCAGGGACTGGAAAGAAATGATCGGGGACGAAGGGGTGATTCGTCACGCCCTTATTGCCTTAGATGTAACCAGTGGTATTGGGGAGAATGCTAGAGTAGGGGTGTCGTGTGTTACAAATGTAGAAAATATGGTCATATAGCCCGGGAATGTCGAGAACCGCCGAACAACGCACCTGCTCCAAATCAGAATCAGAGGAACGACTCGATACCTCGCCGTGGCGGTGCCCCGACACATGTTTATATATTGGGTACACCTGAGGAGGACAATGCTAAAGGCGCAGGTAATATGTCTACGTTAGTATAAGTATTACTTTTGTTTGACTTTGCATGATTTGATGTTGCATATGTTTGAATTGATTGAAATATGTAAATGTGGTTAGCTAGTTTATTAGATGTGAGAAATGGGTGATTAATAAATTTTGAGGAAGAAATTCTTTTGAGGAGGGGAGAATGTAACGACCTGGAAAATTTTAACTATTTAAAATAACAAGAAAGATAATAAAAAAGAAAAAGGGAAATAGAAGAAAGGGAAAATAAATTTTAAAGGATAATAAGCAGGCGCTCGTCGACGAACTTGATTTTCTCGTCGACGAGCAATCTTCTAAGTGTCGTCGTCATTGAGTATGCATGTCTCATCGTCGGGGGTTTACCGAGAGAGGTTCTTATATTTATGAATTTCGTCGATGAGATCTCAGTTTCGTCCACGAACTATGTTCTTGGGTTCGTTAACGAATCCAGATGTCTCGTCAACGAGGCCACAAGGTAAGTTGCCTATAAATAGGCAAAAATCAGAATTTCAGCAAAGGATTTCATTTTTATTTTGTTTCTCTCTCTAAAAACGGCCTCTCTGCCTTCTCTCTTTGAATCCAGCCTAGTTTTAACTCAATTCGACGATTGGAAGTTATCACGCAGACTCTTGGGAAGATTTTTTGCAACATAGGCGAAACAGAATTTCGATTTGAGAAGTTTGGGAAACATCTCAAAACTAGGGTAAGTGAGATATTTTAGGGTTTTATTATTATTTTGAAATATATGGAACCTAAGAAGTATTAAATGAGTGTTTTTATGAAATTTGAGTAAGTTGGGATTTTTGAAATACAAGGTCTCGTGTTTGTTCGATTTTAGGTAGATTCCTGAGGAGCGGGTAAGGGGAAATACTTTATAATAACTTTTTATTAAATTTTTAAACCGGCTAAATTTTGGGTATAAAATTCTATATATTTATGTATCATTTTCTGAACAGTACAGACATTAAAAATATTGTTTTTGATTATATAATATATTAGGAAAAATTGTGTGACATGAAAACAACTCTGATAATTAAATGGTTGCAAGTACTGCGGAATTATGATTTATTGTGTGATTGTGAATACTATTTGGGCTGCGAATTTTGCTTGGTTGAAAATACTGGTTGGTTGTGGATATTGTTTGATTGTGCACTATAGTAGATGCGTGATGTGCTTAAGTGTTTGGTTATGTTATTGATTGTGCTGTGGTTCATGTAAATTGCGATATAGCATTGGCGGTGGTATGAGGAGGTCGTTATATCGTACCTGATATAACCGTCATATAATGTTGGCAGTGGTATGAGGAGGTCGTTATATAGGTGTTTATATTGGGAGGTAAAACATTAGCAGTGGTATAAGGAGTTTGTTTTATCTATTTACTATGAACAAGGTGTTTTGTGTTGTAATCTGTGTGATGATTAGTCCTGTGTGGACCGTGTAACCTGTGTGGTTGATAGTCCAGTGTGGACCAGTCCCGTGTAGACATGTATGTTGTATGTATGATAGTCCTATGTGGACATGTATGTTTTATGTATGATAGTCTTGTGTGGATATTGCATTCTGTGTGGATATGAACCCTGTGTGGGTGTGAATGAAAACTGTAACAATTATCTTGTGTGGATTGGTTGTGGTAAGCGAATATGTGTGGAACTCAGTGAAATGACAACATTGGATATATATGTGTAACTATAATTACATAAGTATTTAGGGTAAAGTTAAATTCTCCATCCGAGGGTTTGCTGAGAAAGGAGAGTGCTCTGGTAATTATTTGTGGATACTAGAGTAGAGGGAAGCCATTTGTATGGGCGGGTAACCTTCCTTATTCTCGGAGACTTTACTTGGATACATAACCCGAGGGCTTACTAAGAAAGGTGAGTGCCCTGGTGTTAGCACTAGAGTAAGGAGAATCTACTTGTATGAACGGGTAGACTTCCCTATTCTCGGGAATTATTAGTAAAAATAATTATGTATGGGTGTATGTGATTGGGTGACAGAGAAGACGACAATGATGTGATTAAGAATGTATTTTCTCAACTGCTATTGTTAGTGAAGTATAATTGCATGTATATTCTATAATTATATATTAAACACTTTAGCCACACACTATTGTAACTTATTTCTTCCTTACTGAGAGGTGTTCCATCCCAACGATTATTTAATCTTTTCAGGTCTTCCTAGTGGTCCTGCTTAGATAGCTCTAAGGTAGGGTTGGTATTTGTGAGTGGTTACCAGAACGATTATGTGTATAGTTTTACATTTAATATATTTTATCCTGGTTATGTAATAAGAAGAATGAGATTATATTTTATGGGTTTGCAAATGTAAATATAGAACTCTGATATTTTGTTTGAGGTTATATAATTAATTATGCTGTGTGAATGGTATCAGAGATATATGATTGGTCTCATAACACTCCGGGTCCTACGTGGCGGGTCCGGAGCGTTACATTGAAATTTAAAGGAAAAAGAATTAGGAGGGCTATAAAGTAAGCAAAAATTTAATGGACCAAAAGGGGCGGGCCAAAGGGGCAAGCAAGTGAAAGAGGGGGGAGCTTATGGAAGTTTGTTGACTTTATTAAAAAAAAAAATTGTGGGGATTTGAGGAAAAAAAAACCATTGAAATAAAGAGAATCTTGCATGCTTATAAAAGAAACTTATAATCATTTTATTTTTAAAAATAGATGTTCCGTAAATCAAACATAACCTTAGTATTGCAACCAAACCACCAATTAAGCTCCTTCAAACAAAAACTGAAGAAAAAGATTTACCGATCAAGATTAGAGTAATTTGATTGGCATATATATGCGGCAAAGGAATAGTTCAGAGCCAAACAAAAAAGAAGAAGCTATATATTTCTTTAAACTTATTAAAATACAATTCTCTCAACTATACAAACAAACAAAGAAAGCAAGAAAACTATCTTTCAAAAAAGAAAAAGAAAAAAAATATTTCCTGCATGTTCACTCTAATTAAGGTTACGTTTTAGCCAGCATGACCTATCAAAAACAAAAAACAAAAAAAATGAAATAAAAATGGCAAGCCCCATAATATATATATATATATATATATATATATATATATATATATATATATATATATATATATATGGCATGTTTGGTTTCTTTTATTGGTGGGGGATATTGGATGAACATAGGGAAGGAAAAACTGATGATCTATAACTTCTTGTAAATGTAGACAGAGAAATGGTAAAAGAGAATGAAGAGTAGAGCCAGTATGGCCTGTTGGGCAAGCGAAACGGTCTTTTCATTGTCGTTTTGGGCCTTTTGGCAGCTGCTGCTGCTGCTGCTGCTGTTGGGATTACTGCTGATGCTGTAAATGATGGGAGGGGGAGGAGGTGGGGAAGAAGAACAGAGGAAAGCCATTGATATGCTCTCCTCCTCCCCTCTGTAAATGGGCCTTCCTAGTACATGCTTGGATTTCCCACCAATCCATGCCTGCAGATTTCACACATCATCATCATTATAATAATTAATTATCATTATAAAAAAGAAAAAGAAAAGAAAAGGGAAAAGCAGACATAATTAATATTCATAATTACAATTAAAGGTTGGAACATTAATCAATCATGGCTCCATGTTCACGGGAAAGCATAATGGTATAGATTTGTCATCATTTTCTCCATTTACTTTTCTTAAAATAGTTCATGCATTAATTATGATTAGACATCTCCCCTGCATGTGCTGTGAAAAAAGTATTAATAATTTCTCCGGCCAATCCGATCATCCATGTTGGGGTTATCTCATATCGATGGTTAGTTATTAAGTGTGAGCGAAACTCTCACCCCAGATCTTAGACCGTCCAATACTGATATCAGAGCCATTATTTAACATTCTTTTCGAGATGTCGGATGGTGCCTATCGATTTGGAGTCCGATGTGTGAGGGAAAGATTGTTGAGACTATCCCACATCGATTGTGGAAGTGACTGGTGGTCAGTTATTAACAGTGATAGAAAATCTCATCTCATGAGCTAACTTTTGAAGTTGAAAAGGGTCTGAACCACCCACCCGACAATCCAATCCCCTTTCATTGACTCTAATATTAAATATAACTATTTTGACATAATTGGAGGACTAGTTGGCCTTCATGATCTTACCCTAAAAAATGCACCTCATAATTGAAAGGTAAAGTGTGAGATGAAGGGAATTTTATGAAGAATTAGATACAAATATGAAAGTTGAGAAATGCTCTCCTCTTTCTTAATTGGTTAGTAGTAGGAGTGATGAACTGTACCTGGATTTGATCTCCGACAGTGATAATTATGGCATCTTTTTCTGGGGAGAAGGAGATCCAACCTTTCTTGGAGTAGACATGAAACTCCGAAGACCCCTCACACACATGCAGGCATAAGGCGTGGGAGAAATCAGATCCGCTTATCAACATTCTGATCACGTCATATCTCAGGGAGCTTACCCAAACATCATTTGAAATTTTATGACAGTGCTTGTAAAGATAGCAGATGGAGCTTAGGTGCTCTTCCTGTTCTTGTATCGAGTCACACCCATATGATAATTTTCTACGAGAATTTTCCCCTAAAATCTTTAAAATTTTCTCAGCAACCTTCTCTATTTCTAGGGAAAGGCATTCCATTTTGTCACTGCAAATTCATGAGGCAGCATTGGTTTGCAAAACGGTTATTCATAATAGACTAAAATAAAATAAGAATGCCATAAATTAAGTTGACTGTTAAGACAGTTTAGGTTTCCAATTGAGATGAGAATACATAAAATGAAATTAAATCGAATCTATAACTTTATTTTTCTTCAAATTTTTATTTTATTTTATTTCAGCTCCATCTCGTTGTATTTTGAGAATAAATACAAATATGAAATCGTTGACATTATCAGTTAAAAAAAAATATGAAAATAAAATTATTTATTTGTTACTTAAAAAAATGTAACATTAATTTGTATACTCAATGTGTTACTTTAAATTCAACTAAAAAGTCAAAATGTTTCATAAATTGTGCTCATATCTTTGAATTCTCATATATTTACAACTATGTTATTTTATCTCGAGACATATGTGGTTCGCATAAGCATCCCGAAAATTCTAACTTTATTCAAAATTTAATAATTAAATAAGAATTTATAATTATTTTTTTTTTTCAAAAGAAGAAGAAGAAGAAGAAGACGACCGAAGCTTAAGTGTCTAGTAATGAACTACAGTTGATACCTGAAATTTGAATATCCCATCGGCCATATTCCCTCCATCTCCAACTTCAACCCTTCATCTCTGCCCCAGACGAACTCTTCGCTCTCCTCACCCTCCTCGTCGCCGTGAATTTCCTCGAACCCATACGGATTTTCCGGCGACCTCGACACCGTCTTCTTCTTTTCCGGCGGCACCCGGAAAATCCCCGCGGAGGCGGCCGACACCGATCGAATCAAATCCTGCGGAATCCCGTGGTTGATCAGCTGGAAACACCCAATTATGGAAACCGATTCCAAAATACTGGAGACGGAGTCATTCTCCGGCGACTCTAGCGATTCGAGGTCGATTTTCGGGGGCGTTTCGGCGGACCGCTGTCGAGGGAAAACGCGATCGGGCAAGATAAGGTCGGGCACTCGGAGGGATTGTTCGAGGAATTCGGTGAGAACGTCGTCGTTCGTGACGCACGATCGGCGACCGGAGGCAATCGGCGATGGCGGTGGCGCCCGGAAGTCGATCGGCTTTTCGGACCTGGATTCCGGTGAGACTGCCATTGGATTGGAGATATAGCTGGAGGTGATCGCTGATCAATGAGCAGAGGCAGCTTAATTAATTAAGCTTGCTTATTCGATCAGGTTCAATTCTGGCTACTCGATCCATATGTATAGATTTCAAATTCGCAGAAAGAAAAAGAAAAAGGGTGGGGGAGGAGGAAGCAGCAATGATGGCATGTCACCGGCGTACGTACCACAGCATTCCGAGAATGATCACATCTGTTTGCTTTTTTCACCCATTCCTCTGCTTTTCCTTTACAGCCAAAGCCAATTCAATTCTTGCTTAGATATGCATGGGCCATCTTGATGACATGCAAGCTAGAATATATATATACATGTATAGACAGAGAGTGAGAGAGGGAGAGAGAGAGAGAGATAACACTGGCCTTTAAATGGTAGGAATATGGATAGGACTTTTGAATCAACAATAAGATTATTCTTCCTGATCAATTAGTCATTTGATTCAACTGTTTTTTAAAAAAATAGTCTCTATGCATAAAAATAAGAAAGTAAGTATGTTAGGTGTTTGAGGAAAAGTTTTACAATGGATATGTTTTTGCTTATGTTTGTTTCCTAAATTTTAAATATGTTAAAAATGAATCATCTTCTTTATATATCTATATTAATAAATTTAAAATCAATTTATTATACATTAATATCTAAATTATAGACACACATTAATGAATGTAGGATCACTTTATTATATATTAACATCTAAATTACAAGTACATAGACATATGGAGAGGTAGATCTCCTATATAATTTCTTGTTTCGGAGTTCAAGATTTTGTATGACAAGTTAAACCTAATCTACCTAATAGTTAAAATGTTAAGATTCAAATCTTAGAGACATGGTTTATTTTTATTTGATGTTTGAGTGGAGAAAGATAAAATTATGTATAAGTATTGTCACATTTTTCTTCTAGCAATCCTAGCAAAGCGAAAGCCTTATATATATATATATAGAGAGAGAGAGAGAGAGAGAGAGAGAAGAAAAGAAGAATTGATTGATGAGGTAGCATGAGGCTACCTCAAATTTAGGCTTTAAAGAGATGAGGATGGTGTGTCCAAGGGAACCCCACCACTGTCCGAGCTTGTAAAAAGCTAGCCTTTTATGCAAATTAAGCACTGAAAAGATGAGGGGGGGCTCAAGAATTGCTGACTGTGATTTAGAAGCTTTGCTTAAATGGTAAAAATTAACCGGCGCCAGACAGTCTAGACTGGCAACACATGTGGGTTAATAAATCAATTGCATAAGCATGAATGATTGAATGCAAAAACTCCAAAAGGGTCGTTCCCATTATTACAATGGGAGACTCTTTGTTAAAGGGACATCCCAATTATTACAATAGGAGACTCTATGTTGGAGGACTTTGATCTTTTATCTTGAAAATGGATACGGGATGAAAAACAAGTTACTTCATTATATAGATTAGGTCTTGTGAACTCTTTTGTATTCTTTAATTTCTTTTTAATTAAATAAATAACAATATTTTTAAAAAATATTTAGCTTGAAAATAGTTCTGTCATCTATTGAAATGTGAGATATGAGTCCTTAGTCTCCTACGCATTGAATGAAGTTACTACGAACATTAATATACTAGATTTGGTAGTCTCTTGGAAGACATCAAAGTGGTTAAAAACGGTTTGAGTCTTAGTAAGAATGAAAAAGGTATGATAGAGAATCTAGAAATGGATTATTTTATGTTGTCCAACTTAAGTCTAGTGAGGGTCTTCAATTAATCAAGACTACGTACATAGGTGTAATTAAGTAATGTAATTATCTACTATTTTGAATTAATTACTTAGATCAAAACCTACATTTATTGAATAAAAGTACAGATTTATCTAGTAGGTGCTAATTAACTTTTAGATTACAATGTTATATATTAATGTCTCCATTATACTTGTTTTGTGGAAGAAATTAATTAATCATAAATTAAAATAATTTACCATATCCGCTTTTGTAGCATTTTGGGGCATATGCAGTTAGGGCATATGGATGAGTGTGGAATGAAGGAGTTTTACAAGAGAAATCTTTTGAACGGGGTCAAATCATATAAACTAGATTTCTGCAAGTATTGTGTGCTTGGGAAGAAGAATAGGGTTCAATTCATGGCAGCCGCACACAAGATGGAGGAAATACTCGACTACATTCATTCGGATGTTTGGGGGCTGGTGAGAGTAGCATCACGAGGGTGACATATGTATTTCATGAATTTCATTGATGATTACTCACGAAAGGTATGGGTGTACTTGATACGACATAAGTTAGAGACGTTTGCCAAGTTTAAATTGTGGAAAACTGTTGTTTATGGTGTGGCTCTTATACTTGGGGTTTGATAAACAAAGGAAGCAAAACATAAGGGTGGTGGTCAGCAAGGAGTCATCGATGAGTACCCTGTCCTCGTTGACGAGTAGATACCAAGAGGCCCAAAAGTTCAGAGTTTTTGAAATACCGAGAGTAGAAAAATAGGCTCATCGACGAGTGTCCGTACTAGTCGACGAGTGGCTTTCTCTGACTTGTCAACGAGTGCCCTGTTCTCATTCATGGGTGCGCCTTGGCTGTGAGAAAATATTTGAATTTTGAATTGGAATGTTGGGGTGGTTGGGAATTCGGAGGGAAACTTCCAAAGGAGTCTTATTTATGTTCTTCTAGGCATGTATTGATAGAAGAGAGAGATCATTGTGAAGTATATTGTGTACTTTGAATTTCTTAGTGAAATTATTGTGCCAATTGCTTCCGTGGATGTAGGCTTTTCCGAACCACGTTAATTCTTTTGTTGATTCTCATTGTTTCTCATTTACTGGTTGTATTTCATTTGCTTGTTGTTGTTTTACTTATTCCACCGTGCATCTTTTATTCGATCATTATTATAACAAATTGGTATTAGAGCGATTATTGTCATGGCATCGAGATCATTTTCTGCAAGATTTGACATTGTCAAATTCGATGGAACTAGAAATTTCGATCTATGACAGAGGAGAATTAAGGATATACTTGTACAACAAGGAATGTGAAAGGCTTTACTTGACGTTCAACCATATGGAATGGATGAGACAACATGGGGAGAATTGCAAGCAAATGTCGCTTCTACAATACGCTTGTGTTTGGCCAACGAAGTACTCTATCGGGTGATGGAGGAGGATTACAGTTATACATTATACTCACTCTGCATAGTTGAAAATACCCTTTTCATTTCCATCGTATAAACCAGTTCAGTAAACAAATAACACCATTTGCATAAATCAACAGATATGCATAAAAGACACCCCCTGGGACTAAACACCATTTACTTCCTCCATGGTACGGGTTGTGTGGCCCGAAGGCTGAACTTAGCCATGGGTGACCAACCCAGACTAAGTCAAAGTATCCATCTACTAATACACCTGCAGGCATCCGCAACCCAGTTGCAGGTCCGATTGCCTTACCACTTCTTGGTCCGGACCCCAGGGAAGGTACACCCTCTACTGAGGCTAATCGGCTGAAACCACCCTAAACCTCTCTATACAGTGTGGGCGCACATGGCCAAATAATAATTCTTTAACAACGATACCGTACTCACAATACAACTGGTCCACAGGGTTCCTAAAGCATATCATGCAATTTAAGTAATGAAAATAGTAGTTTAATCTCATTTTGTACAAAACCTACCATTTAATAACACTCGACCCCAACCGTCACATAATACCCAGCCCTTGGCCGTCAAATACCACTCAACTCTCAGCCGTTAGACAAAACCCCGACCCTCGGCCGTCAATTATAGCCGACCCCCAGCCGTCAAGTAAAAGTCGGCCCCCGGTCGCACATAAAACCCAGCCCCCAGCCATCATATCAACACTTAGCATTTTCACAAACAGTTCTCATATATTTCACAAACAATTCTAGTATTTTCACAACCATACACAAATTTGGTTATACAATAACCCCCAGATATTATTCACCTGCCACACGATTTCAGTATTTAAATGTGGTCCATAAATAATCAACAAGTACCTCATAATATATTTAATTGATCAACAACCCTTCACCATCCATATTATTCAAAATACCATATCATATATATATTTTAGGTTTGAAAAGTCCATTTTGAAAGGTTGGTTTTCGAAATAACAATTGAAAACATAAATATACATACATACGAAGCAGTCTGATCGGTTCAACTTTAATAAAATACTAACTTAACTTAATCCCCTTACCTATTTACTGAGAGAGTTCCTACGACGCTCCTAAAGCCCAACTCACGGTAACACAGGCTCTAAAACCATGAAAACACATTTCCCTAGTTTAATAAACTCAAATCTTAGATTAGCAACCATTAAACATCCTCAGGCCCATACACCCCATTTAACTAATTACATGCTAGATAGATAGCTCATTTCTACCCTTACCTCAACTTTGAAGTGATGTTTGGAAATTCCCGGTTCAAAAATCTACTATGCTAGTGTAACAACCTACCTATTTTGCCATATATTTTTTTGCCTCATAATAACATACATAATAATCCTGATATCCTGTTAAATAGTCATAGTCGTGATCAACTTGGACCCATAGGTACCGGGGATATACTCGTCATACAACTCTGATACCGAAGCAGCGAAAAAAAAAATTACATATATGCCATACAACACCAGAAATCATACCAAAGTTCTACTGAATTTGTCAAACATATACAATCATCCACAGAAAGACCCAAAAAGATATCCTAGAGTCTCAATACAAAAATTCATCTGATCCTAACTCAACTACTTACCCTTCTGACAGGATAACTCGATTAGCTTTTACTGCTGCTGGGCTTTATTCGCCTTTCTACTTAGATTTCCTGAAATGTTTGTAATGCTGAGGGTGAGACATTTCTCAGTAAG
Organism: Malania oleifera; assembly: GCF_029873635.1. Classification (NCBI taxonomy): domain Eukaryota; kingdom Viridiplantae; phylum Streptophyta; class Magnoliopsida; order Santalales; family Ximeniaceae; genus Malania; species Malania oleifera. The sequence goes on from NC_080425.1 coordinate 79,011,286, forward strand.
AGAAATAAACTGTTGGCCTTATAAGACTTGTAGACACTCTATTTTTGTCCGGGCCAAAATTTATCATTATTATCATTACTATACTATTATTAGTATTATTATTATTTTTATTACTATTATTATTATTTATTATTATTATTATTATTATTATTATTATTGGTATTTTTATTATCATTATTATCATTATTTTGCTATTATTATTATTTTAATTACTATTATTATTATTATTATTATTGTTTTATTATATTATTATTATTATTAGTATTATTAGTATTGTTATTATTATTGTTTTACCATTATTGTTATTATTATTATTATTATTATTATTCTTATTATTCTTATTGTTGTTCTTCTTCTTTTAGGGTTTTGGGGGAGAGCCTATTTATAGGCTCATTCTCCCAGCCAAAGCGGGGGGCGCACGGTCGTAGAGGGGTCTCCACACACAACCCTAACCCTCTCTTCCATCTCTCTCCCATTCCATTCTCACACGACCACAACACAGACCCTCAAGAACGGTCGTGAAGACCAAGCAAAGAAAAGAAAGCCCTAGCATCACCTCCACACACCCTCACTCTCATCCCTCCAGCCTTACAGCCATCAGGACCTAACCATCTCCTTTCACCCTACACCACACTTCCTTTGCTTGCTCCAGCCACGGCCAGCCCAGCACCATACTATCTCCACGGCTGCTGTTGTTCCTCCCACACACACCTTTGCAGCTCTCTCTCCCATCTCTCTCATTCTCTCCATCTCACTCTACTCCTCTTTACACATTGCAGGAGCGACCCAGCCTTACCCTCGCCTCACCATCTCTGGTGTCCTCAGTTTTCTGCAACATCACCGTTATCCTCTCATCCGTCATCCTGGTTCAGCCCCTCTGTCATTGGCGTTCTCGCTTTCCCCTGTCATCGTTTCTCCTGGTCTCGGCCCCTTGCTTCCTTTTATTCGTCATCATGTTCCCGGCATTCCCATGGCTTTGTTGTTTAGATCATAGATTGCCGTAGAGTTGCACCGGCTACCATCTTCGATCGTCTCCTGCTCCGGTAGCTGTTACACCAGCCACGACAGTCCTGTTCCAACAATATCCATATCGTTCATCTCCGGCATCGTCATCGCCACCACGAAGGATCTCCGACCATCGCTCGGTTCCAGCGAGTCCGTGGACGTGTCCCAGCACAAGCTTCAGAAGACTCTCACGTCATCCTTGTCGTCGGTGATCGGCGTAGTTGTCAGCGCCGTGTTTGCCGTGTTCTCCCACTCCACCACCGGTACCACCCTCATCCTCACGACACCGCCGCGCTCAACAGCCTCACGGCTCTCCTTCACACCAGTAACCCCTAGCTTCCCTGCACATCAACACAGTTCGGCCATCACACCAGTAACCCCTATCTTCCCTGCACATCAACACAGTCCGGCCATACACACCATACATGCTATACACACACAGACACACGTGCACGTGTATTGTATTTTACTTTATATTTTTTTTATTCTTTTTGTTTTTCATTTATTTATTTATTTGTTTACTTATTTATTTTTCAGTTTCTTTTCTTATTCTGATTTGTTTTAATGTTTAAAGCTTAAGACTTCATTGTATGATTATGTATATTAACATATTATTTATTGTAGTACGTAGGCAATATTCGCATCTGGCCTTTTTATTGTATATATGTTAAAATTGTAATATTGTGTTTACGGTTTCATTTTATTGTTGTGATATTTGTTTGGATTTTTTTTTGTGGTAATTATTTTAAATACTAATCGGTTCGTTCTCATTATTGTAGGATTTTGTTTTACTTTGGAAGTAAAAGTTCTATTGTTTGATATTTAAATGTAATAAGTTTTGATTGCCGAATATTATTGAGTGCGCCATATTCATGTTATATGTTTAATATTTAAGGTTTTTTTTTTTAGGTCATATTTAAACATGTGATTCGTATTTAGGGTTATGGGTGTGTTTATCTAAATAGGTCGTGTTCATTGTTGTATGTATTTAGGGTTTTGGTTGTTATTACATTCATTTTATGTTTAATAATTACATATTCAGGATTGTGTATTAATTTTGGTTGCCACATTGAATAGATACGCATTAATTTTAGAAATAACTTGTTTCCATAAATTCAATTATTTTCTTGCCCTTTTCATTAGCTTACATATTTTAATTCTAAATTTGATTTGTTTCCATAGTTAATTGTTCATATATGTGTGTGTTTGTTTTAAGGAAAGTGTTATAAAATATGTGCATTATATGTAACACTACTATTTATAATATGGTCATTATATTATCATTACTATTGATATTATTTATTATTATTACCACTATTGTATTTATCATTATTACTGTTAATATTATTAGTATCCCTCCTATTATCATCATCATCATTATTATTATTATTATTATTATTATTATTATTATTATTATTATTGTCCTTACCATTTATTAGCATTATTATTATTATCATATACTTTTTTTTACTATTTTCTATGTTTATATTTTATTACAGTATTTAGTATTCATAGTATTTTTGTTAAGTATTTTCGTGTGTTTATCCCTATGATTTTAATGCGAGGGTACGAGCTTTCGAGTTTCACGTATCTTTGGTTCTGAGGGAATATGTATATATATATATATATATATATATATATATATATATATATATATATCACGTATCTTTGGTTCTGAGGGAATATGTATATATATATATATATATATATATTGCGTGTGTTTTTGTATTATTTATTGATTTATTTGTTTTGCATGTGTATTTGTAAATTCACTAAAGGAGTAATTTTAAAGACTTTTTAAATTAAATTAGGGATAATTCCAAATTAATTAAGTATCGTTCATAAGAATAGGCGCGTAAGGGGTGCTCGTACCTTCCCCTCGCGTAACTGAACTCCCGATCCCAGCTCTGGTAACGTAGACCCATTCTACTCTTAACCAGGTAGCAATTAAGTGTTCTAACCACACTAAAAGGTTAGTGGGGACTTCGATACTCCTTGTTTTTTTCCCGAAAATTAAAATCATATTTTTATTTCGCCACCCCGGCACACCTGCGCTTCGGGACGTTATGACAGCTTGGCGACTCTGCTGGAGACTTTTAAGAGTCGAGCCAATAATTAATTAGGAATTATCCCAATTTAAATTTATTAAGTCTTTTAATTACTTCATTTTATTTTGTAAATAAAATACTCCTATATTTGAATAAAGTAATTTGACTTAGTAAAGACATATGTTGCCATAGTTATAGATATTTTTGAGTTAATAGTCGTAAATATCCTTGAGTAAAATTCTCATATACGTAGATATCCTTAATTAATGTGAATATTTAGTTCCCATATAGGTAGATATCCTTAATTAATGTAAATATTTGGTTTCCATATAGGTAGATATCCTTAATTAATGTAAATATTTGGTTTCCATATAGGTAGATATCCTTAATTAATGTGAATATTTAGTTTCCATATAGGTAGATATCCTTAATTAATGTGAATATTTAGCTTCCATATAGGTAGATATCCTTGATTAATGTGAATATTCAGTTCCCATATAAGCAGATGTCCTTGATTATTGTGAATATTTAGTTCTCATATATGAAGATATCCTTGATTAATGTATTTAGTCCTAATATATGTGAATATACTTGACTTAAATGCTTGTTACTATATTTGTAAATATTCTGAATTTAATGTAAACATTTAGTTTCCATGTTTGAAAATATCCTTACTTTAATGAAACTATTTGTTTATATGGTTGTTTGAATAAGCATGTGATTAATTGTGAATAAGCGTGTGATATGCATGTGGGGTAGCGGGATTGGGTTAAACTTGGATTCACACACTTTCACGTTCTATACCTTGGCCTTACCTGCTAAGATTAGAAAGGGGTGTAATAGTGTTTGTCCCTTTCGTAGCTTAAGCTTGATGGGACCCGCAAACCACTCCGCTCAGTTTAAATTTTGTCCAAACCCCTTTTGGGCGAAGATGGAGGTTAGATTAGGAACCTTTTTATCAATAGGGATTAAAGTCTACCCACACATACTTGTATATAGTTTTCCTTAACTAGGATAGAGCCATGAAGAAACCTGTATATACATAACTACCCTAGGTCGGGACAGGAGCCACATCCCTCTTCACATATAGTCTGTTCTATATATGTTGTGAGATACTTTGTATTATATCATACATTTTGCATCCATTTTAGACATGCATACTACTTAGCCATTATTCTAAAAAAGCCCAATAATGAGATCATGACCCATCCTTTCAAAAAATGAAGCACTTGGCCTGAGCATTTTAAAATATGGATCAGCCCGACTCTTTTTAAGTAACTCGGACCCAATTTTAAAAAAAAACAAATCTAGGCCTGACTTTTTTCTAAGCAAAAAAACTTGACTCAGGCCTGATTTTCAAAAGGGCCAAACACAGATTTCAAAAGCGGGCCTTGACCCTATTACCTAAAAACCCAGGCCAACATTTTCTAAGCAATTCAAGCTCAACTCCTTTTCAACTAGGGTCTGATCCTATTATAAAATAGCTTGAAGCCCGTATTTTAAAATATTCGAGGTCCAAGTGCACATTAAAATTCACAAGCCTGCATTAAATAAATCCAATCGATTGACTAGCATGGGTCAACCCCAAATTCAGATCATAACTCGATCCTTCAAAGAATCTAAGGTGCATAGACCATCATCAAGGAAAGAAATGATTAAGGGAAGAATTGAATTGAAATTGTGGCCCATCAACAGTCATCTTAATCTTGAAATCCTTCATTAGTGGAATTTTTTAGAATTCTGGCAAAGTAGTCATTTGGATTACATCGCATTCATGCACTTCATTTCATGCATAGCCATGCACAATAGGTTGTATACATGTTCATATCCCTATTGGTATGTATTTGTGCACTGGGTACACCTATGCATAAATACCCATTGCATAACATAATCATTCCATGTTCAATTTCATAACCATGCATGCATAGTCATCTCTAATGGGTCAATAATCATATTCCAATTGTCTGCAAAATCATAGGCCAAGGTGGCAAAGTTAAAGATCCAGGATTCCAGTATTGAGTAGAGCAAGATGATCTCTATACAGAGAAAGGTTAGGATCATGGGGCCTCGTTGCGTGATCAAAGTAGGAATGTAATAAATGCCATCGAGTTGGAAGATTGATTGGTATTCAACTTTAGAAGTGAGCTCACATGATACAAAAATGATATGCTTGATCACCTAAGGGTGAAAGAGGAATGCATCCATACTTTTCATTTAAATCATTTTGAAATTGAATGAAATAAGAATGTCTTTCGGTCTCATCTCATTTCATCCTCTTTGGATCATCACTCTATGCCAAATTTTGCCTATTTTTGCTTGCATTTTGTGTGACATAGGAAATACTTTTGTTAGTACAAAGGATTTGGGGCCACTAGCTAGTTTTGGGAGTCTAATCAATAGGGCAAAAAAAAAAAAAAAAAAGAGGATGAAGAAAAAGCCTCCAAGATGTAGTTTAGTAAAGAATGCCACTTCAAGATGTTGTCAAGAAGCTTTGTGGGATGTGAATTGTAAAATGAAGAAGAGTCGTAGGAGAAATATACATAAATGACTTCTCAAACTTTGTCCTACATTTGTTTGATGAAATCGGTGAAAAAGTCTCCTATCTTTATTATCTAAATTATGATTAGTGTCTTAAAGGTATGATGATTATATTCTGATCAAATGAGGGGTGACTATCTTTGATCAACCAGTATTCCTAAAAAGAACCAAATAATGATTTACCATTTGCTAACTCATTCGAGTCTGAATATTAAACTAATATTTTCTTAAAAGTCAGTTCATTAAAAATTCAACCTGTGTTTGGGTCTCCTAGTGTTTGACAAGTCATTTGAGACAATGATCACTACCAAAATGATGACAGACCATTTTTATGCTACCTAGAAGAAAGTCAAAGAAGAAATTCCTTGCAAGCCCTTTTTGAGCCCGCCCAATTCAATTTTTAATTAATTCGCCAAAGGATCACACCCCACACTGGGGCAGTTTTAAAAAGATCAGTCCCAAATGAAGTTCAAATGAAAATGAAGTTAAGATTTCTTCATAAAAAGGAAAAGCAAAAGTTGAGGTAAAAGAAGAAGAAGAAGAAGATGAAAAAATGAGAAAAAAAGAAAGAGAAAAAAGAAGAAAAGGAAGGAAAAAAGAAAAATAAGGGACATGATTCATATGTGATCTTTGACTAGCGAATACATATGATAAGATTGATAAATTTTAAGCCTTATTTAAATCTTTCTTTCTTTAACTCATACCCTTAGCCTACATAACGGTCCAAATGAGAGTTTTGACCATATTGGTATACATTGTTGTCTCAAATGATTTGTTAGATTCAATTACGAGTCTGAACTATGTAATGACTTGATCCTGGAAAGGTACGTAGGGAGCTTGTTCAACAAAAAGAAAAAAAAAAAACAAGTTTGGTCAATACTTTGCAAATATGGCACCATAAAATGAGGCAGAAATTTTTATTATGGGATGAGATTTTTTAGCCTTAGTTTCCTTGTTCTTGGTGAAGCCTAAATCTTAAGCCTACATTTCGTCCCGTGTCTTAAAGTCCACCCTGAGATTGGAACATTGATCAGAATACTTAATAAGACACTAGTCATAATTCAAGATAGAGAGTTTGAAATAAACTTGAAATAAGTAAAAAAGAATCTCTAAGTGGTGATACAGTGGAGGAGTTACGGTTATGAGGCTAAAAAAAGAAAAAAAGAAAAAAAAAAGGGTTTGCCCATTGATATAATTCTTTAAGTTAGCAAAGTTACATTAATGTCAAAGTACTAATAAAATTCATCTCCTATTTAATAAACACCGAAAATCAAGTAAAGACAAGCAAGTTTGTGCATTCCATCCATATTCTTATTGAGATTGAGTTATCTGATTGCATGCTTATTTATTTAAATTTCAAAGAGATTTTAAAACATTAAGGATGCGATCCAAAGAAGATCCCTATGGAGAAAGGGCAGTCTAATTGAGGTAAAGGTCATATCAGGTTTTAGAGATCTCCTTATTCAATGAGAATCTAACAGCAGGGTCAAGATTAGTGACAAATACATTCAACTGGGGCAAATTTCGAGTCAAGTTTTAATGGGACCCATTCAAACACCTTCTTATCAGATTGGAATATAAAAACAAGGTCAAGATTAGCTATAGATCCATTCAACTGGGGCAGATTTTGTGATTTTCGGTTGAGCCAAGTCAATCACCCCATGATCAGATGAATCAAGAAAATTGAGCCAAGATCAGTTACAGATCCATTCAAATGCGGCAAGTTTCATGTAGAAATTCGAAAACATGGCCAAGATAAAAGACGAGGTTGTTGGTCACAAGCGCGTTGGGAAAAAAATTCATGCATTGTCATACATGACCTACATTTCATGCATTACCCTACATTTCACGCATTACCATACATTTTATGCATTGTCATACATTTCACGCATTACCTTACATTTTATGTATCATCATACATTTCATAAATTGCACAAAAAATAAAAAATAAAAAATAAAAAAATGCATACATATAGCTACATATCCTCACACTCTAGCATCACAAGCTAGCAATATGCATACAAATAGCAACATATCATTGCATTCTAGTATCATAAGTTAACAACATGCATACATATAGTAGCATATCATTGCATTCTAGCATCACAAGAAGTAATAGAGTTGCCTTCACACTTGTCTTAAGCTTTGGAATGATCATTTGACATCCTTGATTGAGAGATTCCTGCGGTGCTAATATCTGAGCTAGGGTAGCAGACCTCAAAGCGCACATTGATTTACTTAGAAACTAGGGCAGCTAACCCCAGAAACACATTGATTTATTTTGAAACTGGGGCAACAGATCCCAAAGACAAGAGGATTCATTCATTGACATCAGGACCTTATCCCAAGTGCATTTCCCAATAGAGTGACCATTTTCCAAACTTTGATTTCATACCTTATTACAACTTGAAGTGACTCGGATGATCGTATCCACTATGGCTCGGATTCTTACATTTGCAACAAGCCATTATTGTGTCTCATGGCTCGGATCATCATATTTGCTACGACTCGGATTCTTACATTCAAAGCAAGCCTTCCTTGTGTACCTCAACCTGGGTTATTACATTTGGTACAAGTCATTCTCATATACTTAGGCGCTCGGGTTCTCAAACCCAGTGCAAGTTAGTCTCATGTACTTTGGCGCTCGGGTTCTCAAACCCAGTACAAGTTAGTCTCATGTACTTTGGCGCTCGGGTTCTTAAACCTAGTGCAAGTTAGTCTCATGTACTTAGGCACTCGGGTTCTCAAACCCAGTGCAAGTTAGTCTCATGTACTTAGGCGCTCGGGTTCTCAAACCACGTGTGTAACGACCTGAAGAATAATGGTATTTAAATAATAAAAAGAAAGGGAAATGGAAATCGGAAACAGAAGGAGGCAGTCACGTTCGTCGACGACATTGCACTTTGGAAGGAATAGCCGAAGGAAATTATTAAGGTCTCGTCGACGAACACAGGGGATTCGTCGACGAGGGTATTAGAGGACCTCGTCGACGAAGGTAAGATTCGTCGACTAGGAAATACCGAGAGAGGTTTTGGGCAGTCTGAATTTCGTTGATGGGGAGTGGGTTTCGTCGACGAAATTATTAAAGGACTTGTCAACTAGATGACGTGGCTCGTCGACGAATCCAGCCCTATAAATAGGGAAAAACTCAAATTTTTTTTGGAAAACTTGCGCAAAAACCCTCTCTCTCTCTCTCTCTCTCTCTCTCTCTCTCTCTCTCTCTCTCTCTCTCTCTCTCTCTCTCTCATCCTACGGTCCTTCCTCCTTCTCTCTTCGATTTCAGGCCGGATTTCAGCTGGTTCAACAATATGAAGCCACCACGACGCTCCTGGGAAAGTTCTCTGCAAGTCTGCTAGAGCGGATCGTCAGTGGGGCTGAGTTGGAAACCATCCCAAATCCAGGGTAAGGTTTTCTACTTAGTATTTGGTTATTTGACAGTTGTAGGAATTGTTATACGCGTAGAAATATTGAACTTTAGTTCTGGGAAATGCTGTTTCCAGGGTGTTGAGTTGGGAACCCTGCGGGTGCGGGACAAATTTTCTTAGGGGCTTTTCGGGGATCAGGTAATGGGATAAACTAAACTAGTTCTTTTTGAGAAAATGTATGTATATATAGCATTTGATTTCAGGAAAGTAAATATGTTCATATATATGATTTATATTTTAGAAAACACTGTTGAAAATGATGGTATGTTGAATATGCGGAAAACCTGTTAGTGTGGCATGAGTAGAAAATATCATGAAATACTATTTTCTGGAAATATGATTATGATACAGATTTTTATAATGAAAAACCAGCGTACGGGCCGAGATTTTTATATATTTTATGGCGTACGGGCTGAGCTATGTATATGATTTGCCGGCGTATGGTCCGAGCTATGAATGTGATTTGCCAGCGTACGAGCTGTGCTATGATATGATTTGCCGGCGTACGGGTCGAGCTATGGATGTGATTTGCTAGCGTACTGGCTGTGCTATGATATGATTTGCCGGCGTATGGGCCAAGCTATGGATGTGATTGCCAGCGTACGTGCTGTGCTATGATTTGCCGACGTATGGGCCAAGCTATGATAAAATGTGTAATACCAGCGTACGGGCCGATGATTTTCATGATATACGTATATATGCAAAATGACATGATTGATTTGATAATTAATGATATGAAATATCCATGTATCATAGTTTCAGTATATGTTATATGATATCAGAACCTAGTTGGCTTGGTCTAGGCTAGCACTTGCACGGTACCATTGCTATGTGTCCACGGTCATCATGATCATGATATTTGTGTTAACGCCGCTGTACGGAGTGGTGTGATATTGGATGGTCGATGTGATTTTTAAGAAGTGTGTGAGCGCCCCTGGTGTACGGACCAGGTTTGGTAGACCCATCAGACTTACAGACTGTACTTTTGATTTGGCAGTGGTTGGCCAACCATTGTCAGGCCCCGCCTTCGGGCCACACAACCCAGTCATGTGGGGGTAATACATGACAACAACCAGCTAACCTACTAGGAATGTTTTGTATTATTAATTATATGAGATGAAATATGTTTATGAAAATGCAGTATGTTCTGCCATGTTTTGATGATATATATGTTTTCCCAGATTTGAAAAAACAGTTACTGAATATGTTCTGTATGGTATATTTATAACACGGAATACTCATGTTGTCATACACTGGTATTAGTTTATTTCCCTTATTGAGAGGTGTCTCACCCCAAAATTTTATAAACTTTTCAGGAGCCCCAGATAGGAGAGCGAGAAAAGTCCCGCTGATCTAGTGATGTTTGTCTGCCCTTTTTGAAGGGTAAGTTTTAGTAGGAACAGTTGGCTTTTGTGGGAAATTTCCCTAGATTTTGTTTTTGGAATGTATATACTGAAATACAGTGGATATAGTGACTCTGGTATTTATGATAATGTGATGGATGTTTTCGTATTTATAATTTTGTGATTGTGTGTTTCCTGCTGCTTAGGCTTCCGTTATGTGTTCTGATGTATCTCTGGTACCCACGGGTCCAGGTGGATTATGATTTGCCGAGATTTGTGATATTGATTTTATTATATTTAAAAAAATGTGAAAATTAAGCAGGTCGTCACAACGTGCAAGTTAGACTCATATACTTAGGCACTCGGGTTCTCAAACCCAGTGCAAGTTAGTCTTATGTACTTAGGCGCTTGGGTTCTCAAACCTAGTGCAAGTTAGTCTCATGTACTTAGGCACTCCGGTTCTCAAACCCAGTGCAAGTTAGTCTCATATACTTAGGCGCTCGGGTTCTCAAACCCAGTGCAAGTTAGTCTCATGTACTTAGGCGCTCAGGTTCTCAAACCAAGTGCAAGTTAGTTTCATATACTTTGGCGCTCGAGTTCTCAAACCCAGTGCAAGTCATTCTCATGTACTTAGGCGCTCGGGTTCTCAAACCTAGTGCAAGTTAGTCTCATGTACTTTGGTGCTCAAGTTCTCAAACCCAGTGCAAGTTAGTCTCATATACTTAGGCACTCAGATTCTCAAACCCAGCGCAAGTTAGTCTCGTGTACTTAGGCATTCGGATTCTCAAACCCAGTGCAAGTTAGTCTCATGTACTTTGGTGCTTGGGTTCTCAAATCCAGTGCAAGTTAGTCTCATGTACTTTGGCGCTCGGGTTCTCGAACCCAGTGCAAGTTAGTCTCATGTACTTTGGTACTCGGGTTCTCAAACCTAGTGCAAGTTAGTCTCATATAATTAGGCGTTAGGGTTCTCAAACCCAGTGCAAGTTAGTCTCATGTACTTTGGCGCTTGGGTTCTCAAACCCAGTGCAAGTTAGTCTCATGTACTTTGGCTCTTGGGTTCTCAAATCCAGTGCAAGTTAGTCTCATATACTTCAGCACTCGGGTTCTCAAACCCGGTGCAAGTCATCATCATTTGCTTTGGCAATCAGGTTCTTACACCTAGTGCAAGTCATCATCGCATACTTCAGCATTTGGTTTCTGCAAGTTAGTCTCATGTACTTTGGCGCTTAGGTTCTCAAACCTAGTGCAAGTTAGTCTCATGTACTTTGGCGCTCGGGTTCTCAAACCCAGTGCAAGTTAGTCTCATGTACTTTGACGCTTGGGTTCTCAAACCTAGTGCAAGTTAGTCTCATATACTTCGGCACTCGAGTTCTCAAACCTGGTGCAAGTCATCATCATTTGCTTCGGCACTCAGGTTCTTACACCTGGTGCAAGTCGTCATCGCATACTTCGGCATTTGATTTCCTCACACTTGGTGCAAGTCATCTTATATACTTTGGCATTTGGATCTTCTTCAATTCCTATTGACCCTTTCAAAAATATCAGTTGGATTACCTCGTTTATTTAAGAAGTCATCTTCTAGAGAATCGTGCTAAATATTTCAAGATTGCCCTAGTCACTCTTTATTATCCCTGATTGGTAAAAGCAAGCGATACCTAATTGAAAAGCACCAAGCAATTGTGTGGCCCAGTTAAAATAGGTGTCTTTTATCTTTGCATGCTTGTTGCTACAAAAAACGTAGGAGAGTTCCTACCGTCACATTGAAGCGACAAAACCTACAAAGAGGGGCAACTGTAGACATCCTATTTTTGCTCGGACCAAAATTTATCATTATTATTATTACTATATTATTATTAGTATTATTATTATTTTTATTACTATTATTATTATTATTATTTTATTATTATTATTGGTATTTTTATTATCATTATTTTTCTATTATTATTATTATTATTATTTTTGCTATTATTATTATTATTATTTTTATTACTCTTATTATTATTATTATTATTATTATTATTATTATTATTATTATTATTATTATTGTTGTTGTTGTTGTTGTTGTTTTACCATTATTATTATTATTATTATTATTATTATTATTATTATTATTATTATTATTATTATTATTATTATTCTTTTAGGGTTTTGGGGGAGAGCCTATTTGTAGGCTCATTCTCCCAACCAAAGTGGGCGCACGACCGTAGAGGGGTCTCCACACACAACCCTAACCCTCTCTTCCATCTCTCTCCCATTCCATTCTCACACGGCCACAACACAGACCCTCAAGAATGGTCGTGAAGACCAAGCAAAGAAAAGAAAGCCCTAGCCTCACCTCCACACACCCTCACTCTCATCCCTCCAGCCTTACAGTCGTCACAACCTAACCATCTCCTTTCACCATCTACAATCGTCACCCTACCCTACACCACACTTCCTTTGCTTGCTCCAGCCACGGCCAGCCCAGCACCATACTATCTCCACAGCTGCTGCTGTTCCTCCCACACACACCTTTGCAGCTCTCTCTCCCATCTTTCTCATTCTCTCCATCTCACTCTACTCCTCTTTACACACAGTAGGTGTAACGTCCTGCCTAACTTATCACATAATAAACATAAACAATAATAACATCAACCCAAACTCGTGGGTAGCGGGGATAGCCTGACATAAAATAGCGAAAACCTAAGTAGCTGTAAAAATAATTACATCCATCAACCATTAATTACATAACACCAGAGTCTATTTCATTCTCAAAATACAGTATTTATATACAACCTCCAAAACATCAAAGTAACCCTAGGATCATACAACAAAAATCTCATGATCCTAGATCAATGCTTACCCTTCTAGTAGGGAAGCTCAATTCACTCAACGACGGCTTTGACCCGTCGGCCCCTCTGGGTTTCCTGAAAATCATTTAATGTTCGGGGGTGAGACACTTCTTAGTAAGGGAAAATAAACTGAATACAACTATGTGGCAAAATGAACATTTAATGCAATTATACATATACAGCACATTTCATATATCTATAAACATTCATCATAATATACTGAATCATTATATACTTTCATATTTGCTAATACATCATATTGTTCATAAAACATATGTTATAACTGATAATACTAAAAACATACCTAGGATGAATAGCTAGCTGATGTCATGTATTACTCCCCATGACGGGTTGTGCAACCCGAAGGCGAGACCCGACAAGGGCTGGCCGACCACTGCTGAGTAAAAAATGTTTGTAAGTATAATGGGCCCGCCGCACCCTGGTCCAGACTGCCAGGTGGATGTCTACAACTCTGCACTGAAAGCAACATCGACTATCGATCTCCCACCCCCTCGTGGGGTGGTTAGCACAAGTCTGAATATAGATATCTGATTTATATAGCTAGGGTACAGAGATCCTAAAACTGAACTAAACTAATATTCAGGTTCTGATAACATATAATACATGATATTATAGCATCTTTCATAATTTCATAAATACAGCCTCGCGCCGAAATTATTTCATAAATACAACCTTGCGCCGAACATTTCATAAATACGGCCTCGTGTCGAACATTTCATAAATACGGCCTCGCGTCGAAATCATTTCATATATGCACATTTTGAAAATAAATCAATTATCATGTATTTGTCAAAATCATCATAACGTACAGTATCATTTTGTAATACCTGAAAACATACTTTATTCGTAAAATCTTCCATATCATAATACTTTTCATGAAAAATAACATTCGTGGCACACAAAACTGGGTAAATCATACATTTCATTCTAAAATCATAATTTCCATATAACAGCAGTATTTTCCAAATATGCATTTATTCCATAATATTCGAATATCGTACATATTTTTTAGAAAATCAATTTTCTCATAAATAATAGTAATTTGTATGAAAAACTATTTTAGTTTATTCCCTTACTTGGTTACTGTGAAAGCCCCTAAAATATCCTGGTCTAACACCCGTAGGATTTCTGAAAATGAAAACTCCCAGTAATAAACTTCACTATTTTCACGTGTATATCATTTCCTATAACTATCGCAAGACCAAATTTGGCTTAAAAATCCTTACCTCAACTCAGGGATGATTTTCAACGGAGTTCCACCAATGATCCGTTCTGGAAGATATGCAGGGAACTTCTCCAGGAGCATCGTGGTTGCCTCAGATCGTCAATCCGGCGAGCGACGAAGCCGAAATCAAAGAGAGAAGAAAGAGAAACCGTAGGGAGAGAGAGAGTGAAATTTTTCCTTAATTTTGACATTTAATCCGGGTTTTTGATATTTATAGGACTGGATTTGTTGACGAGTCACATCATCTCATCGATGAGTCCTTCAATAATTTCGTCAATGAAACCCACTCCTCGTTGACGAAATTCATACTGCTCAAAACCTCTCTCTGTATTTCCTCGTCGACGAATCTTGCCTTTGTCGACGAGGTCCACTTATACCCTCGTTGACAAATCCCCTGTGTTCGTCGATGAGGCCCTAACAACTTCTCTCGGTTTGCAACGGCTACCATCTTCGATCGTCTCCTGCTCCTGTAGCTGTTACACCAGCCATGACAGTCCTGTTCCAACAATATCCATGTCATTCATCTCTGGCATCGTCATCGCCACCATGAAGGATATTTGACCATCGCTCGGTTCCAGTGAGTCGTGGACGTATCCCAGCACAAGCTTCAGAAGACTCTCACATCGTCCTTGTCACCGGTGATCGGCGTAGTTGCCAGCGCCGTGTTTGCCGTGTTCTACCACTCTGCCACCAGTACCACCCTCATCCTCACGACACCATCATGCTCTACAGCCTCATGGCTCTCCATCACACCAGTAACCCCTAGCTTCCCTGCACATCAACACAGTTCGGTCATCACACCAGTAACCCCTATCTTCCCTGCACATCAACACAGTTCGGCCATACACACCATACACGCCATACTCACACAGATACACGCGCACGTGTATTGTATTTTGCTTTGTATTTTTTTATTCTTTTTGTTTTTCATTTATTTATTTATTTGTTTACTTATTTATTTTTCTGTTTCTTTTCTTATTCCGATTTGTTTTAATGTTTAAAGCTTATTCCGATTTTTATTCCGATTTGTATTTATCATTATTACTGTTAATATTATTAGTATTACTCCTATTATCATCATTCATTCATTCATTCATTCATTATTATTATTATTATTATTATTATTATTATTATTATTATTATTATTATTTATTAGCATTATTATTATTATCATATACTTTTTTTTACTATTTTCTATGTTTATATTTTATTACAGTATTTAGTATTCAAAGTATTTTTGTTAAGTATTTTCGTGTGTTTATCCCTATGATTTTAACGCGAGAGTACAAGCTTTCGAGCTTCACGTACCTTTGGTTCTGAGAGAATATGTATATATATATATATTGCATGTATTTTTGTATTATTTATTGATTTATTTGTTTTTCATGTGTATTTGTAAATTCATTAAATGAGTAATTTTAAAGACTTTTTAAATTAACTTAGGGATAATTCCAAATTAATTAGGTATCGTTCATAAGAACGGGCGCGTAGGGAGTGCTCGTACCTTCCCGTCACGTAACCGAACTCCCGACCCCAGTTCTGGTAACGTAGACCCATTCTACCCTTAACCGGGTAGCAATTAAGTGTTCTAACTACATTAAAAGGTTAGTGGTGACTCCGATAGTCCTTATTTTTTTCCCAAAAATTAAAATCATATTTTTATTTCGCCACCCCAGGGCAACCGCGCTCCGGGACATCGTGACAAGGCTTAAAATCTTGTTTTGATGCAAACAAGCAAGTGGAACTTAACATTTTTGGTTGAGTGGTGATAGTTCAGAAGTCACAAGGATCACATATGTGAAAGTAAGATCAAAGTGCTCACAAGGATCAAATAAAACTTATATTCCAAAGGAACATGATCATATAAAGCTCAAAGAATACTTAAAGGCATGGATGATATATTAAAGCTAGACGACTATGGGATGATGAACTTGATATTAAAGCTGGAAGAAAGAGCCAAAACAAAGCATGAAGGCTTAAGTATTTAAGAATGTCAAAAATTTAAGAAGTCTTTATGTAAGTACTTCATTCGATTTCAATATGGATACAAGAAGCTCTTAGGTTAATTTTTTGGACCTAGATACTTTTTAAAATACTTGAAAAATATTTTTATAAGGTGAAAAGATATTTCAAAAAGGTTAAAATTATTTTTGGAATGAAAAACACCAAAAAGAGGTTTTTCCAAATGTTGTCATTTTTTCTACATTCACATTGAGGTGGATTTTTCTCTATCCAACACTCCTTATTTTAAAAAGTGTTCAACATAAAAGTTGTAGAAATTTTCTCTTACCTTATAACTAAAATACTGAAACGAGGTCGAAGCTGTCAGCAAACTGAATACTGTTCATGGCAGAACTTCAGAAGACTGAACAACAGACAGAACCACTTCAGACGACTGATGTGTAACTTCAAACGTCTGAAGAATTTCTTCAAAATATTGAAGATTAAGTTTAGACTTCTGAAGATTTTGCTGAAAGTTTTCTAAAGAGGTAGAACCACCTCAGACGACTGAACCCGAAAGTTCAGACGTTTGAACACTGTGAATAGTCTTATTATTATTTTTTTTTTAAAGTTTTGAAATTCAAATTCGTATTTCTTGGGCTTTAAACTTTGAGAAAACTTGAGGGACACTTCAAGACACTTAGGGAACACAAAATAAACTTGATTACTCGTCTATAAATAATCCTCCAAGGCTAAGGATTAAATACACCAAGAAAATAGAGCAAACAAGCTTTCTTGCTCTCAAATCTCCCAATTCTCTGAAAGCTCTCTTGTGCAATCGAATTTCCAAGTTTTACTACTGAGATTTGTTGTGAATTTATTAAGAAAATTCTGAGCCTACTCTTAATACTTTCAACCTAGAAAGAAGGCTTATGGTGATATCTTCTTAAGCTTCATATTTCCATATTGTGAATTTGGTTGAAATACATAGATTTAACTTGTACTAATCAGCTATTTGTGAGAGCACTCTTTGTACACATCTATTTTTTGTATCTCTTGTAGATTGTGACAAGTCCTAGGTATTCAAATCATTGGCTAAGTGAAGGGATATCGTTTAGAGAGGCGGGCTCCAGCCTAATTGAAAGAGTGACCGAGTGAGGGGATATCACTTGGAGAGGCGAGCTCTAACCTATTGAAGGAGTGTGTAAACAATGTTTTTTTGCCCGGAAAAGGAATTGAATTTAGTGAATCCTTTGATGGTTTGCCAAAGGCGAGGACATAGGCTGGGTATAAGCCGAACCTCGCAAAAATCCCGATTTCACTCTCTCTTTGCCTTACTCTTTATTTTTCAGCACATATAAATTGCGTGGATGATTTAATTTCTTAATTGTATATACTACGTATATTTGGAAATCAAGTAAACTTAAAGTCTAATTTTGATTTAGGTTGTGGAAACCAAAAAGGGAGTACGTTGGTTAAACCATCTTGATTGAATATTGTGTAGCTAATTGATTGGTTACTTGCATTGTGGTTAATTTGTTTGAGTGGTTAATTGAATGTTTATTTGTTTTGTGGTTGTGGATTAGATAAAGAGAATTAAACTTTTATTGTGTAATTGCTAAATCAACAAGAAATCAAGAATTCGCTGAAAGAATTAAATTAAGTCAAAGAGTTCTTAAAAAGTTTTGAAAGAAAGTTTAAAACCCAATTCACCCCCTTCTTGGGACTACAACTTAGTTTTCAATTGGTATCAGAGCGGGGTTATAAAAAATCCTAACAAGTAGTTATAGAAAGATCTAAATGGCACACATAGGAGTAGCTCCCTTCGGAGAGGGTCAATCATCAACTCGGCCACTCATTTTTTGTGGTTTGAACTATACTTTTTGGAAACAGTGTATGAGAATATATCTTCAAACTATGAATTGGAAAGCTTGGGAGATTGTCACAAATGGTGACCTAATTCCCCTTAAACTAGTAGATGGAAAACAAGTTCCTAAGGAGAAAAATGATATGACCAACTTAGATCATAAGATGTTGCGTTAATTCTAGTGCTATGAATGTTCTATATTGTGCTTTAGATGCCAATTACTTTAATAGAGTAATGACTTGCACAACGGTTAAGGAAATATGGGACAAGCTAGAAGTCACTTACGAAGGCACTATAGATATTAGAGATAATAGGATTGATATGCTTACAAGCGAATATGAAGCTTTTAGGATGAACCCAGATGAACTTATAACTAATATGTTCACTAGGTTCACTCACATAATAAATTCCCTAAATGTCTTAGGAAAATCCTACACTACTTATGAGATGATAAGGAAAATTCTTAGAGGGTTGCTACCTATATGGGAACCAAAAGTCACTGCCATAACGGAAGGAAGAAATTTGAAAAACACTTCCCTAGATGAACTTATAGGTTCTCTCTTTACATATGAAATGACAATGAATGAAAGAAGTGGAAAAACTAAAGCCCAAGAATCTATAGACTTCAAAGTTTCAAAAGAAAACTCTAGTAGTGAAGAAGAGATGGATGAAGATGAAGTAGCCTTCATATCTAAGAAGCTGGCAAAAATTCTAAGAAGGAAAAATAAATTCAAAAGAAAATCCAAATCTGAATCAGATGAAGAAGAAGAAGAAATTAGTAAAAATAAATCAAAGAATAAAACTCTTACATGTTATAATTGCAACAAAATTGGACATATAAAATTGGAATGTTCATTACTAAAGAAAGAGTCTAAGAAGAAGAACAAAAAGACCATGAAAGCTACTACTTGGGATAGTACAAGTAGTTCGGAATGTGATTTAAGAGACCAAAAGGTTGCTTATACTTTCTTCATGACATGGGATGATGATAAAAAGCAATGTCCCTCATCCAAATCGGATAATGAATATGATAGTGATTCATCTAATGAATCCGATGATGAGAGCATGTCATCTTATGAAGAACTTCAAAATGACTTATTCAAGGTGCATAAGATGTTACTTAATGTGACTAAAAGATATACTTTATTGAAAAATAAGAATGAACGTGTAATGAAAGAGTTAGAATCCCTTAAAACTGTTGAAAGAGGAAAGGATTCAAGAATCAAGAAAATAGAAAGTAAGAATGAAGCTATGACAAATGAGTTAGAATCTAAAAATCTTGCTAAAAATGAAAAAGATTTAAAAATCAAGAAACTAGAAAGCAAAAATGAAAAGATGATAGAAGATCTTCGATCCCTATCCTCCATGGAATATGAGAAAGACATATATATTTCTGAATTAGAAGATAAAATCCAAAAATTATCTCAAGAATTAGAAAAATCACAATAGAAGGTTAATGACAAGAAAGATATGGAGATAAATGATCTCAAAAATCAAATTGAAGATAAAGAAAATATCATTTACAACTTCACAAAAGGAAGTCATGTCTTACCCTCACATGACTAGGTTGTGCGGCCTGAAGGCGGGACTTAGCAATGGCTGGCCGACCACACTAAGTCAAACATAAGTCTGTAAGTACGATGAGCTTGCCCTCACCTGGTCCGGACTGCCAGTTGGACACCTGCACTACCATGAAGCCACATCGACTGCCATCTCCCACACTCTATTTGAGATGTGTGGTAACACTAACATAATCATGAACTTGAACATATAACTATGGTACCGTACTTCGTGAAACTAAATTAAGTTATCTAGGTTCTGATATCATATAGTATGTATCAAATACTGATACATGACTATTTCATATTTATAATAATATCTGATATGATAGTATTTTTCACGAAATCTGATGTATCATACATAATCACAGCATCTGCACCGACATATCAGAACATGTAAATCACAACATCTGCACCGACCATATCATATCGTATAAATCACGGCATTTGTGTCGGCATATCTTATCATATAAATCACGGCATTTGCGCCGGCATAAAACATAACATACTGAATGATGATATTTTTGTACCATTAATGTATTATTTAAAAACCATAGTTCCTGTACTATTTTTATGGTTTTCCTAAAAACTGTCATAACATGCTTATTTTGAAGAAAACATAATATTTTGCTATAACATAATTTTCATGGAAAAATCATACTCATGCCACACATGTGTAAGTAATATTCTAACATAAAATTTGAACTAAAATCATATTTCCTAATAAAATATATTAAAACCATTTCCCTGTTTAATAGCAGTATTTCCTAAACACAGTTTCATATCATACATATTTTTCTGAAAATAATTATTGTATAATAATAAAAAATTTGATAAAAAATACTAACTTAATTTATCTCCTTACCTGGTTTACTGAGAAGCCCACAAAATTAACCAAACATATTCCTATGTGTTCTCCAGCTCAACACCCTGAAATTCACATTTTCCCTAGAAAACTCCAGTATTATCTCACCTAATACATTTTCCTCAGTCTAGAAATATCAAATACCTTATAAAACTTAAAATAACCAACTTACCCAAATTTTGGGATGGTGCCCAAGTTGGCCTAACCAACAATCTACTCCGACAGACTTGAATAGAATCTTCCTAGGAGTAACGTGGCGGCTTCCGATCGTCGAACCGGCGAAGAACGAAGCTGGAAATTTAGAGAGAAGGAGGGGGAGACAAAACTTAGAGAGAGAGAGAGAGAGAGAGAGAGAGAGAGAGAGAGAGAGAGAGAGAGAGAGAGAGAGAATTTTTGCATGCAAGTTCTCGCTGAAAACCCGAATTTGGCATATTTATAAAGTGCGGATTCGTCGATGAGACATGTCACCTCGTCGACGAGTCCATGAAGGGAGTTCGTCGATGAACACTTATCCCTCGTCGATGAATTTTAGGCCCTGAAATCAGCCCTTTCGGTAATGTCTTGTCGACGAGACACGCATCTATGTTGACGAGCCCAAGAAGCCTGTTCGTTGACGAGACCCTGCTGAATACTTTTTTTTAAATTCCTTTTTTCTCCTTCCTTTAATTATTTAATTACTATAATTCTTCGGGTCTCTACAGCTAGAATTGTAGAGAAACGCCCCTAGATCCTCATGGTAACTTTTGATCGTCGATTCAGGCGACGAACAGCAAGAAATCGTGGAGAGAAGGGGTGGGGGCGCGGGTTTAGATAGATAGAGAGAGAGAGATTTAGGTTTCTCAATGAAGAAGAAATTTCAAAACCTTTTATAGGCCATTGACTCAGCCCACTTCGTTGACGAAATGGAGCCTTCGTCGATGAGTTGCAGAAGGATGTTCGTCGAAGAAAGAAGGGGTTCGTCAACGAACTTTAAGCCTGAAATTTCTTGTCATTCGGGATTTCTTTGTCGACGATGCCTGAACTTCGTTGAAAAAACACAGAAGGACACTCATCGATGAAAACAGGGGATTCGTTGACGAGTCCTACTGCTTTACCCTTTTTAAATTTTCCTTCATTTTTTTCTTATTTATTTCCTTTATTTTTCGGGTTCCGGTTTTTACATAATCCATCAGGGTTTTGATACCATATAATACAATTCATATAATATAACTATAACATAAATCTCATGTTTTAATATTTCTACATAAAATTTGTCGTATCATAATTTCTATATAAAAACTATCATATCATAATTGATTACGACATAAATCGGCTTAACTGTCACGGCATTGGGTCGGCTAAACTGTCATGGCATAAAGCCGGCTAATCTGTCACGGCATTAAGCCGACTAATCTGTCACGGTGTCGAGCTGACTAAAATGATCACGACGTTGGGCCGACTAATTTGTTTTGTGCGTGAGATTTGTTTTGTAGGTCCTTGTTTTGTTTTGTTTTGCTTGGACTTGTAACCCGACTTTTGGCTGGATGTTGGTGTTGTTTTTTGGGAGGCCTTTAATGTTTTGTCTTTTGTTTCTCCCATTGATTGTCTTGTAACGACGGTATTCCTCCGCCAAAAGTGAGGGTTTATTAATAAATAAATGGAGGTACTGCCCTTCTTTTTTAAAAAATAAAATAAAAAATAAAAAAATAAAAAAATTTGACATGCCTTATCTATTCCATAAAATATTCATACTCAGGCCACACAATTTGAGTATTATTCTAAAATATATTATCTGTCTGGGAAAAATATGTTTCGCTGAAAAATAGTATTAAATCTTCTTCTAGTGTACTTAACTCAAAATGCCTGTTTTCCCAAAAATATACATTAATTCATGAATGTCATTTCTAAATGCCCAAATTCCCCAAAAAATCATAAATATAATTTCTATAAACAAATACTGCATTTTAATATGTAAATTTTCTAAAAATACCTGACATAATCTATTCTCTTACCTAATTTCTAGAGAAATGTTTGTAGGGAACCTAAAGCAGTGCCTGCGGCGTTCGCACAAATCCTTGTATTCACATACCCTAATTTAATCAGTTCCACCCCGAGATAATTACTATCCTAACACCCTTAGGCTTATACGCTCCCATTAACCGGTTAAATTCTAAAGAAAATGCGGGTATAATCCACTTCCCATATTTAAATTTAATTTCTAACATATTTAAAAACACCAATATAATCAAATCCCCGCAATTTAATCTAATTCCAAAATATTCCCAAGCCCAGGCATATATTTAAATCACATAAATATAATTAAATTTATATATTCATATTTAATCAGGAATATTTTAAAATATGTTTGACATAATCTATTCTCCTTACTTTATCCCAGGAGTGGTACCTATGATGCCTAAATGGCGAATCCACTTCGATTAAAATGTTGGTGGTTGAATTTGGAATCGAGGGGTATTTTCCGTTCTTCAATCGGCGCAAGATTTGTTGAAGAAATTCAGGAGAGAGAAAGAGGTTGAGGAGAGGGGGAGCGAGAGAGAGAGAGAGAGAGAGAGAGAGAGAGAGAGAGAGAGAGAGAGAGAGAGAGAGAGAGGGGGGAAAGAGAGAGAGTGAGAGGGAAGGAGAGAGATAGAGTGAGAGAGAGAGAGAGAGAGAG
Source organism: Malania oleifera (assembly GCF_029873635.1). Taxonomy (NCBI): domain Eukaryota; kingdom Viridiplantae; phylum Streptophyta; class Magnoliopsida; order Santalales; family Ximeniaceae; genus Malania; species Malania oleifera. Next base: position 79,034,607 of record NC_080425.1, read on the forward strand.
AGAGAGAGTTGGCGAGTATTATATAATTATTAATTAATTAATTAATTTAATTTTTTTTTTGGAATCACTACAAGTAAGGTGGAGTTTAATTGTAGTGTGATAGTCAGAGTGTCATTTATTTGGTGAAGAATCAAGTATATCATGCGAGGACAAAGCACATTGACATGCTGTTTCACGAGATCAAGGAACTGGTTGCTTCAGGTGAACTTCTATTTAAGAAGGTTCACACATCTAAGAATGCACTTGATATGTTGACAAAGCCTGTCACAACAGACAAGTTAAAACATTGCTTGGACTTTATTAACGTTTCCACGTACTAGACGGGAGGCGGTCCCAATCTACTGTTCTAGGTGGAGCAGCGGGTTATGCTTTCATATTTCTACTAAGTGGTGAATATTCGCCAAGGTGAAGATTGTTAGATATGTGGCTCATATTGAGCGAAACGCATGTGCCGGGAAAGCTTGGTGAAGCAAAAAAAAAACAAGGAAGGAGGTTGCAAGAAGAAATTGTCGACGATTAGGTCGATGGTTGCATCAATGGTTTGCTCTTAGTATTAAGCCGTCGACGGTTTCAGTCTTCAGGATTAGCCTCGGTATTAAATCGTTGATGGTTTGTTTGAAACTGTTGACAGTATTGTTCGGCGCAGATCACAGATTTTGAATCAGGAGATCAGTAGATTAGGATATTTGGAGGATTTTCCTTCGAGATTCACTATAGAAGTGTTTTAGATGCATTCTAAGTCTTATGTACGCATAGGGTTATAATATAAATAATATTTTGTAACCCTTGATATAAGCTTTGACAATTGATGATGAAAATTAGTTGCTTGCTCCCGTGGACGTAGGCACATTACTGAACCACGTAAATTCTTATGTCTTTGTTTATTTGCTTTCCTTTATTTTCTTTGTGATTGCTTGTTTATGTATTGTTCATCGTTTGTTGCTTGCATTGTTTGTTCCAATATGATTTGGATTTCCACTACGCATTGGCATTCAACCACTTTGCACAACATAATTACAATTAATTAATTAGTCTTTAAGATAAAACATAAGTACAAAGAAAATAGTAGTTTCATTTTTATGCAATTAGAGTCAAGTTTGAAAGTATGATTATATGAGTAAAAGGTATTTGGCACCCTGAACGCACCCATTCTATGAATAATTCAATTTTATGGTATTTTTATGGCTTTGATGACTTTTTGGAATTTTTTTCTTTGGTATTTTGAATATTTTTTCTATTTCTATGACCTTTTTCTATAGAACTTTGATATTTTTATGAAATTTTGTCTTTTTGAGAAACTTTATTTTCTAGTTTTTAATGGACCTTTTATTTTTCAATAATTTAAATTATTTTATAAAATTTTTAAGTTTGATGATAGTTTATACTCAAATATGCATATAGTTAACTATTTTTGAAATTGTTCTTGAAAATGAAAACATTGGAAAACTACGTTTGGTTAAAATTGATTCATGTAATAATTTTTTGATAAGTAATAAGTTTATTGATAACAAAAATGAACACCAATTACACAAGGAGAGTACATGGGATAAACAAATCAAAAACAAAAATTACAAGAATCCAGTAAATCAAAAACAGAAGCAATTTCGCAAAGCAGCCAACCAATTCATCAAAGTTGTAAATAAAAATAGCTTCGTGCAAAATGGATCTTTCCTCATCTTCAAAACACCTACTATTTCTCTCCCTCCAAAGACACCATGATTAACAATGAGGAACCATCAAACAAATAAATCCATTTCGAAAACGACCAAAGCTGCCTTGCCACCTTGCTAGAAGTCCCACTACAGATTACGGCATAACCCAGCTCACTCCAAACAAACCAAATACCATAACCCACAAGTTCATTGCAACCGAGCAATGAATAAAGAGATTATCAGCCGTTTCATTATTACATTTGCACATGTAGCACCAATCCAATATCCAAACATTTCTTTTTCATAAATCGTAAATCGTTAAGCATTTCCTTAAAGCAGCAGTCCAAACGAAAAGAAAAAAAAAAAAAAAAAGCTACTCTAGATGGAATTTTCTGCTTCCAAATACTTTTCCAAGAAAGCCACAATAAATGAGCTGTAATGGTTTTTATTTTTTCTAAGGTTTTTTTTTTTTTTAGGAAAAAAATTATATGCGCTGAACTCTATAGGGGTATTTCTTTGTATATTATCGTTTTGTGTTTTTCATTTTTATCAAAATACATGTGCAAAATATTTTTATTTTAATTTTTATGATTCCTATAATAATTAGTTAATAAGATACTAATTAAAACAAAAAATGCGAACCTTTTCTAAGGTTTCAAAAATTGTAAAGATCTCTTTTAAGGTTTGTAAAAACAATACAAACATTCCCTTGTGTTTTATAAGAAAGATAAATTTTTTGATGAAAAATTTGTATTTGTTTAACAAATCTTTAGAAAGGTATGTATCATTTTTGAAACTTCAGAAAAGATTAATTGAATTTTTTAAATCTTATGGAAAGTTCCTGTTTTTTTACTATTATTTCGTCTTAATAATAATAATAATAATAATAATAATAATATTATTATTATTATTATTATTATTATTAAAAATGGAGGTGTCTTCATTGCATTTGAAAAATTGTATCCAAAAATACAAAAAAGTGCTTTCAAATTGTTTCCCATAATACTATATTTTTTTTATGGGTGTTTTTGAACATGTTTCTAAAAATAAAAAATATTTAAATAATCTTAAACTACTAACTTAGTATGCCGCACTTATCTTGCTCCATTCAAAAGCAAGTATGTATACCTTAAAATATATATCCTTGATTATGAGTGGCAAAACAAGTCGGAACCCGGCGAGTGACATGTAACTCGTCCATTTAAATCGAATTCGGGTTTTGTGAAAGGTGACCCGTTTATAAATGGGTCAACCCGAACTTGACCCGTTTAATAAACGGGTTAGGCGGGTTTGGGTTGAGTATCCACTGGGTGATCCGTTTAATTTGATATATATATATATATATATATATTACATTTAAAAAATTTTAATTAAAGAGATGTACCATTTTCTACATTTTATATTTTTTTGTTTAGATATTAATAAATTAAATAGTGTTGTTATGTCACATTATATGAAATTTAAAAAATAAATTATATTTTTAAATGAGTTCTTAATGGGTACATGTTTAGAAGGGTGAGCATAATTCGGGTTTAACCGAATTAATCGACCGAGTTTGATCAGTTCGGTTCGGTTATAGATTTGGATAATTTCAGTTATTTGATTTTCGGTTTGAGTATGAGAAATTTTAATTTGATTAATCGAATTATCTGAATTACTAATTAATTAAAAATTAAATATAAATTAGTAATATTAATATATTATATGTTAAATCTTAAATGTTTATTATTATTATTATTATTATTATTATTATTACTTTTTAAAGGCTAGCCGCAAGAGTAAACATTAATTTTATAATTAATTTTAAAATTTACAATCATATTTTGTTTTTATAATTAATTTTAAATTATTTCGATCAAATTTGGTTAACTGAATTGCCCATAAGTTGGTTCAATCGGGTACGGTTCGGTTACAACACCTAATTTGGTCGGTTCAAATAGAGATGATTGTTAATCGAAAATTTTGATTAATTCGGTTAATTAGCCGAATTTGACCGAGCGTACTGTTTGCACACCTTTACCTCTTTGTTATCCGTGTATTAAATGGGTAAATTTAGATTTATATGTTAGCCATATGTTAATTAAACGAATCAACCCAAATTCAAGCTCATTTAACTTTTATCCGTTTACGACTCATTCAAACTCAACCCGTTATCTTTAATCGATTGTGTAAAGAAAACATAGGAAACGTCTGTTTATATACATGTATCAGCATTTGACTTTTTAATCAAATGCGAATTTTATGTACTCTTCCCATCTCGCGTTTCTGGACACAGAAAACTGTATCCAAGGGATTAGCCAAACAAACCACTATGAACTGGAAAAACAAAGTCTTTGTTCTTTGATTCCCAATGGGCTACTTGGGGCTTGCAGCCTTCTATGGTTGCCACCAAACGGGTCCATGTAAAAAATCATTAGGGTGTTGAGGATGCTGGAGCTTGGGCTTGGCTAAACTTAATTGGGCCTATTTTACTTAGTCTCCGTTTGGGAGCACTTATAAAAAGAAGTGATTATAAAACTTACCATTTAAAATAAATATTTTTATTTTTATTTTTTAAAAAAGTAACGGTTTGGCTTATACTATTAACAAACACTTATTTTAAAAAGTATTTTTTCAAAATCACTTTTTTGAGAACTTTTTAAGTGAATTTTGAGAAGGAATTTAAAATAACTTTTTGACCACTTATAAGTGGTACCGTTCATATGTAAAGTCAATTTTATAAATATAAGAAATTTTAGTGGCTATTTTATAATTTTTTAAAATACGTTAGAAGATAATCATATACTATTTTATTATGTATTAATTCAATTATGGAATGAAGAAGAAAAACTATCTATTAATTTGAAATAATATTGAAAAGTAAAGATATTAACTTAATTAAAAATATTATTTTAAAATAAATTAATATGATAATCATATGTTATTTAAATGCAAAATTAAAAACAAGATTATTGTTAGTAAAAATAATATTATATTATTTTTAATTAATAAAAATATTTAAATATTAATTAAAAATAACCTTTTAACATTTTTATTAATTAAAAATTAACCATATATTATTTTACTACACATTATAGCCTATTAAATTATTAATTATTAATAAAATATAATTAATTTCTGAAATGAATAAAAAAATCGTCCATAAATTTAAATTAACATTATATAAATTAAAAATTTTAATTTAGTTATTAATACTATTTTTCACATATGTTATAAATATACATTAATAATAAGATTATTGTTTAATTAATAAATAAGAATATTATATTATTTTTATTAATATAAAATATTTCAATTTTAAATATAAAGGATAATAATCTTATACTATTTTTTAATATAAAATATTTAAATTTTAATCTTGAATAATTAAAATAATTATTAGTGAAAGTTTTAATTTAAAAATATTAATATTTGTTTCTAAAATATGTTTAAAAGTAATATTCATACAATACCCTATAATAAAAGTAAGTATTCAAATATCATTTATTTTAAATACAACCAAATACGACTTATAACTTTTAGTACATTTCCAGTTCAATACTTATTAAAATTCAACACATTTGTTTTTTGAAAAGCACTTTTCCATAAGTAGTTTCAAACGAACCCTTAGTTGATTATGTGAAGTTGAGATCCCAAATGTGATATACATACTTTCATTTGAATAGTTATAATTTTAATGGTGTTTGGCTAGAAAGTGTTGGCATTACCCTATTAATGATGGATGTTTCAAATAAAACAAAATATATATTTAATAAATTTTATATAACAATCATTAATTTTTATTTTAATTAAATATATGTTAAATTTAATATATATTTTTAGTATTTTTAAAAATATTAACTACTTTAACGATTTTGTACTTATGATATTTGAAATTATAATTAATTTTACTTATATAAATTATGATCCAACTTCATTTCAAGATATGGTTTTTTTTTTTCGAAACAACTTTATCTTCTACTTTTTCTTGATATTTATATTTTATTAGGTAGATAAATGATACTACATCTCTTATCGCGTGTTTGTGAGTGCATACAAAATCGAGCCAATTGAATAATCTTGTAGGTTATGCACACAGTGACTATATGTATTGAGAAATGTTTTCAGTAGGCACGAAATTGGCTCTAAGGATAGTAGTTCTTCCACGCCTTAACTTCTAATAAGTCTTTAAACTTTTATTTAATACTAACTTTATTATTAAATATTTTTCTTTCTATTGTATTTCCAATAGAAAATACTAAACTAGAGCTTGAAAATTTATTTTTATCAATAAAATTTATGAAAAAGAAAACTTAGTAATGTTATAGATTGATGAATACATTACTCTCTCATAATGTGCTCTATTCAATATGGTATTCTTACAATTAGGGATAATCTTTGGGTCCCTCACTAGTTTTTACAATAAGAGTCATAAAAATGTATATCCACACTTGACATAAAAGGATCTTTAGATTTTAGGAATAGCTTTTGGTGATCGATCTTATTGGAATTTGGACACTACTTGTTGCGTAAAACCCCCCAAATATGTACAGCGGAAATATATATTTGTATAAAGAATCAAACACACATTGTAGCAATCTAATGGTGAATATACAGAAAAATCCACAACCACAACAAGTTGTTAACACCGAAGGAGTCCATAGGTGTGCTTGATGTTGTGCCAGGCACCCCACTTGTGCCAAACACCAATACTACAACTATTTCTATTGAATATAAAAGAAATTAAAGCAATGTAGAAACTAATAATAAAACAGTAAAAAGAGCAAGACAAAAAATTTACGAGGTTCGGTATAGAATTACCTACGTCCTCGGGCACCGATGATCAATCCACTACTTCTTGACAAAGTACAACTTTGAGGTGTGTTTTACAAATGAAGAGTTGAGTTTTTTATATAACTTCAACCTCAAGTCTAAAAAACACTTCTCTCCAATGTGGGACAAATAATATTAAAAATTCAAAACAACCTTTTATACTAAGGTGGAAGTATTCTACCAATGTGGGACAAAAAAATAACAAATCTCCACCTTGACCATAAATTCAACAAATTTTTCAGTCTCCAACATTTTCTGGAGTTCCACATCATCGGCGCCTTCCAAAAATACTCAGATTTGTAGGATATTGATCAAGTCCAAACAATGTTTGAACTTGATTGTTGTCACAATCTTGGTCAACATATTTGCGGGTGATTACGCGTCAAAACTGCGTAATTGGGCATCTTAACCCGGGCTTTACGGTTTATATTTTTAATTAAATGTCAAAAATTGTCCAATATTTTAATAAAGTGTCAAAATCATCATTCTTGAACTTTATTGCACTATTTATGAAGTTTTGGTAATTTTTTTGTCGCAGGAAAATTCCCGAGAACCAAAACCGATACCTGTTCGTATTTCGTGCATAACTTTTCCGTATAAGCTTCGATCGAGACGATTCAAATTTTTGGAGAAATAGAAAATTATTATCTACAACTTTTGTGTTTTGAATTTTGTGAGATACGGCCTCAGAAGAGTCAAATTTGCGACGAACAGAGAACAAAAGAAAATGAAAAAAAAATGTAATAATTGGGTCATTGATGTGACCCGGCCATGCATGGCCGGGTCGGGTTGTCCACGCCGGATCCTAGGGCACCCAGATCTTCCTTTAAATCTTCTTCTCTTCCTCTCCTTGCGGAGGCAGCCCCGTGAGGGCTCTCCTTTCCTCTCTTTCTTCTTCTTCTTCTTCTTCTTCTTCTTCTTCTTCTTCTTTGGGTTTGTATTTTTTTCTTTCAATTGCTGCTTTGCTCCTTCTCTGTTTCCCTTTCCTTCTTCCCCTGTTTTCCTTAATCTCTTGCAGTCTCTCCCTCTCCTTGTTCCTTACCTGCTACTCCAGCTTCGTGGCACACCAGCAGATCCGAGAGCCACCACACAACCGGCTTCTAGCCATCTTCAAGACAGTAGCCTCGACCTCCAGCTCCTTCACAGCAGTAGGCCGAGAGCTCTTCCAGAACAGAGCCACTACTGCTGCACACCATCTAGCAGCACAGCTCCCCTGCAACAGCTTCCCGTGAAGCACCAGTAGGCCGCCCTTCTCCTCAATCCTCTGCACCACCGAGAGCCACCACCACAGCCACCTCTGCACGAGTCTCTGCAGCAGAAAATCACCACCGAGACACTCCATAGCAGGCCAGCACATCCTGAAGCAAATACCAACCCACAACAGGCCCCTGCTCTCTCTCTCTCTCTCTCTCTCTCTCTCTCTCTCTCTCTCTCTCTCTCTATCATTATTTATTATTAAATTAACTAGTGAAATTTTGGATTTTGAATATTAGTTAGGGAGTTTTATTAATGTTGAACTTTAATTGTTTATTTAATCGCTCTTAGTTGAATTTTTCCATCGATTTAATTAATATTTGAATTATTTAATTAGTTTGGTAAAGCCTGGTTTTATTCTTAAAAAAAAAATAAAAAAAAGAAAAATGAAAAAAAGTGTTTTTGTTTTGAGTTTTTTTTTCAAGATTTAATTTTTTTGTTTGTTGAAGCTCAATTTAGTTAGGGTTAGTTTTATCAAAGTTCGTATTTTTCTTGTGTTTCATTATCGTTCAAGTGTTAGGGTTGTTTCAATTTGTTAGCTTTCGTTTTATTGATGCAATGAGCTACCATGGAATTGATTTGACTCAAAAATTGTGGATTACAAGTATGAGTGGCTAAGTTCAATAACTCGGGTTGTGGGTCGATGTCGTTTGCGTTCCACGGTTTATTAGTTATCCTATGATATTATTGTTAAACTTTTATTTAGTTAAAACCGAAAATTGAAGGGATCGTTGATAAATCGCTAGCTCTTGCTTCTTGTTTTGTTGTTGACGTTAGGCACATCAAAACCTTGATTTAATCTAGGATTTTCATCAACTAATTTACACGACATTCCGTTGATGCTTAATGAGAGTTTATATTTTCTTCCGTTTGGATGTGGCAAATTTACTCGAGTTTAGTAATAAAATTTCATCTTATTAATGCCTTGATTGGATTAACAAGAAGAGGAGTAAGGCCTAGGGAATTAGTAAACGATGGAAGCAAGCAGACATTGACCCGTAACCCGAGTATTTGGTAAAAATTGTTTCAGCTAATCTGTTTAATTTGATTGCGTTAGTAGGTTTACATTTTTGGAAAATTGATAAAATTTTAGTTTCATTTTGATAGTTTACTCAACCTTCTTTCTCTTTGTTTACTGTTTTTTTAAAATCATAAAAGACCAAAAATATTTTCAACTTACATTTTACAGCAACAGGATTTCACTAAACTTTCGCAAATACTTTGATACTCAGTGGTCCCTGTGGAATACGATCCTGGACTCATCCTTGATACAACTTGACACTTCTGCACTTAGAAGCATAACTCAGAACGAGTCAAGTTTTTGGCGCCGTTGCCGGGGACTAATTGGTGTCATCAAAGTGTTTCTCAGATTTCAGAGAGGTGTTTTAGAGCTGTGAACGTCTTCACAGCCTGGGTGATATCTACTTCCTCTCCTTTGACCTGTTTGCTTTTATTGCATTTATACTGCATTTGTATGACTAGTTGGGCTAGAGATAACACATTTAGACTAGTCAGGACAAACTCATCCATCTCATCATCGAGTGAACCTGTTTCACTTGAATCACTATTTGATACACATAACATCATGGCTGAGAATGAACCTCATGATATGGAGAACCCTAATAGGACACTCAGAGAATATTTGCAACCTGTTAGGACCAGTACCCCATCCTGCATTGTTCTACTTTTGAATGTAAATGCTTTTAATTTTAAACCTGGGATGATTCCATTATTACCTCATTTTCATGGCATTGAATCTGAAAATCCATATTTGCATATTAAAGAGTTTGAAGAAGTTTGTGCCACATTCATGGATAGAACATGCACTGAAGAGGTAATAAGACTGAAATTGTTTCCCTTTTCTTTAAAAGATAAGGCAAAAACCTGATTTTATTCCTTAAGGCCAAGATCCATTGGGACTTGGCAAGAAATGCAAACTGAGTTTTTAAAGAAATTTTTTCCCATGCAAAGAACTAATGCTTTGAAAAGACAAATCATGAATTTTTGCCAAAAGGATGTGGAAACGTTTTATCAGTGTTGGGAACGTTTCAAAGACCTTTTAAATGCATGTCCTCACCATGGTTATGAGAATTGGAGGGTCATTAGTTTTTTTTATGAGGGGTTGCAACCAAAGATGAGGCAATTTGTGGAAATAATGTGTAATGGTGAGTTTTTCAATAAAGAGCCTGAAGAAGTTTTTGACTATTTTTATTATTTGGCTGAAAACGCCCAATCTTGGGATGTCTCTAATGTGTATGATAAATTTGAAAAGCAAAAATGTATTAGTGGGGGTGGTAAGTATCAATTGGAAGAAGTTGATGATTTGGATGCTAGGCTTGCATTGATGTCCAAAAGGTTAGATTCCATTGAGCTTAAGGAGGTAAATAAAATGCATGTTTTACCATCATCTTCTAAAAAATGCAGCATATGTGAGGATCCAGGGCATGCGACTGATGCATGTCCAACTATTCCTACTCTTAAGGAAGTTTTGCTTGATCAGTCTAACTCAGTGTATATGGTTTCTGAGATTTCTTATGAACCTTATTTTGATACTTACAATGCAGGTTGTAGAAGTCATTCAAATTTCAGTTGGGTGAATGACCAAGTGGAGCCATCTCCCCAGGAACAAAGTCAATACATTCCTTATGCAGCATCTGGCCAAGACTCGGGACCCTCTTACTTTGCAAATCAGCCTCCTCCGATGCAAAGAAGGGAAATGGAAGATTCCATACAGCAGCTAACCATTAGCTTGCAACAGTTCATGGCAAGCCAAAATGTGATCAATTCTAAAACTTCTCAAGCCATCAAAGAGATAAGCACCGAATTGACTAGGCTGAACACATTATTGAATGCTTTGGAGATAGATGAATCCCAATTTCAAGCCCAGCTAGATACTCAAGTACAGATTGCAATCATGGAACCGTCATCCTATATTAAAGCAAATGTCAATGATTGCAATGCCGAAGCAAATCTCAGCTATGGTAAGGTGACTAGTGCACTAGATGAAGAAGTTGAGCAGAATGGTGAGACTTTAACCTTCAAGGAATCAGGTACAAATTTTAATGTTGATGCTTCTGAAGATCCAAAGGTAATTGTTCCGAAAACTTTTCCTCAAAGGCCGGTTCTTAAAGAAGTATATTTCCTGGAAACTATACTGGATAAGGATCCTTTCTTGTTAAAACAAGAAAGACAATTTGAAAATGTGTTGTCTGATATTGTGGAAAGTATTGATTTATTCATAGATAACTTCTGTGCAGATAACAAAGCTGATGCATTATGGCGACTCAAATTTGGAGATTCTCTAGTTCAATTTATAAATTTGCACCCACTAGACGAAATTCCTCCCGAGCCTCCTCCAGACACACTGTGACGTTTTTTTTTTCCTTTAATTTCATTTTGTTTCATTCTGTCTTATTTTTAGTTTACTGATAGGTACAATTTCCTTTAGTTCAGTTGTCCTTTTCCATTATTTCTTCATCCAGGTACGCCCCACTTTTCCCGTGCACAGTTTTTCTATTTCCCCTATGCTTTCACATTGAGGTCAATGTTCTATTTTAGTTGGGGGGGGGGGTGGTGAGCATTTGCATGTGACACTATGCACGTATACGTACTGGATTTTATATTAAAAAAAAAAACACAAAAAAAAAATCATCAAAAGATCACAAAGATCACAAAGAAGGAAAGAAAGAAAGGAAGAGTAGTGAGGAATTACATTGAATTATGCTATCTTTAACACTGACTCGTACCCTTCACATACCTGGGATTTTCAGTTGTAGCAATCTTCTGAAGAAGTATCTTGCCTCCATCAATAATATCCCGCATAAAATGAAACCGAACGTCGATATGCTTCGTTCGTGCATGGTAGACTTGGTTCTTTGCCAAGTGAATAGCACTCTGGCTATCACAGAATACAACCATGTGCTTCTGAATAACTCCCAAATTTTCAAGTAGACCCTGCAACCAAATAGCTTCCTTAACAGCCTCTGAAGCTGCCATGTACTCTGCTTTTGTTGTAGACAAAGCGATGGTAGACTATAAGGTAGACCTCCAACTCACTGGACCATTAGCAAATGTAAAAATATATCAAGTAGTTGACCGACGTTTATCCAAATTACCTGCAAAATCCTAATCCACATATCCAACAACACGTTGATCAATAGTATTATTTTTCTCAAATACTATACCAATATCAAACGTATTCATAATATATCTCAAAATCCATTTCACAGCTTGCCAATGTCCTTTACCCGGATCATGCATATACCTGCTCACCATACTAATAGCTTGTGAAATATCAGGTCTAGTACAAACCATTGCATACATCAGACTACCAACAGCACTTACATAAGGAACCTGTGACATATACTTACGTTCCTCATCTGATTTAGGAGATAAAGTAGCACTAAGTTTGAAATGAGGAGCAAGAGGAGTGCTTACTGGTTTTGACTGCTCAGACATGCCAAAACTTTGTACTACCTTCTTCAAATACTGTTTCTGAGACAAACTAACACTTCCTCTCATTCTGTCTCTGCGAATCTCCATGCCAAGTATCTTCTTTGCTTCACCAAGATCTTTTATCTCAAACTCTTGATTTAACTGACTCTTCAACTTGTTGATTTCTTCCCTATTCTTTGAAGCTATCAACGTATCATCAACATACAAGAGTAAATTAGAAAAGATCCATTTTGTAGTCTGCGAAAATAAACATAATGATCATGTTTATTTCTTATGTACTTCTGACCCATCATAAACTGATGAAATTGTTTGTACCACTGTCCTGGAGACTGTTTTAAACCATACAATGATTTACCCAGTTTACATACCCAATTTTCTTTTCCAGCAACCTGAAATCCATCTGGCTGAGTCATTTAGATTTCCTCTTCCAAATCACCATGTAAAAATGCAGTTTTTACATCGAGTTGAACTAGTTCAAGATCAAATTGTGCTACCAAAGCCAACAAAATTCGAATGGAAGAATGTTTAACAACTGGAGAAAATACCTCATTATAATCAATGCCTTCCTTCTGTGTGTAGCCCTTAGCTACCAATCTAGCTTTAAATCGAACATTATTTGCATCTGGAAATCCTTCTTTCTTTACATAAACCCATTTACAACCAATTGCTTTCTTACCCTTGGGCAGCTGGGCTAGCTCCCAAGTCTGATTCTGATGAAGATACTGCATTTCTTCATCCATTGTTTTTTTCCACTTGTCTGATTCAGAGTTCTTCATTGCTTCTTTGAAAGTGTAAGGAACATTATCATCCACAACTGGAAGTGCATAGGCCACCATATCAGTATACCGAGCAGGTTTTCAAATTTCTCGTCTTGGCCTTTGAGAAACAATTGATTCTTGTTGCTGTGAAAATTCTCGAATTGAAATCTCCTCTTCTTGTACACTATTCCCCACCGTAACTGGAGAGTTACCTTGTGTAGTCTCATTTCTCACTGGATTTCCTAAAATTGTCTCAACCTCCTCTTGTTGTTGAGTACCACTGGTCTTCTCTTCAACTCGTGACTCCTTGCGTATTGTTTTCTTCATCATCGCAAGTTCATCAAAAGTTACATCTCTACTTAAAATCATTTTTTTCGTCTCTAGACACCAAATACGGTATCCTTTGACTCCTGCACTTATCCCCAAGAATATTGCTTTCTTGGCTCTTGGATCCAGCTTAGATTCTTTAACATGATAATAAGCCATAGTACCAAATACATGTAAAGAATCATAATTACTAGCAGGCGTTGCAGACCATACCTCATAGGGTGTTTTTCCCCCTATTGCAGATGATGGTAGACGATTGACGAGATGACACGCATATCTAACAACCTCAACTCAAAACCTTTTGTCTAACCCAGCATTAGACAACATACATCGAACTTTCTCCAGCAAAGTTCGATTCATACGTTCTGCCACCCCATTCTGCTGTGGTGTATTTCAAACTGTGAAGTGTCAAGCAATACCTTCATGAACGGGTTACTCGCGTATTCACCACCATTATCTGATCTGGGCCGTTTAATCTTTTTGCCAGTTTGAGTTTCAACTAATTTTTTCCACTTAATGAAAATATCACACACTTCATTTTTATGCTTCATAGAATACACCCAAACTCTTCTAAAAAAATCATCAACAAAAGTGACAAAATAATGCATACCACCCAACGAAGCCGTTTTTGTGGGCCCCCATACATCTGTATGGATGTAGTCTAAAATACCTTCAGTCTGGTGGATTGTTGTGCCAAATTTTACTCTAGTTTGTTTTCCCAGTATGCAATGCTCACAAAATTCAAGTTTGCACACCTTTGCACCTTTGAACAAACCTCGCTTAGCTAATTGTTGCAAAAAATTCTCCTGCATGTGCTAATCGCATATGCCATAACTTGATTGTATCTGAACCTGCATCTTTCTCAGAAACAACAGCTGTTGAGCCAATAACTGTACTACCTTGTAAATAATACAAGTTATTTTTCCTTATTCCTTTCATCACCACCAGGGCACCTGATTTAATCTTTAAGGTTCCATCTTTCAAAGTGATAGTGAACCCTTTAGATTCTAAGGCACCCAATGAAATCAGATTCTTCTTTAGGCTTGGAACATACCTAACATCAGTCAAGGTCTTAATAGTTCCATCTTGACATTTCAACTGTATTGATCCTATTCCAGTTGTTTTACAAGTATTATCATTTCCCATAAAAACAACCCCACCATCTAATTCTTCAAAATTAGAAAACCATTCCCTATTGGGACACATGTGATAGGAACAACCAGAATCCAAAATCCACTCACCAAAATAATGTGACGAAGATGTTCCAACAAAAGAAAAATATGACTCACTTCCATCATCATTGGCTATATTGGCATTAGAATGTGCTTTTCTCTTATTCTTCTGCTGTAATTTAGGGCAATCTTTCTTCCAATGCCCTCTCTCACGACAACAGGCGCATTCATCTTTAGCAGGTCTCCCACGAGATTTACTCCTCCCATGAGATTTACTCTTCCTTCCAGGCATACGACTTTGAGAACGTCCCCTTATTGTTAGTGCTTCTGCTGTCTCCTTATGGATCCTCTGATCCTTCTTTCTGCATTCAGTACTAATCAATGTAGTACAAACAACATCATAAGTAACTTTATCTTTCCCATACAATAAAGTGGTGGTCAAATATTCATACTCATCAGGGAGAGAATTCAATAACAATATGGCTTTATCCTCATCTTTCATTTTTTCATCCAAATTTAACAAATTGGCCAAAATTTTATTGAAAGCATTTAGGTGGTCATTAATCAAAATACCTGATTGATAAGGGAAGCGAAACAATTTCTTTTTCAAATAGAGCCGATTTTCCTGACTCTTGGTCATAAATGTATCTTCCAATGTCTTCCATAATTTCTTTGCAGATGTCTCCCTCATAACACAATATTTCTGATTTTTGGCGAGACACAGACGAATCGTACCACATGCCTGACGATTGATCTTTTCCCAATCTCTGTTACCCATATCTACTGGTTTATCATCCAAAGCAATATCTAGTTCTTGTTGATACAAGATGTCCATCACCTCACATTGCCACATACCAAAATTATTGGTACCATCAAATTTCTCCACCTCAAACCGAGCATTAGTTCTCGTCTTCGATGATGATGTCGAAGCCGAAAGGGTTGGAGTTCGTGTGGACAGAGTTTCTTCTACTGCTGTACTAGTTTTTGCCATCTTCTATATATTCAATAGCAACCAATAAAGCAAAAGGCCTAGGATGAATAGTACATACCAACTGTGTCTACTCTGTTTTATCCTATGAAATTCCACTTTGACCAAGCCGACCTCCAGGGAGCGACTGAGCCGCAATGGTCTCTGAGCACTCACTTAGACAAGGTCTTTCTTAGGCATCAAACGTGGAATCAAGGATCCTAATAGAGGAACACCTCCGCATCAACACTATTTAACCTAGCTCTGATACCAATTGTTGTGCCAGGCACCGCACTTGTGCCAAACACCAATACTACAACTATTGCTATTGAATATAAAAGAAATTAAAGCAATGCAAAAACTAATAATAAAGCAGTAAAAAGAACAAGACAAAAAATTTACGAGGGTCGGTATAGAATTACTTATGTCCTCGGGCGCCGATGATTAATCCACTACTTCTTGACAAAGTACAACTTTGAGGTATGTTTTACAAATGAAGAGTTGAGCTCTTTATATAGCTTCAACCTCAAGTCTAAAAAACACTTCTCTCCAATATGGTACAAATAATATAAAAAATTCAAAACAACCTTTTATACTAAGGTGGAAGTATTCTACCAATGTGGGACAAAAAAAACAACACTTGATACACATGGGTGAGCACCAACTTGACCCAAAAGCTTAAGCATATTGGGTCTTGGGCTACACCATATATATAAGCACCCATCAAATACTCACTTTTTCCAATGTGGGACGAATTTCACAAGTTGAATTCTCAACAATCTCTCCTTCACTTGTGAGTTCCAACTACTCTCCCTTGAACGGAAGTTCCACCACATGCGTGTTCCAACTGCTCCCCCTTAAACAGAAGTCATCTTCTCCCTCATGGGACAAATTCTCCAACAGTTTGCTCAAGTGGTCTTACCATTGCGTCTTACGTGTCTCGAATTGTATTTTAAATGGCTCCTCCAAACCAATCCTACCTCCCACATCTTGATTCAATTTGGATCCATCTTGGTAGCTTAGATGATCCTTCTTAACCTTGATCACATACTGCCACACCCAGAGTTATGAACCATCGACTCTGATACCACTTGTCTGATTTAGAGTTCCTCATTGCTTCTTTGAAAGTGCAAGAAACACCATCATCTACAACTGAAAGTGCATAGGCCACCATATCAATATATCGAGCAGGTTTTCGAATTTCTTGTCTTGGCCTCTGAGAAACAATTGATTCTTATTGCTATGAAGATTCTCGAATTGAAATCTCCTCTTCTTGTACACTATTCCTCGCCGTAATCCAAAATCCACTCACTAAAATAATGTGACGAAGATGTTCCAATAAGAGAAAAATCTGACTCATGTCCATCATCATTGACTATATTGGCATTAGAATGTGTTTTGCCCTTATTCTTTTGCTGCAATTTAGGGTAATCTTTCTTCCAATGCCCTTTCTCATGACAAAAGACACTTTCATCTCTAGCAAGTCTCCCACGATATTTACTCCACCCATGAGATTTACTCCTCCTTCCAGACTTACGACTCTGAGAACGTCCCCTTACTGTTAGTACTTCTGCTATTTCCTTATGAATCCTCTGATCATTCTTTCTGCATTCAGTACTAATCGATGCAGTACAAACATCATCAAAAGTAACTTTATCTTTCCCATACAATAAAGTGGTGGTCAGATGTTCATAATCATCAGGGAGAGAATTCCGTAACAATATAGTTTTATCATCATCTTTCACCTTTTCATCCAAATTTAACAAATTAACCAAAATTTTATTGAAAGCATTTATGTGGTCATTATTGAAATACTTGGTTGATACTGGAAGCAAAATAATTTCTTTTTCAAATAGAGTCGATTTTCCAGACTCTTGTTCATAAATGTATCTTTCAATGTCTTCCACAATTTCTTTGTAGATGTCTCCCTCATAACACAATTTTTTATTTTTATTGAGACACACACGAATCGTACCACATGTCTGACGATTGATGTTTTTCCAAACTTTATCACCCATATCCACTAGTTTATCATTCAAAGCATTATCTAATTCTTACTGATACAAGATGTCCATTACCTCACATAGCCACATACCAAAATTATTGGTACTATCAAATTTCTCCACCTCAAACCGAGCATTAGCTATTGTTTTTGACGATGATGTCGAAGCTGTTGGGGTTGGAGTTCGTGTGGACAAAAAATTACGTGGTTCAGCAATGCCTACATCCACGGAAGCAAATGGTAATGATTCACTATCTTCTTGTGTAAATTACAAGAGTAATATTAGAATTATATCAATTCTCTCAACAACCATCAACCAACACACTTGACTTACCATATACAACATATACTATGTACACATAAGCCTCCTTAGGAGTTTCTCCCCGAAACTCAACCGCATTAATGTCTTTTTATTCAAAATTTGAAATCTACATTGGGCATCTCAAGCAAAACAGTCAACTAATTGGGTCAAATTGTCAACTGGTTCAGGCAAAATGTAAATTGTCTGAATTCTAAAACCAAATAATCGATTATTTCAGCCAAATAGTTGACTATTTCCCTGTTGCTCCTTAACACATGTGATTTTCTACTATATCTTTTTCCTTGTTTATGCAATTCATCAAGTATATGAGTCACAAAAATATAACACTACTATAACAATCTATTTAGCATTTTAGATTTGACCATTTTGCTAAATCGAATCTTGTCACAAATTCTATTTGGCCTGTTGGTCATTTTGCCAAGCATACCTATCATGCCTTTTGGACCTGGCCATCCTCTAAGCCTTGTCAGATAAACTTATTTGGCCTACTGAGTTTGGTCATTTTGCTAAGTGAAGCTATCTAAACTTTTAGACTTTGCTATCTTGCTAAAGCCTTGTCAAGTTTGACTATCAAAAACCACAAAAAAAGAAAAAGTGTTGCAGTGATTACACCCACCATGTGTATACACTAGCTAATTGATTTTCTAAGCCAAACTTTATATGTTATAGTAACAAATTTAATATATATTAATTAATACTAATATTATCTAAGATTGATTGAGATATTCACTATTATTATCTTTTGAACTAATTTAAGTAAGATGCAATTAGTGTTATTATAGAACTACAAATGTTTTATCTAAAACTCACCTTAAAATATGCAAGCAGGCGCCAAAGGATGTGATTTTTTTTTTTAAAATTAACAAAAATTAGTATAACATAAAAAAAAAAAAAAAAAATTGCGATGCAATTTTGTTTAAAAAATTGTTTAATTAGTTCAATTTAAATATAAAAATATTTTGCTAATTATACTAATGAACTCAAATTAATAAAAAAAAACTTATATTAAGCTTCATCAATGGTTGGTTTAACAAATAGACATCAGCTTAATAAAGGGACATGAGCTTAACCAATTAAAATATGGTTAGTTGTTAGCCTAAACTTCAAACACAAGGACACATGACAAGACATGAGATCTCTTGAGATTTAACCTAACCCTAGTTTTGGCCTATAAAAACTTTTGTTGGTTATTCAGCAACCTTGGCAATTGAAAAATACTCAAATTCTGGTCAATTATGGGCGATCAATTTTTCTTTGAAACATTTATTGCTCGTGATTGGACACACACTTGCGTAGGTTGGACACATATCGATCTTCCAAGGAATTGTCAATTTCATCAAATCAACAAATCTTATTAAATTGATCCAAGATCAAACAAACCCACCTTCTATAGATCGTTAAATTGATCATCCAAAAGATTCAACATCCATTTATTTGGCAACAACCTTGAGCCCTCAAATTGGCATATCTCATCGAATAGATCAAAGATTAAACAAATTCACCTTTTGTAAATTGTCAAATTGATCATTCAAAAATTCATCATTCACTTCGTAGAATCAATAGATCTTATCAAATTAATCTAAGATAAAAAAAAAAATTCAATATTTGTAGGTCATTAAATTGATCATTCGGCAGATCTACTATTATTTTTGGGAACATACTTCACCAGATTTCGAATAAGTGGGTTCACTTTTAAGGAGATTGAATCAAAGTGTATTTTGCTTCATTGTAAAAATACACGGAGATTGTATTCATTCTTTTATTCAATATAAAATTAAATTTTTATACTAATTTTCTTATCTTTTATTTTAAAGGTACGGATTTGAACGCTACAATAAATACGCACATATATTTTTGCTACATAAATTTAAGCGAATAAACTCAAATAAAAAGGTATTCCGGTATTCCTTCTTCCTCTTTATATAGGGAATTGTGTACCTAGTTTAATCTACTTATTATCTAATTACATGTTAATTTTCTTACATAAATATTTTATAACTAACTATTAACTAAAATATAAGCATATGCTATCTAATTTTTTTATATTCTAAAATATACTAATAAAATTTAATTAGAAAATTTAGCCAGTCATATTTTGTTTAACAATTTTTAATAATTCATAGTGTGACAGAAAGCAAATATTAGATGCATAGAAAAAGAATCTTAGTATAAGAAATTATTCAAAATTAAAATAAAATTTACTATGTTTTGACATTGTCATAGAAGAGAAACAAATTGTCTAGCTTTTTTTTTTTTTTCCAGAGAAATTAAAAATTTGTCAACGTCCTTTCTTTTATTTTTCCGGAGGAGATGGGTTGGTGTCCTACCCGACCCAGAGGGAGATTTCAGTAATTTCATCGACCATACAATGACCATTTTCGCCCTATGGTCTACTGAGCCGCCCTATCATGCGCCGCCATCCGTGCAGTCTGAACGGCACAAGCGTGCAGCCAACTATTACGACGTCGTTTTCAAGTACAGATTTAAAAACAATTCACCAGTCAATGGTCATTACTCCATGTGTACTATGTCAAAAAGTCAACAAATCTTAACTAATTTTGATTTTTCAAAGACAAATTTTATTGTTTTCTTGACCTTTGCTCTTTCTATCCACTTTCCTAAAAAATCAACCATCCCAAACTAGTGTTTGGTTCAGTCTCCTTTGACCATGTAATTTTTTTTTTAAAATTTTTTTACAATTGAAATATTATTTTTAAAAATTAATTTCCATTTTCACATTTATACTAGGCATAAAAATAGCTTTTCTAAAATTTTAAATTAATAATAAATATCTTTCTAATTTTTAAAATAATTTTTCAAATTACTAATAAATCAATATCTGACGTCCTCATCAACATGACTTCTCTAGTATATACATATAATGTGAATTTGTGATAGACCCTCCCATCTGATTTCTAATATCCTTGTCAGCATGATCATTTTAGTACATATATGATATGAGACAACGGCACACTCTCTTGTCCGATCCTTGATGTTCTCGTCAAAGTGATTTACATCTTTGTGTAAATTACATCAACTTTTATTTAAATCTAAATAATTCACATTCATAGACTGAAATTCATGCTCCCAAGCACAGTTTATGTATATTTTTAAAATAATCATTGATAAAATAGAAAAACATAAAATAAAATGAGAACTAAGAAAAAAATTATAAATTCTTGCTCGATTCTATAGTCATCTCCTTTTCTTTTAGGCCTTTTTGGAACTTAGAAAATAGAAGAAAAATAAAAATATTAAGGAATATTATTTTTCATGTTCGGTTAATAAAGAAAAAAGAGAGAAAAAAAAAAGAGTAAATAAAAGATCAACATTTTTTTTAAAATTTTCTACATCATTTACATTTTATTTTTAAAACTTTTTAGTCATGTCAAAATGAATTTTCATTTAGTACTATTATTGTATAAAAAAATATAATAGAAATTAAATTTTCTTTTTTATTTTTTCAAACAAAACCCTCTATTTATTATTATTCTTCTATGAAACGGTGCAAAATATGCAAGATCATATGGTGAAAACTCTGCAATAGTTCCCACATCAGAATTTAAAATGTTTCTACAAAAGCAAAATTCTTTAAACTTTAAGGATTGATTTGGATCAAAGATTTTATTTGAAAAAAAGGAAAGGAAAAGAAAATAAGGAGGAAACTCATTTTTTATTATATTTTTCTTCAATACTAAATTCTATTAAAAGAATTATTTTTATTTAATTAAAAATTAAGAAAAATAAAATATTGATAATGCGTAAAATCAAAATTTTGTTAATAAATCGGGTATATTTTTCATTTTATTTTTTACTTTTCTCGATAATCAAACATGAAAATGCGTATTCTTTGATATTTTTCTTTATTTTCTTTAATATTTTTTGAATTTCAAAGAGGAAATAAAATTTTATGAAATGTGCGAAATCAAACTCAAATATTAAAAAATATTTAATGATATTTTGAGGATTTTTTTTAAAAAAAATTAATATAAAATGTACATATCATAATGAAAATTTCAAAAGTGATATTTTGGTAGGGAATAAATTTAATATGTATCTTTTTTTCTTAAAAAAACTGATTGACAATTTTAATATATTATCTATTTGTTTTTATTATTAATATATTACGATTAAATTAATATCTGGACAAAAGATAAGAACCACCCAAAAATCTAACAAATTTTCCCTGGTTTCTCAAAAACCTCAAATATCTCTTCTAATATTTGATTATCAAATCAAAGAATGTCTATGTCTTGCTTACAAACCTCAATGAAAATTTATGAAATTATAGAAATCTTAATGGAGATTTTAGAAATTTCTAAAATTTCAAATTATTTTTATCAAATCTAAAAAAAAAAAATTATGTCTTTTACTCCTATGTTATCTTTGAGAGTATAGATTTCAGATCTTAAATTTGAATTAAGAAAAATTTAAATAAATTTAAATAAAATTTTATATTATATCGTATTCAAATTCTTAATATTTTTAAATTTCTAACCTTTAGTTCTATATTTAGGCTAATTTTATATGCCCTACAACCACCACCACAATTGAAGTCCATTCCTTTTACTTTATAATACTTTGATTTGAGCTGGTGAGAATTTTGTGTCCACTTGATATTAGTGGTTTATAAAAATGCCATTTATTATTACTTGAATACATGGAAATATTGATTTCTTGAAAATGATCTATTCTTAGCCTCAACAAACCACATTAATTGCAAATTGAAAATTTGAAGCTAACACTCTTACTAGATAGAAAGTCAAGGATCCTTATTTATTGTGTAGCAAGTTATCCTTTTGAATACATTTAAGTCACATTTCATAGCAATTTAAATACTTTGATTTTTAATACTCATTGATAAGATATAACAATTTTTATTACTTGCCCATATCACTAGGGGCGAGCACAATGCGGTTTAACCAAATTAACCGATCGAGTTTGATCGGTTTGGTTTGGTTAATATATAGGTTCAGCTCAGTTCGGTTCGGTTTGGGATTCAGATAATTTCGGGTATTCGATTTTCGGTTCGAGTATTGGGAATTTAATTCGGTCAGCCGAATTACCCGAATTACTAATTAAATATAAATTAGTAATATTATTATATTATATATGTTAAATCTTGAATGTTAAATCTTAAAATATCCCTTTTATCAATAAATTCTTTTATTAATTAAGCTGAAATTGGTAAACTAATAAAAAATTTACAATCATATTTTATTTTTATAACTAATTTTAAATTTATTTGGTCAAATTTGGTTAACCAAATTATGCGAAAAGTTGGTTCGATCAGGTAGGTTTAATTACAACAATTAATTCGAACGATTTATTTAGAAACTATTGTTAATCAAATTTGACTGAATATCAGTATCATCGGTACTAGATATCACGAGCTTGTGCTGGCACATGAGTATGAGGGGGCTGGGGTGTGGTATTGTGGGCTCCACTTATTGCATCTAGTCATTCTATCATGTGTCTGTGATGTCATGCGCCCATAGTGTTTAGCCTTTTTTCAACCACTTTACCATCGCTTGTAACCATTCGTAGCAACACCATAGCTAGCCTTCCTCGTGACTAGCACTATTAAACATCACCAATATATCTTTTACCTTGTCATTTTTTGAAAATGTAATTTTTAACTAGAAAATCATTATTTCTATGCTTGATAGCTTTGAATTTTCTAAATCCTCAAAAATCCAAATCTACTGGGAATAAACTTCCTATATATTTTAAATTAATTTATTCATAGAAAAGAAAAACATAAAGGTAGCATTCGGAAGCTTGAATTTCAGATATTAGATTTAGATTTGAGTGAATTTTGACAAAATTTAATACAATTTAATACAATTTTATTCAAATATAATACAACTCTAAATTCGAGAAAAATAAAATTAAAATTTAAAAAATAAATTAACAAACTAGAAAGTTCTTTCTATAGTTAAATAACTTATTTCTTTTCTACTTGTAACTGACACTGTGACGCCCTGATTTTTTTTCATACCATTTTTTTCACAATAAAAAAATAATAAACAAGCATCTGCCACATCACAAACTTTGATACCATATCAACATAACCCGACCGAAATAGGGTACCAGGTAATCAAACTATCTCATACAATCATACCTAACAGCGAAAGTCAAAATTTACATACCATCCAGAATATAGATACCAAAGAACTATCCATCCATATATACGCATATCTATACACATCTCTAAAATCAGCAACATACTCTAGGGGATTACACATCCCCAACACAAAATACTTACCCTGACTATCAGGATACCAGCTCCTCTCTATCTCGAAGCTCTATCTCCTGGTCTGTCACAGTTCCTTGAATATGTAAATATTTGGGTGAGACACCTCTCAGTAAGACATATTAAATTATTTATAGTGTGTGACACATGAGTTTAGTTATATCATAATACACTCATTTTAATGATTATACCTTTTGAGAAAATATAAAGATACTCGTAATCATATAGTTATAAAACATAATTTTATAAGCTTTGATACCATTTCTCATGCTCATACATATACAACTAATATTTATCAGTGAAAGTACCCGAGGATAGGGGAGATTACACGTCCATACTTGTAACGCCCCTCTGCTCTGATATCGTTTGTAACCTAACCCGATTAATTCGGGTATGACTACAAATGATACTTATCAGGGCATTCACCTTACTCAGTAAGCCCTCGGGCGGAAGGTTTTACTTTGCCTTAATTATTTTTGCCATTAAATTTACACTATTTCATTTCTCATTTCTTATTCGTATACTTTCACATCTCATTTCATATACATACTCTTTCTTTCTTATATCATATACGTACTTATTCATTCTCATACTATTTACGTACTTTCTCATTCCTTATAATCATATTCATATTTATATTCTTTTATTTCCCATATTCATTTTCATATTTCCTAGCATGTGCGTGTCCACCAACATATAACACATCATGTCTATAACCCACAACTATACATTCCACTTTTCACTTTCATAACATTTCCTAGCTCATGAGCATCCACCAATATATTTTACATGTCATGTCTGTAGCTTATGGTTGCCCTAAGGATATTCACATCATTATGTATTTTTCTCACATGACCAAGTTGTGCGGTCCGAACGCTGGATCTAACCGCGATTGGCCTACCCTATTAGATCAAAATAGTGAACATGTCTGTAGTACGATTGGTCTGCCCACACCTGGTCCAGACTCCAGGAGACAACACAACCCTCCACACTGGCCCAATCGACTGCCACACCACACACTATACAAGTCGTGTGGTTGCACCAACACAATGCTAGCAACGGTACCGTGTTCTTAGAATTACTCTGGTCAATTAGGGTTCTCATTTCCACATTTTAGTATACACAATCCATTATATCAATATATCTCAACATGTTAGTATAGTTCACATCATTTTTGTATCATTCTATCATTCATGTATAATTTTCATCATTTCTACACAATTCTCATCCCATACCAGTATAATTCATTTCACATATCTGTATAACACATCACTCATCATTTCATTTAAACATATATATCCCATTTTATCATTTCTTAATGAAAACATATTTGTATAACACATTTATCATTACCCAGCAAAATACACCTTTGTTTCACAATTCATCATTTCTCAGAAAATACTCATCAGTATATCACTTTCATCATTTCTCAGTAAAATACACATGTATATATATATATATATATATATATATATATATATATATATATATATATATATATATATATATTAACAAAACTGGGTTTCTTATATTTTCACATTTGAGTGAAACATTTCCATACTATAACATAGTATCATTTCTTAGTACAAAACACATTTCTCAATTTCTAACACTTTCCTAGTATAAATTTATTATTTCAAAATTCTTCATGCCACACAAATTTTCACCTAATATTCATGTTATAATTATCACAATGAATATATCAAAATCTCATTTTCATATATTTACTCAACCATTATCACAATGAATATATCAAAATCTCATTTGCACATATTTACTCAACTAGTAGTTTTCAAAAGTAACTGTTATAATTTATTTCCCTTAGCTGCTTAATAAGAGGCTTGCTAAAAGCCCTAAATCCACGCCCGCGGCGTTCACAACTCAAAACCCTAAAATCACATTTTCCCCAATTCAATTAACTAAACCCCAGAATTACAATTATTTTAACATTTTCTAGACCCACACACACCCAATACTAATTAAACTTTAAAAATAACTAATGGATATAATTCCACTATCTTTACCCTAACCTTGGAGTGGTGCTTGAAAAATCCAAATTAAAAAATCTACTTTGATTAGAATGACGAAGATCGGAGTAAGGATACTGTGGTGGTGTCCGATTGTTGATTTGGCTAAAGATTGAAGAAAAATTGAGGAGAGAGTGAAAGTTTACCTTACCCTAAGAGTGATGTCTACGACGCCCTGATCACAAATCCACTCCGATTAGAATGTCGGTGATCGAGATAGGAACCTAGTGGTATTTTCTCCTTGGCTACCATCACCCATAATTCCTTTCTTTTAGCTTTATTTGAAGCTTAAAAGTTAAGTATATAAAAAAAAAAAAAAAAAAAAACCAAAACTAGTGAAAAAATATACCTTTTCATCTTTAGTTAACAAGAAAAGAGTGAGAAATAAATTTGAAAAATAAAATATTAATGATTTTTTTTAAAATTTTATACATTCTTAACATTTTATTTTAAAATTATTAATCATATTAAAATAAATTTTTACTTTAATATTATTTAACAAAGAGAGAAAATATGATAAAAAATAATTTTTCTTCTTACTTATTTTTTTAAATAAAATCCTTAACCCAAATGAGCCCTTAACCTTAGTTAAGAGTCCACACAATGCCCCCTACAAAAACATTGTATGGATCAATGCTATTGTTGCTGTCAAAATTTGGTCAAATAAACTAGATCTATAGCACCCCAAACCCAGTGGGGTCCGGAGTGCTAATATTCCACAAATAACCCTATAATGCTCTGATACCACAACTGCAATAACCTGAACCCAAAACAGGGTCCCGAGTACCAACTTTCTATAACATAAATAAAATACATACAGCAGAAGCAAAAGACTATCCATTCCATACCTACTAAAGTCCTATCTCACAGCTACCACATCTACCATACTTAAATTTATATTACAACCCAAAATATCCAAAAAATCTATTATTCACAAAATAGTGTCCCCAAACACTCGCCCTTAGCGAACTCCTATAGGTCCCGCCTAGGAGCTCCTAAACTCGATTTCCTGTAGGCCCTTAAAAGATGATATATTTCCTAGGGTGAGACACTTCTCAGTAAGGTGGAATAAATTATTATCAGTGTGTGGCTAACATGAGTTTCAGTGAAATCAGTCACATACTCTAATTTACTTTGGCCGACAATTATAGCACTTGTATAATACAACCCACACCTATACTGTTGGAAATATACATTTTCTTTATAATATAATCAACTCAGTAGATGATAACATTTACATAAATTAACATATATGCGTAGAAGAAACCCCCTTTTGGACAAACAACATCATCATGTATAAACCCCTATGATCGGGTTGTGCGGTCCAAAGACTAGACCTAGCCTTGGCTGGCCTACCACCAGGTTAAGTCAAACCTCATGTTTGCAAGTTTGATTTGTCTACCCAGCTTGGTCTAGACTCCAAGAAAGGTACACAATCCTTTCGTGGCCAAATCGACTTTTCTTTACCAACACTTCTAACCAAAACAGTGTGGTTGCACTATCTCATATACTAGCTATGGTACCATGCTCTCAATACATCTGGTCCTCAGGGTTCTTAAACCATATAATGCAATTTAGGTAAAAAAAATTGAAATATAAACTCATTTCGTAATTCGATATAAAACTTGTCATGTCAGACCTGACATTCAGCCGTCATATCAAACCCGATATTCAATCGTCATATCAATTTCACAATTTCCACCACATTTTCAGTATTTCCATCAATCAGTACAAATCACATTTCATTGTATAATACCATAAAATACTCAAATTCAATTGTGCCGCAAATTATAGATAAATCTCATGTCACACGATTTTTGACTGATAAAACATAATATACTAAACTGCTTAGGGAAAAATATGTTTTCGTTGAAAATCAGGTCTGACCATCTCCATAATTTTATTTAACTCAAAATATTGGTTTTATAAGCAAAAAGGAAATGATCACCCTAATCACTTTAGTTTTTCCCCAAATACTAATAATAATCAAAACTCTAACTTTCATATGCCTAAATCATTCAAAAAGTCATATACAACGTTCAGGAATCTATATACTCAATTTTAATCGATTCAAATCCAACAAAAAGCTGACATAATTTATTCCCCTTACCTGTTCATGAAAAACTTCTTATCCCGCTCCCTGGAACAATTCCCCGATTCTTGAATACGACGAGGGGAAGGGCCGCCGGCAAGCCCAGAAAGACAAGAGAGATGATCAGAGGACTAGGTGGAGCCTCGGGAGGCTTTAGGAGAGAGAGAGAGAGAGAGAGAGAGAGAGAGGTTTTGAAATTTTAAATGAAAAATGTCTTAAGTTCTATTTATAAGCAAGCTGGACTGCACAAAACCATCGACGATTTGGTGCTATGATCCTCTTATAAAAGCTCTTGGTTGTTGTAACCATCGACGGTTTTTTGAGATGGTCTCAAACTGTTGACGGTTTGGTGCTGAAACAAACCATTTCCATGCTTTTCTCTTCCTTTCTCTTTTATTTATTTTATTTTCTTTTATCTTTCTTTTCTGGGTTCGAGTTCCTACATCCTCCCCCCCTTAAAAAAATTTCAATCACGAAATTTTTGGCGGAAGAGCTAGTAGCATCCCACATGGCAGCACCGTCCCATACTTATTAATTACCCTAATTTATGGCGGAGGAATATCGTGGTTACAATAATGGTTTTGGGAGATTACAAGTAGATCAACAAAATTCTCCTAATCCCACTCAAATACTAAACCCAAAATCTATGGATTTACAAACACTCAAACTTAAGTGGACAACTTGCACAAAACAGTATATATATACAATCAAATTCTTACCTGAACCTTCGTACCTACCTGCCTAGTGTTGGTTCTCATTGAACTGTTGCGGGTACTTCCAATGTACATCCTCTTCCAATTCCCATGAAACTTCCTCCACTGTGTGGTTACACCAGAGTACCTTCACGAACAGAATCTTTTTAGTACGAAGTTCTGGTTCCTTCCGATCCAAAATCTGAACTGGTACCTCCTTATAGGATAAGGTATCTCTGACTTCCAAGAATTCATAACAAATCACGTGCGAAGGATCTAGAATGTATTTTCTCAACATCGACATGTGAAAGACGTTTTGAATCCTAAACAATGCTGGCGGTAATGCTATCATGTAAGCAACCAGACAAACCTTCTCCAGTATCTCGAATGGCCCGATATACCTAGGGCTTAACTTACCCTTCTTTCCAAACCTCATAACTCCCTTCATCGGAGTAATCCTCAAAAATATCCTATCTCCTATCCCAAATTCTAAGTCTCATTGACAAGTATTAGCATAACTTCTCTGCTAACTATGAGTTGTCTTAATTCTATCCCTAATTACTTTGATCTTCTCGGAAGTTTGTTGAATAAGCTCTGGTCCTAAAATTCGTCATTCACCAATCTCATCCCAATAAAACGGAGATTGGAACCTTCAACCATACAACGCTTCATATGGTTGGTGCCATCTCGATACTAGTTTGTTAGCTGTTATTATAGGTGAACTCCATAAGTGGCAAAAACTGAATCCAACTACCGTTGAAATCTAGCACGCACGCCCGCAGCATATCCTTTAATATCTGAATCATTCTCTTTGATTGTCCATCAGTTTGCAGGTGCAATGTTGTACTGAAATTCAATTGAGATCCCAAGGTCTTCTACAAAATTCTCCAAAACTAGGAGTTGAACTATGGATCTCGATCGGATACAATGGATACCAGGACGCCATGAAGTCGGACTATTTCCTATACATATAACTCTGCCAGCCTATTCATGGAGTCACTAACTTTAATAGGAACAAAGTGTGTGGTCCTGTTGACCTCTAATGCTCTACTTTCATTTGCTTGCATGACAAACACTATTCCACGAACCAAACAATCTCTCTCTTTATATTGTTTCACCAGAAGTATTCTCATAGATCCCTATACATCTTTGTGCTCCCTGGATGTACAGTATAGAGAGAGCGATGTGCCTCCTCTAGAATTATCCTTTTAATCTTTGCATCATTAGGTACACACAATCGGGTGTAAAATCTTAGAACTCCGTCATATGAGATATTGAAACCTGTTCCTAAACCATTCTGTACTTTCTCCACAATTTTCATCAACTTTGCGTCTTTCATCTGAGCGGCTTAAATTCTTTACTACAAGGTTGATTGAACAACTAGACTAGTAATGAACCCTTGATGGTTACCTTCCACAAATTCCACACCAAGTCTTTCCAAATCCATCCTAATCTGTTGTTGAGCTACTACTGCTGAGACTGACACATTCACTGACTTTCGACTTAAAGCACCAGTGAATTCTATGGGGATTTCTTTTCACTAATCAAGTAAGGGAATAAACTAAAGCAGTCATTTTCCATGCAAATTATTATTATTTATTAGCAAATTAATTTTCAAGAAGTAAGTATTATATATATATATATATATATATGAGTAGGTTGGTAAAAATGCATATTTGGGAAAATACTGCTATTATTGTAGTGACCCGAATAATAGTATGTTAATAATAATAAAAGGGAGAGAAAATATATACTGAAACAGAAGGAGGTCGTAGACGACATTACATTTTGGAGATAATATTAAATAATAAAAAATACAGGAAATTGCCAAGCTTCGTTGACGAATACAGGGTTTCATCGACAAAGGCCTTCAGAATTTCGTCGACAAACACAGGGCTTCGTCGACGAGAAAGTACCGAGAGGGATTTTGGGATAGCCTGAATTTTGTCGACGAACACAGGGCTTCATCGACGAATTTAATGAAGAACTTGTCAACGAGGTGATGTGTCTCGTCGACGAGCCTGGCTATATAAATAGTAGAAAGACGGGATTTTTATTCATTTCTCTCGCCGCTCTCTCTCTCTCTCCTCTCTCTCTCTCTCTCTCTCTCTCTCTCTCCCTTCTCTCTTCATTTTCGGCCCCACTAGTCATCGGATCGACGATCCGAAGCTACCACGACGCTCATGGCGGAGTTCTTTACGCATCTACCGGAATGGATCGTTGGGGCATCGGAGTTTGAAATCATCCCAAATTTAGGGTAAGATCTTTTAATCTTCTTTTGGCCTTGTGGTAGTTATAGGAAATGATACAGAAGGAAAAATACTGATATTTAGTTCTGAAAAATATTGGTTTCAGGGTGTTTTGTAGGAGACCCTACGGGTATCGGGCTAGAGTACAGTAGGGGCTTTTCAGAGATAAGGTAAGTGATATATGCTATGCTAGGAAATTTCTAAATATTATGCAACGTGATTATTTACGAAAATTATGTGTTACAATATGGTGTGGCTTGAGTATATGTCTGTAATATGGGAGTATGTTTTATGAATTGTAGTTTCATGATTTTATGTATTTCAGTGCTATGATTATGTGAATTACAGTACCATGATTTTACTGATTTTATTACCATGATTATACGAATTACGTATACAGTATTATGATTATGTAATTCCAGTACTATGATTTACAGAGTTTAAAGCATGCCATGTTTTCTATTACCATAACATACAGAGTATACAGACAGAGCATTTACAGAGTATATATATAGACAGTTATACAGAGGTAGCATCGAGATGCTATAGTTACAGTATTTACAGTACAGAAAGAAAGCGTTATGGTAATTTTGAAAACATGATGAAAACAGTGAAAGAGTATATATGAATATGTATATAGTATTAGACCCTGTTGGACCATACAGTTTACAGAGCACTTTACCGTAGCTACATGCAGTATACAGTTTATAGAGTGCAACCGCCTATTCAGATAATAGGCTGTAGGTCGATCATATAGTGCCTTTGACGTGGACAGGCTCCCCATCAGATATGGGTAGAGGTGGGCAGATCGACCGAGGGAGTATAGTGATTTACCTGGTCGCCCAGCCAGTATAGATCCCGCCTACGGGCCGCACAATCCTGTCATGAGGGGTTAAATCATGACATACAGATATCCACAAGGGAAAGTTTACAATTATTATTATGTATATTTTGACTTACAAAGACAAGGGAATTACTTATGTATGTTAGAAGTATTTTGAATATTAACTTAAATACAGATGTGTTAAATGACACGAAATTGGTAATGAATATAATGATTTATACTGTATTTATAGATCCAGATGTACATGATTATACGGAAACGGATTTTTATGATATGATGACTCATTTGCCACACACTAGTAATAGCATATATCGCCTTACTGAGCGTTGGCTTATCCCAGTTGATTTAACATTTTTCAGGTGATCCAGGTAGGCGAGCAGATTAGGCTCGCAGGTAGAGAGGCGTTTGTGGTGCCCTGACAGCAAAGTGAGTATAGTGGAGGGTTTTTGTATTTGCCCTAACTAGTTGAGGGCAATTTTGGGGATTTAGTATCATATGAATACATTCTTTTGGGAAACATGATAGCACTCTGGTATTGTATAGTAGGGTATATCATTATGTATGGAAATGTTTAATTGTATTATGCTTCTCGCTGCTTAGGATAATATTATGGTATCAGAGTATGATAATTATTACAGTGGAAAAAAAAATCATGTTAATTAAGCAGGTCGTTACAATTATGTTGAAATGTATATATAATATGAAATGCCAGAAAATATGATTTTTCAAAATATTGTACTAGTTGGATGATATGTTATGGTGATAGGGTTCTAAGTTAAGTTATTTATTTTTCAGGATGGACCTTGAAGGCAGTAGTGCCCATGCTAATGGAAACGAGGGAGCTGGGCCCTCAGGAGCTGCAGGCGGTGATTCAAATGCAGTTTTATGTAGCGTGGCACAGCAGGTTATGGCTGAAATTGCCAGGAATTCCAGGGAGCTAGGTTGTTCGTTTGCAGGCCGCGATAGCTCGATTGAGAAATTCATTAAGATGAATCCTCCAGCTTTCTCAGAAGGAACTAATCCTGTTATCGCTGAAAACTGGGTGCAAGAGATTGAGAAAGTGTTTGCAGTGATGTAGTGTACGGAGGAGTAGAGGGTGCTGTTTGCTACCTATAGATTGACTGAAGAGGCCGAGAGATGGTGGACGGCAGTGAAACTCTTAGAGCAGCAGAAGACGGTACCTATGGAGATGACATAGGAGCAATTTAAAGAGATATTCTTCAATAGGTATTTTCCAGCCTCGTCCAGGGAAGCTAAGATCGAGGAGTTCCTGAATCTGAAGTAGGGACAGTAGACAGTGCATCAGTATGCGGCAAGGTTCATTGAACTATCTCGCTTCACCCCGTACATTATTCCAAATGAGGCGAAAAAGGTACGAAAGTTTGAAAGAGGTATGAGGAGAGAAATATATAAGCAGGTGTCGATATTGAAGTTGCAAGATTTTGCTGAGCTGGTAGATAGGGCCACTATAGCAGAGGTTGAAGAGTGATTAGAGGCTGAGGAGCAGAGACAGAAGAAGAGGTCCACACCTTTTGGTTCCCAGTAGGGAGTCGGTTGTGGTTCATGGAAGAGAGGTGGCTACTACAGAGACCAGAGGCAGGAGACAGAGAATCATGGTTTTCTGGGGATTCAGCCACTTCCAGTTTGCCCAACTTGTTGGAAGAGACATCTGGGGGAGTGTCGTGCTGGGTGAGGTATCTGCTACCGGTGTGCGGAGTCAGAGCATGTGATGAGGGATTGCCAGGCTCAGATTGGTGTTGCTCCTACTCCTAGACTTGCTCGAGGAGGTTATCAGGTCCCACGTGGAGGCCAATAGAGGAATATGGCTCCAACCAGGGTTTTTACTCTGACGCTGGGTGATGCTGAGACATCCGGCGACATGGTGACAAGTATGGTTAGTATGTTTTTATTTAAAGTCATTGCATTATTTGATTTAGGTGTCACACACTCGTTTGTATCTATGGGGTGTGTTAAATTGTGTAGGGCTGAAACACAATCACTAGATGTTGAATTATTAGTGGCTACATCGACCCGGTCAGCGGTGAGGTGTAGTAAGGTACTTCGTGGCTGTCCAGTTGATGTTTATGGGATAATTTTATCTGCTGATTTGGTGGTGTTGGACATGCATGAGTTCGATATCATTTTTGGCATAGATTGGCTAACAGCTAACTCTGCCATTATAGATTGTCGTGCGAGAGAAGTGATATTTAGACCTCTAGGAAGACTAAAATTCAGATTTAGAAGGTCACGAGTGCAATCTCTACCTCAGTTAGTTTCGGCTATTCGGGCGAGGAAACTACTTCAGAGTGGTTGTCAGGGATTCGTGGCTTTTGTGAAGGAAATGTTAGAGAATGAAATGAAACTTACTAATACGCCAGTATAAAAAGAATTTACAGATGTGTTTTCAGATGAATTACCAGGTTTGCCACCTGATCGTGAGGTAAATTTTCCTATTAATTTATTTCTAGGTACAGCGCCGATCTCTAAAGATATGCATTGATGCAGCATGGTAGGGTGGTGGCGTATGCTTCCAGACAGTTGAAAGAGTATGAGAAGAACTATCCTACCCATGATCTTGAATTGGCTGCAGTGGTACATGCATTGAAGATTTGGAGGCATTATCTGTATAGCGAGCGTTGTGAAAATTTCTCCGACCATAAAAGTTTGAAGTATTTCTTCTCTCAGAAGGAACTGAATATAAGACAGAGAAGGTGGTTGGAGCTTATTAAAGATTTCGATTGTACCATCAGTTATCACCTAGGAAAAGAAAATGTGATAGCTGATGCGTTGAGCAAGAAGTCTGCGAGACCAGTGGTAGCAGTTATGGAGATCTAGTATCCGATCATGATGGATCGGGAGAGACTCGTAAAGTTGGGTAGAGAGTGATCCTCCAGTGTGTATCGCCAGTTTAGTGGTACAACCTATGCTGTAGGAAAGGAGTAAAGCCGCTCAGAAGGAAGATCCAGAATTAGCAGAGGTATTAGTCAAAGTGCAGAATGGTCAGGGGGAGGAATTTTGTTTGTCAGATGAATGAGCTTTGCGGTTCCGTTCCAGGTTATGTATTCCTACCGATGTTGACATTAGGAAGACCACTTTAGAGGAGTCTCACAAATCTTTGTATACAGTTCATCCCGGTAGTACGAAAATGTACAGGGATCTGCGAGAGTTTTACTAGTGGAGTGGTATGAAGAAGAAGATTGCCGAGCATGTAGCACAGTGTCTGATGTGCCAGCAGGTAAAAGCTGAGCACTAGAGGTCGACGGGTCAGTTGCAGCCGCTATTTATTCCAGAATGGAAGTGGGGACATATATCCATGGACTTTGTTGCAAGGCTGCCATCGGCGTCGCATGACCAGAATGTGATTTGGGTGATCGTAGATCGATTGACTAAGACCGCCCTTTCCTACCTATCAAAATCAACTATTCCCTTAACCTTCTAGCGGAGGTGTATATTCATGAGATAGTCCGTTCTCACGGAGTGCCTGTGTCCATAGTGTCAGATCGAGACCCGCGTTTCACGTCACGTTTCTAGAAGAGTTTGCACGAGGCTCTAGGGTCTCAATTATCTTTTAACACGTCATTTCATCTTCAGTCAGACAGACAGACTGAGAGGACGATACAGATATTAGAAGATATGTTTAGAGCATGCATACTAGATTTTGGGGGTGGTTGGACTCAGTTCATACCGCTGGTAGAATTTGCATATAATAACAGCTATCAGACCAGTATTAGTATGACATCGTTTGAGGCTCTATACGGTAGGAGATGCTGTTCTCCTCTATATTGAGACGAAATGAGTGAGCGGCGAGTTGTGGGATTAGAATTAGTACAACAAGCATATGATAAGGTTCAGATCATCAGCTTATTGGTGTATTGAAGGGAGTAGATTTTTCTATAAATCATTTTTATAGAGAAGGGAATAAATTGATAGATGCGTTGGTTCGACAAGGTGCCATGGGGAGGAATAGTTTGTTTATAAATAGTAGTCAACTTCTTAAAGTTATCTAAAGTTTATATAGATTGGATAAGATAAGTACGACTTATATGAGGTATGTTTAGTTAGTTTCTTTTTGGTATTAGTATAGATTTATTTTTTTCTTTTGTTTGGTTTGATGTATGGGGTGTTTTTTATTTGGTTATTATGTAAG
The DNA here is from genome assembly GCF_029873635.1 of Malania oleifera. Taxonomy (NCBI): domain Eukaryota; kingdom Viridiplantae; phylum Streptophyta; class Magnoliopsida; order Santalales; family Ximeniaceae; genus Malania; species Malania oleifera. Next base: position 79,070,635 of record NC_080425.1, read on the forward strand.
TGCCGAGTGTTCTTTTGTTTTCACGGTATTCCTCCGCAATAAGTGAGAGTTATTCATAAAATTAAGAAAAGAGGTGCCGCCCTCTTTTACCTAAAAAAAAAAAAAAAACCAAAGAAAAAAAAAAATGTGCTACAATCACCTCCGCAAGCACCACAGTCAAAGTCTACTCCTTGTTCTTAATAATACTTAATTTGAGCTGGTGGGAAATTTTCTGTCCACAATTTATAAAAAAGTGCCAAGTATTATTAGTGGATTACGTGGCATCACTGGGGGCATGTATTTCTTAGTCCCAACATTAATTGCAGATTGGAGTTTTGAATCTAAACATAGAAAAATACGGGCTTATAGTTAAATGTTAAAATCGCAAGTCGTTGAAAAAAAAAAATTCCTCCTCAAATGAAATTCGCCTTCATGAAATAGTATACATTATTTGATGGTGTATAGCATATTGTAAATTGTTTGTCAATTGCACTTTCAAGAGCAATTCAAATATCTGATGTTTGAATTTGGAAGAGGTCTTGGATTTGGTATTAAATTTGAATAATACGTAATATAAGATTGTACTGAAATTTGTCCAAACCTGCCATCCAAGTTTGAATCAAAAGTCCGAAATTCATACTCTCGAACCCAAAGTGAGAGTATTTTGAAAAAAAACGAAGATAGCAAGATAGTTTTGAAAAAAAAAATATCAAAGAAATAGTCTAGATAAAGAACAAAAGAAAGAAGAAATACATATTTCAAATTGTATGCAAGTGTTAATATAAAAATCAAACAATTTTGTTTTCTTGAAATGTGTCTTTACGAATTTAAACGCTTTTGAATTGTATACAAGTTTTAATATAAAAATCAAACACTTTGTCTTATCTTGAATTGCGTCTCTACGAATTTAAATTGTTTTTGTACCAACATCATTTTAATTTATGAAAAGCCCATATATTTAATATTAATGCATAAGATAGATAGAAGACCCAAATTAAGAGTAGGAACGTAGGCCAAAAAAATAACCTAAAGCCCAGCTTAGGTCTCGTGAATGTCATGTTTGATTTGTGGAATGAAATGAGGTAAGAATGAAATTGAATGCACGGATGTTTGAATTGAGAGAACAAAAAAAAACAAACGAAAACTCAATTTCATTCCACCCGATTCCGTTCTATTCCCATCTACCAAATATGCAACGAGGAAATTAAATAAGAAAAATGTGAGGAATTGAACTTCAACTATGAGGTAATGAATAAAGACATTAGCAATGGCTATGCGGGCAGCAGTAGGCAGTAGGATGACACAAGATTGGGCGTCAGCTAATGTTATTTTAAGGTTTCACACCTCATTTTCACACTAATATATGTACTACACTTACATAAAGAAGTCACAAATAGAGGCAGGAGAGAAAAACGAAGAAGAGAGGGTGAGGGGTTGGACCTAACAAGGCACCAACCCTTTTTCCTCATTTCAACTGAGAAGACCCAAAGAGGTCTAACCCTTGGACATCCATGAGCTTCTTTATTTGAGTGTAATGTCACAGATGGTCTCGCCCTCACCAACCGCCAAGAGGAATGCTTTGGTTTGGAGAGCATGATGAAACCCAGTTTCTTTTTTCACTAATCTGTGTTTGGGCGTTTGAAACTTGAGTTTGCATTTACAAAATTGTTATTATTTTCGTTAAAGCTCACGTAGATTCAAATCTGGAACGTTAGATTTTTGCCTCCAAAGGCATCCTTTAAACTTATTTCCTAAGATAAGCTAGACTGCTAGAGGCTTAGGTATGCAGTGTGAACGAACTGTGAAGTACAGAGGATGCTCTAGTGCTTACGCGTGAAATCACGTTTGAATCTTGGGCGGACAGAAAAAGTGGCAATCTATGAATATAACACATTCCTAACTTCGATTGAACTCAAAGCTCATATCATGCACACAGCTGAGATAGAAACTCAAAGCTCATATCATACACAGCTGATATAGACTTTGGAAGATGACATTTGTGCCTCTTAACAGTACCATCTGAAGGCTCACATCGTATTCACACTGATATATATATATATATATTATTTTATTTTTACAAAAATCCAAATTTATTTATAGCTTTCATTTATGTCGGAGGAAAACCGTGCTTACAAATATGCCACAAGAGATTTACAAATAAACTAACAAAATTAGCCCAAGCATCAAAATCAAAACAAGCCAATCATAGCTCAGTCTTCGTTTCGTATTAGCTTGATTTTGTAATTCTTATTATGTTATTGGCTGTTTAGTGTAACTCTGGCAATTCAAAAACAAATTTGAGTAGGCACTGAGAAAATTTTTAAGACTGAGGTGCATGCAGGATAGCATTATGGAATCAAACAGCCAAAGATCCTAATTCTCAAAAAAATTTAAAAAATAGATAAATAAATATGCATACATGTACGTAATTATGTAATTGATTTGATTTAAATATCTCCGCGGTTATAAAAGTATATAATTATTTAGTTAGTTACACATATCATTTGAAATTAAAAATTATATGTGCAATGAATTTTATAGTTTGGATATCTATGTATATACTTTTGTAATATGTTAATAGTTTGGTTCGAATATGCAAGTATTTACGTAACTATATGTACATAATTGGTTTGTTTTTCTTATGAGAATACGTAATTATACGATTATAATTGTATACAATCGATTGAATTCATTTATGCAAATCAGTTAATATGTCTGCATGCATGTACGTAATTACAGAATTGATTGATCAAGATATATCCATAATTTATAGATCTATACATGATCATTAGTATTGGCTACAACTATATCTTAAAACTAAACTATATAATTGATTACAAAATCAATATTATAATTCAAAAATTTATATACATAATTTTTTAATTGTAGATATATCGATTTAAATATATATGTTCATAATTATATAATTATGAGTGTACATTATTAGTTGAATTCGGTTATGCAAATCAATTAATATGCATGCATACATATATTTAATTGCGTAACTTATTGGCTAAGATATATCTATAATTATATTGATATGTAATTACAGTATTGATCGTCACTTAACAGTTAGCAGTACCATAAAGTGGTGGGAAAAGTAGTAGGTTTACTTTGACCTCTCATCTAGTTAGCAGTATGAAACTTAAAATAGAACCAAATCTCATGAATGGAATTACATTTTTGCATTTGATTTGTAGAAATGAGGATTTCCGATCAAATTATGATTTTTACGAATGGGGGAATCAAGATTTCAATCTTGATAGACTAGAATCGATCTTCATTCCATGGAATCAGATTCATTTTATAAGAAAAAAATTAAAAATAACAGCAAACGCTAGCAATACTAATTATTAATACTAGTACAATAAAAATAATAACAATAATAAATAATATTTATTATAGTAAAATAATAATGACAACAAGAACACTATTAAAAATAAAAGGCCAAAAACAATAATTATTATTTTAAGGATAATATTTACTATAAAAATTATAACAATTAATAATAACTACAATAAAAATAGAATCTACTATTGTAAAATAATAATAACAACAAGAGCAATAATAATAAAAAAAATAAAATAATTATTAGTATTTTAATGATAATAATTACTATAAAAATAAGGAAATAGCAATAACAACAATCAAAAATAATAATTACACTAACAATAATCATTAAAATGAAAATAATAAAAAATAATGATCAAACAAAAAAAGCAAATAATAATACTAGTTACAATAACAATAATAACAACCACAACAATATTAACAATAAAAAGGGCCAAAATAATCACTATTATTATTTTAAAGATAGTAATTAGTATAAAGATAAGAAAAACAAAAAAATAACTACAATAAAAATAATATTTATTATTTTAAAATAATAACAACAACGAGAACAGTAAGAATAAATAAAGGAAAAAATAATAAAAATTATTACAAATAAAAAGTAATAATTACACTAACAATAATCACTATTATGAAAATAATAAAGCAAAACAACAACAAATAATTATTATTATAAAACTAATAACAACTAATAATAATTACAATAACAATAATAACAACTAATAATAATAATAATAATATTTATTTCTATTAAAATAATAACAAGACAAGGACAATAATAATAAAAGAAATGCAAAAATATTAATAATTACTCTTTAAGGACAATAATTATTTTAAAAAATAAAAATAATAATGACAACTAATAATAATTAAAATTTCAATTATAACAAAAAGAACAATAATAATAATAAAAAGGGAAAAAAGTAATTATCATTATTTTTATGATAATAATAATTATAAAAATGAAAAATAATAACAATAATAAAAATAATATTAAAACTAACAAAAATATTATTACAAAATAAAAAATAATACAAAACTAAATAATTATGTTTTAGGTATTTTCAATAAAAAAAGTTCTATTTTCATTATAGAAGCCATTAAATAATACCAAATGTTGGAAAAAAATTGAAACTAAATTCTTATAGTCATTTAGGTAATAATGTTAAAACTAAAAAAATTATTATTACAAAATAAAATAAATTTAAAGTTAAATAATTATGTTATAGGTATTTTTAATAAAAAAAAATGTCTATTTTCATTATAGAATCCATTAAAGAATTCCAAATGTTGGAAAAAAAAATAAAAACTAAATTCTTACAATCATTCATGTAATAATATTATAACTAACAAAAAATATTATTACAAAATAAAAAATAATAAAAAATTAAATAATTATGTTTTAGGTATTTTCAATAAAAAAATGACTATTTTCATTATAGAATCCATTAAAGAATACCAAATGTGGGAAAAAAAAATTAAAAATAAATTCTTACAATCATTTCATGTAATAACCAAATGCAATAATTGCATTGCATGACCAATTCGATTTTTACCTTAATTCCATTATTTTCTTATTTCAATATTTCAATTTCATACTGCAAATTAAATAGACGCAACACTATTTATTTAAAATTTAAAGGGAAGTTGAAGAGGTTTGAAACAATTGTAAAGGATGTAATTCTTGAATTCATGATAACCTTAATTATAAAGGCCTTTCACCTTATGAAGCCCTCCTTCTATAAGGGAAGAAGGGTGGCCAAGTTAAATATGAAAATATACATCAAAATACACTCTGAAGTTCTCTAACCATTGTTTGATTATCTCGTTCCTCCATTTTTCTTTTTTCTTTTTTTTAACACGAACAATGATAACGGTACTTTGATAAAGGCATGCACTAAATATTTTAAGTTTGCCCTTGGAAGTAGACTGTTCCTTGTCCTACTTTGCCTTTTTTTCATATAAATCTAATGATGTATATTTTTTTACTTGTGTAGGTATTTTTTTAGTTGTCTTTATAAAAGTATAATTATCAGTCACTCCATAATGAGAATGTCACTAATGAATCGGTTGCAGTACAATCATAAGAAATAGCATTAAGGAGATCTCAAAGAGAAAGGAGATAAACTATTTCAGATGATTATTCCGTATATCTGCAAAAATCTGATTATGATTTACGAACAAGTAAAGATTTAATTTCATTTTCACAAGCCATTGAAAGTAGTGATTCTGAAAAATGGATCAATGCTATAAATGATGAGTTGAAATAATGGAGAAAAATAAAGTTTTGTATGTCGTTGATTTTCCTGAAAGTTTTAAGACAGTCGGATGTAAGTGGATTTTTAAGACCAAACACGACTGCAATGGCAATGTTGAACAACATAAAGTTAGACTTGTTGCAAAAGGTTTCACTCAAAATGAAAGTATTGATTATAAAAGGCGTTCTCTCCTATATCGAAAAAGGACTCTCTTAGGATCATAATGTCTTTGGTAGCTCATTTTGATTTGGAGTTACACCAAATGGATGTGAAAACTACTTTTCCGAGTGAGAATTTAGATGAAGAGGTTTATATAGATCTACTTGAAGGTTTCTTGATTAAAGGAAAGGAGAATATGGTATGAAAATTAAAGAAGTCAATTTATGCACTTAAACAAACTTCCAGACATTGGTATCTTAAGTTTAATGATACCATCACGTCCTTTGGATTTAAGGAAAATACCATGGATCGGTGTATATATCTAAAGGTTAATGGGAGCAAGTTTATTTTCTTGATTCTATTTGTTGACGATATATGACTTGCCAGTAATGATCTTGGTTTACTGAATGAAACTAAGAGATTTCTTTTTATAAACTTTCATAGCTCGTGAGTTAGCTTGCATTAAATTTAGTTCATTCTCATTCATTTCATCTAAAGATTTGAGGAACTCGATCAACGTTTAGTAAATTCCATTGGAACAAAGTCCCCTTATTCAATTACTTCCCAAGCCCTCCAGTCAATGGATTTAATGAAGATGGTCATTCGTTGTTTCCAGGCGGTGTAATCAACACCACAGAACAATGGAGGTCTTGACAATGAACAACCTTTACAAAATTGGGACACACCAAGTTGAGTCATTGCAATCTTTATGCAAACGCGGTTAAGCTTATTGCAACCGGGCTCTGATACCAATTATTGGAATTGGTGTAATCCCAAAAGGGGGATGAATTAGAGGTTTTAAAATTTTAGGTTAATAGCCACAGATAGTAAAACTCAACCTAGGGTCTTTACTAAACAATTCCAATTCAATAAATGAAATTCTAATAAGCCAAACAGATAAATCAGCTCCAGTATATTTCAAGCAATCACAAATAAATTTCTGAATGTCAGTGCAATCAATATGGCAGATAAAGATAAATAACTAAGTGCAGGAAGTATAAATATCAAGGTAAGATTGACACTAGATATGTTATCGAGGTTCGGCAATAGTGCCTACGTCCCTGCCTCAAACTCACAAGCAAGAGGATTCCACTGATACTCTCTTAACAGGTGGAGGGTCATCGACTACAACCTCCTCACCTCAGGTTAGATTACAGGGCTAACCCCAACCTACAACTACACCTTATAGGATGGTGCTCATAGTTCTCCTAACTGGGTTTGAACCAGTCTGGGACTTTCTTAACCAGGTCTAAGTCTATCCAGTGCATGTTACAGGCCAATGTAATCCTCTTCTGACCACGTATCAGGAATACAACAATAATAAAAATATTGTGTACAAAAATAATGCTTCTCCAATAAGCAAATATGTACCACAATATAACTAATGCACTCACAAATGATAAAGATTTATACTCAAGCGAGACCTTGTAACTCTATATGTCAACTCTTAAGAATGTGTGTGTACGATCGGGAAAATTTTAACTATTTAAAATAATGAGGAAGATAATAAAAGGAAAAAGGAGAAATAGAAGAAAAGGGAAAAGAAATTTTAAAAAGGAAACAAACAAGCCGTCGTCAACGAACTTGATTTTCTCGTCAATGAGCAATCTTCTGAGCCTCGTTGCCGAGTATGAATGTCTCGTCGACGAGGGTTTACTGAGAGAGGTTTTCATATTTCTGAAATTCTTCGACGAACTCCCTATTTCATCCACGAGCGCTGTTCTTGGGCTCATCGACGAATCTAGATGTCTCACTGACGAGGCCACATGGCAGGTTGCCTATAAATAGGCAAAAAACATATTTTTAGCGAAGGAATTCATTTCTCCTTCTGTTTCTCTCTCTCTAAAAATGGTCCCTCTGCCCTCTCTCTTCAAATCCATCTCGGATTTAGTTTGGTTCAACGATCGGAAGCTACCATGAGACTCCTGAGAAGATTCTCTGCAACATAGGTAGAGCAGACTTTTGATTTGAGAGGTTTGGAAAACATCCCAAAACTAGGGTAAGTGAGATAATTTAAGATTTTATTATTATTTTGAGATATTTGGAACATAGGAAGTATTATATGGGTATTTTTCTAAGATTTGAGGAAGTTGGAATTTTTGGAATACAAGGTTTAGTTTTGTTCGGTTTAGGCAGGAAACCCGGGGAACAGGTAAGGGGAAATACTTTATGACATATTTTTACTAATTTTTAATTGGATAATTTTGGGTATAAAATTTTATATATATTTAGGTAAATTATACTGAATGGTGCAAGAAATGAAAATATGGTTTTGATTATATTTTATATTGAGAAAAATCGTGTGGCATGAAACCAACTTTGCTAATTAAATGGTTATGAGTACTGTGGAATGATGAATCATTGTGATTGCAAATATTGTTGGGTTGCGAATTCTGGTTGATTGTGTATACTGTGGTAATTGTGTGGATGTATTTGAATTGTTGAATTTTTTATTGATTTGTATTGTGGTTCATGTAAATTACGATATAATGTTGGCAGTGGTATGAGGAGGTCATTATATCGTACTTGGTATAATTGTCATATAACGTTGGCAGTTGTATGAGGAAGTTGTTATATGAGCATTTATACTCTGGGGAGGGGGGGGGGGAACATTGGCAGTGGTATTAGAAGTTTGTTTACCTATTTACCATGAACAAGGTGGTTTGTGCTGTAATTTGTGTGTTGGTTGTCCTGTGTGGACCATGAAACCTGTGTGGTTAATAGTTCTATGTGGACTAGTCCTGTGTGGACATGTATGTTATATGTTTGATAGTCCTATGTGGACCAGTCCTGTGTGAACACGTACTTTATATGGATGGGAGTCCTGTGTGGACATCATATTTTGTGTGTTTATGGACCCTATGCGGGTATGCTTGAAGACTGTGTGGATTATCTTGTATTGATTGATTGTGGTAGGCATATATGTGTGGAACTCTGTGAAATAATTGCCATGGGTCATATGTAACTTTAATTACTTAAGTATTTATGGTAAAGTTAAATTCTCCACCCGAGGGCTTGTTGAGGAAGGCGAGAACTCTAGTAATTATTTGTAGATACTAGAGTAGAGGGAAGCCACTTGTATGGGTGGGTGACCTTCCCTATTTTCAGAGACTTTACCTGGATACATAACCCGAGGGCTTACTGAGAAAGGTAACTGCCTTGGTGTTAGCAATAGAGCAGAGGGAATTTACTTGTATGGGCAGGTAGACTTCCCTATTCTGGGGAATTACCAGTAAGAAAAATTATGTATGTGGGCATGTGATTGGGTGATAGAGAAATTGACAATGGTGTGATTATGAACGCGCTATCTTGGCTGCTATTGGTGGTGAAATGCATTTGTATGGATATTTTAACTATATATTAGACACTTTAGCCATACACTGTTGTAAATTATTTTTTCCTTACTGAGAGGTGTCTCACCTCGTCAATTTATTAATCTTTTCAGGTCTTCCAGGTGATCGAGCTTAGAAAGCTTCAGGGCAGGGTAGTTTTGTGAGTAAATAAAAGGAAATGATATGTATAGTTTTATGTTTAATTATTCTTGTCATGTAATATGGAGAATTTGGTTGTACTTTTTGGGTTTTTTTAAGTGAATTTAGAAATCTGGTATTATGTTTGAGGTTATTTAATTATTTTTGCTGTGTGAATGATATCAAAAATGCTTGTTGGTCTCATAACACTCTGAGCCTCATGTGGCGGGTCTGGGACATTATAGTTGGTATCAGAGCATAACGGTATTGCAGATTTTAGAAGGATTACTACCAGAGTATAGGTTTGAGTTGAATAAGGGTGGGAATGGGTAGATTAGGGTATAGGCAGGAGTTTGAGCTTGTTTCCTAACTTGGAGGCATAAATCCCTTGATAGACTTCTATGATTTTATGAATCAGTCTATGGTTTCAAAAAATCAAGGTAAATCCATTGACGGTGATGTTTCTGAGTGTCGAAACTGAAATTTGGAATTTGAATTTGAAAGTTAAGATGATTGTGGATAAATGGATGTTGGATATTTAATTGAGAATTTGGATATTAAATTAGTTTCATGTTTTGTGATTATGTCGAATCTATTAAGATGTGGAGATTCTAAATTGCCTTTGTTGTATATTTATATTTAGGGATGGATCCTAGAGGCAAAGGCGTGGATGAAGGAGGAGGAAGTGAATTGGGAGCTTTCAGTGGGGATGAGATTGACACCTTTTGTTTGTTGCGAGGAATAGCTCGTCAGGTTAGGGAAGAGATAAGTGAGACTTCGGGGGATTAAGCTACCCACCAGTGCACCAGGGTTGCACAATTGATCAATTCACCTGTCTAAAACCCTCGTCTTTTGAGGGTGGTACGGATCCGATTAAGGATGAGATGTGGATGCAAGAAATGGAGAAGATATTGACAGTGTTGAACTGCACCGAGGAGCAGAAGGTTCTTTTTGTCACCTTCAAACTGGCCGAAGAAGATGAACGGTGGTGGCATGCAATGAAGCTGTTGGAGGAACAACGAGTGGTACCTATAGTGATGACATGGGGTCGTTTTCAGTAGGTCTTCTACAACCGATACTTTCCTGCCACCACCAGAAATGCGTAGGCGGAGAAAATTTTCAGCTTGACTCAGGGGCGCCTCACTGTTCAGCAGTATGCTGCTAAATTTTTGGAATTATCTTGTTTTGCACCTTCCATGGTTCCAAATGAATACCAAAAGGTTAGGTGGTTTGAAAGGGGCCTGAATCAAAGGATTCATGAGCATATGACATGTTTGTAGATTCAGGATTTCGCAAAACTGGTGTAGAAAGATATTGTTGCAGAGTCGAGTCTGCAGAGAGGTACAAGGACATCAGAACGAAGGAAAAGGCCAGCGTCTCCTCGTTCCCAAGAAAATTTCAGACAAGGATCGTGGAGAGGAGACAGAGATGCTACAGGTCAGGGGTCAGAAAGAAATAATCAGGGACGACAGGGTGATTCGTCATGCCCCCACTATCCTAGATGTAACCAGCGACATTGGAGAGAATGTTGGAGTAGGGGATGTCGTATGCTATAGATGCGACAAACATGGTCACATAGCTTAGGAATGTTAAGAACCATCGAACAATACACCAGCTCTGAATCAAAACCAGAGGAACAACCCGGTGCCTCACAGCGGCGGTGCCCCGACATGTGTCTATATGTTGGGTACACCTGAAGAGGGCAACATTAAAGGCCCAGGTAATATGTTTATATTAGTATGTGTGTTAATTTTGTTTGATTTTGCAAGTTTCGGGGTTGCATATGTTTGATTTGATTGAAATGTACGAATGTCTTTAGTTAGCTTTTTGGTTGTGAAAATTGGTGATTAACGAATTTCAAGGACAAAATTATTTTAAGGAGGGGAGAATGTAACGATCGGGAAAATTTTAACTATTTAAAATAATAAGGAAGACAATAAAAGGAAAAAGGAGAAATTGAAGGAAAGGGAAAATAAATTTTATAAAGGAAACAAGCAGGCACTCGTCGACGAACTGGATTTTCTCGTCGACGAGCAATCTTCTCAGCCTCGTCACCGAGTATGCATGTCTCGTTGATGAGGGTTTACCGAGAGAGGTTTTCATATTTCTAAAATTCATCGACGAGCTCCCAGTTTAGTCCACAAGCAGTGTTCTTGGGCTCGTCAACGATTCCAGATGTCTCGTCGACGAGGCTATGTGGTAAGTTGCCTATAAATAGGAAAAAATCATATTTTTAGCAAAGGAATTCATTTTTCCTTCTATTTCTCTCTCTAAAAACAGTCCCTTTGCCTTCTCTCATTGAATCCAGCCTGGATTTAGCCCGGTTTGACGATTGGAAGCTACCATAAGACTCTTGAGAAGATTCTCTGCAACATAGGCAGAGCAAAATTTTGATTTGAGAGGTTTGACAAACATCCCAAAACTAGGGTAAGTGAGATAATTTAAGGTTTTATTATTATTTTGAGACATTTGGAACATGGGAAGTATTATATGGGTATTTTTCCAAGAGATTTAAGGAAGTTGAGATTTTTCGAATACATGATCTCATTTTGTTCGGTTTAGGCAGGAAACCCATGGAAAAAGGGGAAATACTTTATAATAAATTTTTACTAATTTTTAATTGGATAATTTTTGGGTATAAAATTTTATATATATTTAGGTAAATTATATTGAATGGTGTAGGAAACAAAAATATGGTTTTGATTATATATTATATTGGGAAAAATCGTGGCATGAAACCAACTTTGCTAATTCAATGAATGTGAGTACTATGGAATGATGAATCATTGTGATTGCGAATATTGTTGGGTTGCGAATTCTAGTTGGTTGAAAATATTGGTTGATTGTGTATACTGTGGTAATTGTGTGGATGTGTTTGATTGGTCGGATTTGTTATTGATTTGTGTCGTGGTTTATGTAAATTGCGATATAACGTTGGCAGTGGTATGAGGAGGTCGTTATATCGTACCTGCTATAACCGTCATATAACATTGACAGTGGTATGAGTAGGTCATTATATGGGCTGGAGGGGTTAACATTGGTAGTGGTATGATGAGTTTGTTTACCTATTTACCATGAATAAGGTGGTTTGTGCTGTAATCTGTGTGTTGGTTGTCTTGTGTGGATCGTGAAACCTGTGTGGTTGATAGTCCTGTGTGGACATGTATGTTATATGTTTGATAGTCTTGTTTGGACCAGTCCTGTGTGGACATTGTATTCTGTTTGTTTATGGACCTTGTGTGGGTATGATTGAAAACTATGTGGATTATCTTGTGTGGATTGATTGTGGTAGGCATATATGTATGGAACTTTGTGAAATAATTATCATTGGTGGCATGTAACTTTAATTACTTAAGTATTTATGGTAAAGTTAAATTCTCCACCTGAAAGCTTGTTGAGGAAGGCGAGTACTCTGGTAATTATTATTGAATACCAGAGTAGAGGGAAGCCACTTGTATGGGCGGGTGACCTTCCCTATTTTCGAAGACTTTACCTGGATACATAGCCCGAGGGCTTACTGAGAAAGGTGAGTGTCCTAGTGTTAGTATTAGAGCAGAGGGAATCTAATTGTATAGGCGGGTAGACTTCCCCATTCTCGGGAATTACCAGTAACAATAATTATGTATGTGGGCATGTGATTGGGTGAAAGAGAAATTGACAATGGTGTGATTATGAACGCGTTATCTTGGCTGCTATTGGTGGTGAAATGCAATTGTATGGATATTTTAATTTATATTAAACAGTTCAGCTACACACTGTTATAAATTATTTCTTCCTTACTGAGAGGTGTCTCACCTTGTCAATTTATTAATTTTTTTAGGTCTTCAAGGTGATCGAACTTATAAAGCTCCAGGGCAGGATATTTTTGTGAGTAAATAAAAGGAACTGATATGTATAGTTTTATGTTTTAATTATTCTGGTCATGTAAAATGGATAATTTGGTTGTACTTTTTGGGTTTGCTTATGTGAATTTAGATCTCTAGTATTATGTTTGAGGTTATTTAATTATTTTCGCTGCGTGAATGGTATTAGAGATGCGTGTTGGTCTCATAACACTTTGGGCCCCACGTGGCGAGTTTAGGGCGTTACTCTGTGTGTGTGTGTGTGTGTGAGTGAGTGAGTGAGTGAAACCTTTGATTCAAGATAGTATATTCAATAAATGAATAATCAAAGGAACTTTAAAACCCCAAGCGAATATCTCAAAAATATTTTTCAAATATTAAGCACATTTGATATTTAGGGTTTAATCTTGCAAACACTTTTATCAAAGATAATATGTAAGCTTTCAAGTCTTGCAATGAGAATGCCAAGACTCATAAGCAAAGAGGAGATTTTCCCAATCAATATTTATCTATATGAAATAATATGGGTACAATCACAATAGCAAACTCTCAAGAAGGATTTTCATATGTGTATGGTTATATGAGAGTATATGCCAAGAGATATGATACATGAATATGCTAATCAACAATGAAAAGCAAACTCTCTTCAAGTTGCCATTGATTTGCAAGTGAGGAGTATAAAATTAAAGCTCTCTTCTAAAAGAAATTTTAACATGCAAGAACAAATGAGAGTATGTAAAATATGCTTGAAAATTGAGAGAATGTAAGAAATAAGAGTATATAATTTTTAGAGAGCATTTTGCTAATTAAATTTCTAATTTTCTTGCTAATCAGGACAAATGAAGGAGTATATATAATTTTCCCAAAAAATATAACCATTAGGGACGCGACCGGTATTTTGAGAAAGTTTAATTAAAAATTAACCTTAATTAGCGCGGTAAAAAAATTGAAGAACTTGAGAGGCTCGATCGACCAAGGGGTTCGTTAGTTGACTATTCAAGCTAAAGATTTTACTTTTTATGCTAAGCTCAGTTGACCAAGAGACGATTCGGTTAGCTGACAGAAGGAAACACCGAACCCTTCGTAGGTTCGGTCGACCAAGGAAAAAGACTAGTCGACTCCTTATGTGGTTTGGTCAACCGCGACAATTTTGTACTGTGGCTGGTTGACCTAGAAGGGGGGAAAGTGAAAATTTCAAGGGCCAGTTGACCGAGGACATTACGTTCACATTGGGTCGATTGATTGAGCCTTAGTCAAATTTTGACATTCAGCAAACAGTGCGGTTGGTCAAGTGATGGATGTAAAACATGAATGGTTTGGTTGATCGAGAACATTAAAAATTCAATATTTTACCCTTAATTTGACCCTAAATTTATTCTAAAATATTTGTAGGATTTAGACAATTTTTTAAAAGGTTTTAGGTGAAAGGTTTGGTCCTTATGGTCAATTTATGGCATTTGAACATAAGATCCTATCATGCATGCAGATGCATTATTACAGATCATATTATTACAGACCTAGAAATTTAAATGCATTTACAAATAGAAATGAAAATCATCTTCATCCTTTTGCTCTTCATGTTTCCATGCAAGAAGTGATCTTTTGGCTCCTTAGAGCTTTGATAGTACCTCCACTCTTCGTGCTATCTAAGAGAAATACTTGTTCAAGTACTAGGTGCACAAGTGAGATACCTTGCATTTGTCATGATCAAAACAAGATATGACTTATAAAGTCAATAGTCACTACCATTCACGACCTTGAGGAGACTAAGGTAGAAGATTACCTTACTTTTTCATCTTTTGAAGTGCACTTTTAAAATTGAAAGAGCTTGTTGAGATTTCTAATAATATTTTTATTGGGTTTTTCAACTATAAGCTTCATGTTGAGAATTCCACTTGTAAGCTTGTCTCACATTGAAAAATTAAAGTAGATAATAGGTGCTTATATACATGGATGGACCCAAGACCCAATTAGCTTGAGCTTTTGGGTGAAATTGGTGTTCACCCATGTGTATCAAGCCCACCCATGGGCTCCTCCGGTCTTAACAAGTGGTATCAGAGCTCAGTTGGATCAGAAAAGCTAGATCGGAAGTGATCTCGAAATTTGGAACTCTATCCAGTAGATCAAAATTGTGTTTTGAGACCACCATCGCATTCAGCTCACCGAGACAAAGAGAAGGGTGCAATCTGGAGCTCGAATGGAGTTATGTAGAAGAAACACTCGCCCCCATGCGCCTCGCCAGAGCAAGACATGTCTCCATGCGTCGGCGACACGCTGTAAGCATCTTCCTAGCCCGAACCGCCTCTACCGGACCCGAAAAAACTCTCAGACACGGGTGAACCCGAGATCCGAACCACGAACCGAATCCGACCCGCTGCTCATAACCGGCCACGTCAGCTGGCATGCCAGCGAAGCGCGACGTCAGCAGGCCACTAACATGTCATCAAGTGGGCCCCACTTCCACATAATTCGGTGGGCCCACTGCCACATTAGCAGCACGTTGTAGTACCATGTCAGCAGTTTGACCAGGTTTGACTAAAAACTTTGACTGAGTTTTTCGGAGTCGTTTTGGGTCTGTTTTTCGAGCGACTCGAACCATTTCTAGGGCTTTTGATCATTCTGGATCCAACCGTACTATCCATTTGAGCTAATTCCATCTCTAGATTAGCAAATCAAGATGTCAAATGAAAAGAGCTCAAAAATCAAAATGTTCAACGGGAACAATTTCGGTTTTTGGAAGATACAGATAGAAGACTATTTGTTTAGGAAGGAATTGTACTTACTATTGAAGGGTAAGCCAACATCCATGAATGAGGATGAGTGGGAGTTGTTTGTTTGAAAAGCCCTTGAAGCCATTAGAATGACATTGTCGAAATCTATGGCGTTCAATATCAAGCATATAACATCCACCAAGTCTCTGATGGATGCGCTCTCTAATATGTACGAGCAGCCTTCTGCCGCAAACAAGGTACATCTCATGAAAAGACTATTTACGATGAACATGTCTGCAGGTGAGAGTTTCAGCAGACATCTGAATAACTTCAATGAGTTGTCTGATCAACTCGCCTCAGTCGGGATAACGTTTGATAATGAGATTCGGGCTCTACTGATTCTCAATCAGTTGCCTGAAAATTGGAATGGTATCGTCACTGCCATCAGTAGCTCCGCAGGAAAATTGAAGCTTGTATACGATGAGGTCATCAACATAATTTTGACGGAGGAAATAAGAATGCAGCCAAACCATAGCTCCAATTCGAGTTCAGACTTGAACATGGAGAGTCAAGGTAGAGGAAACAGGCATGGACGATCAAACAACTGCGGAAAATCTAGCCCCAAACGGTCAAAATTCGAAAATCCCAGAGGTACTCAGGACACAGGTTCCTAGAGCACTAAAACTATTGAGTGCTGGAATTGTGGAAAGACTGGTCATTACAATAACTAGTGCATGAGTCAGAAGAAAGAATTCGAGACGAGGGCAAAGTCAGAAGAAAATATTGCTTCCAAGAATGATAAGATGTTGATATGCTCTTTGGAGAGCAAGCAGGAGTCTTGGGTCTTAGACTCCGGACCCTCATTTCATGCCATAAGTTGCAGAGATTGCCTAGAGGAGTACACACCAGGTAATTTTGGTAAGGTGTACCTTGGCAACGATCAACCTTACGACATAATCGGCAAAGGAGTTGTGAAGATCAATATAAATGGGTCAGTATGGAAGCTTAAGGATGTCAGGTATATTTCAGACCTGAGAAGGAATTTGATCTCAGTGGGTTAGCTGGCTGATAAGGGATACACAACGAAATTCATTAGTGATGAATGGAAAGTCTCAAAAGGTGTACTAACGATTGCGTGAGGTAAGAAAAGCGGAACACTTTTTCTAACCTCCAATGCCTCCATGTCTATTTTAGTTGCTGCAAGAAATGACGACAGCAACATCTAGCACCAACAACTTGGTCACATGAGCGAGAAGGGACTCAGGGTGATGCACACAAAGGAAAAATTAAGTGGTCTACAGTCAATGCAGGTTGACATGTGTGAGGATTGTATAGTCAGGAAACAGAAGAGGGTTAGTTTCCAGATAAACACCCATGAATGTGTTGGGACACATCAGCAGAATACTGAGAATCCTTAGGTGGAAGAACCAGTGGAGCAGATTGTCGCACCACCATCTCCTACTCCAGTTCCAGAGCTTAGGAGAGCTACTCGGTCATATATACCAGACATAAGGTATATTGATTACTTACTTCCTACAGATGGAGGAGAGCCTGAATGCAATGATAAAGTATGTCACGTGGCAGATACGAGCAAGTGGGAGCTTGCGATAAAGGATGAGATGAAGTCCCTCACCTTCAACAGAATGTGGAAGTTGCCCAAAGGCCTTCATAACAAGTGGGTGTACGGAATCGAAGAGGAGTATGACGGCTCCAGAATTTACAAGCCTCAGTTGGTGGTCAAAGGCTTTGAGCAGAAGGAAGGGATTGACTACACCGGCATTTTTACACCAGTTGTGAAGATGACAACCATCAGATTAGTCCGCAGGAATCGAGTAGACAGGAAGATGGTGACTACAGAGAAGCTGAAGTTGTGTTCAACTTCAGTTGGTCTTCATGCCTGAAGACATATTATGAGCACATCATTTATTCATGATATTCTGGTTGAGGAGGTGTCTCTGTCTCCAAGTGGGAGATTGTTAGAGATGGAGTCAGAAACACAGCTGGAGACATGTTGAGCTGAGTCAGAAAATGCGTGCTTTTATTCTCCATTAATCTCTTAATTTTAAACTTCCAATTTATATTGATTTGTATTGATTATCATTTAAACTTCCAAGCCTATAAAAAGAGGGTTGTGGAAGATGTTTTATATAGCACTGTAGTGCAGAACAGCACAGAGAGAGTGCAAAGAGAGCAAAGAAGCTCAGAAGAGCTGAAGAAAGGAGGAAGAGAGAGAGAGAGACAGAGAGAGAGAGAGAGAATTGTAATATTTTCCGGCGAGTTATTGAATAGTTGGTGTGTGCTCCGTGGACGTAGGTCGTTATTGACCGAACCATGTAAATTTCTTGGTATCACTTTGATCTGGATGCTCACAGGGTCCTAACAAGTGGTATCAGAGCCGACGGTTCATAACTCTAGATGAGCGACATCATAAAATTCAAGACGGGAAGCTAATTCTCCTAATGTGCTAACAGTTGGAGGACCAAGCGTGTGGCTGAGGCCAATAAGGATCATCTAGGCTGCGGATGGATCCGAATAGGGTCAAGAAGTGGGAGGTAGGATTGGTTTGGAGGCATGTGGAATGCAATCTGAGGCATGTAAGACGCCAGTGGTAAGGTCCACTTGAGCAACTATTGGAGAATTGTCCCAGAAGGGAGATGGTTTCCGTTCAAGGGGGAGCAGGAACTCACAAGTGAGGGGAGATATTGTTGAGAATTCCACTTGTGAGTTTGTCCCACAATGGAAAATTAAAGTAGATAATAGGTGCTTATATACATGGATGGACCCAAGACCCAATTAGCTTGAGCTTTTGGGTCAAATTGGTGTTCACCCATGTGTATCAAGCCCACCCATGGGCTCCTCCGGTCCTAACACTTCATATTTTAAATCTCTTTAAAATTGTTGGAAATTTAATACATTTGTAACAATAAATTAAATAAAAATCAAAGTACAAACACGATTCATAATTAAGCTGAGATATAGATATTTCATTCTCTTTAAAGAGATTTAAGTCGTCCGTGATTTTTCGATTTAACCCACAGACCGAGTAAGAGAACTTCTCTTAACTTGTCTCTCTCAAGATACAACATCCTGATTTGAGTCATACAACTCTCTCTAGTTATGCACAAATGGAAGAGTTCAAAACTATACAAACACACCTTTCTTTATTTGTTATGGAAGATGATTGAATGGAAATAAGAGAATAGTGTGGTGAGAATGATGTAAAAAGATTGTGTAAAGTGCCAATGCCTTAGGGGATCCACTTATAAGCACAAACGACACTTCATAATACATGCACTTAATGAATAAGTTGCATTTAAAATAAATAGATACATATATAAGTCGAAGGTACTTTCACTTAATTATTATTATGAAATTTTGAGATCCATGGATGAATGACTTAATTAAATATAGATATATGCTTTATTCAAGATACATGTTGGAAAAAGCAATCGGAAAGCCAAATTCTATTCATAGATTAATAATATTAAAATATAATAAACCTACGTTTGGAAGCATGGATTTCAGACCTTGAATTTGGATTGGGGTGTATTTGAATAAATTTGAATATAATTTTATATTACATATTACATAAATTTGATTTGTATTGAATTTGGATTTGGGTGCAACAATCGGCGCTCTGATACCAATTGTTGGTGCAACAATCAGCGTTCTGATAACAATTGTTGATCACGAGTGTGCATAGCAGAAGCCCTCACACAATTCACGAATTAATCAACAAACAAGTAGTGTAATTACTCAATGATGAACAATAGGAAAGAAACAATCACTCAGCAATGAGAAGAACGAAAGCAACAATCAAAGACATATGATTTACGTGGTACGACAATTTGTCTACGTCCATGGCAGCAACAACTCTGATTTTCACTATCAATAATGTCAAGCTTATAATTAGGGTTACAAAACATTGATTAAGTACAAACCCTAAGCGTACATGAAACTTAGATTATATATAAACCATCCCTCTAGCGATCCTCAGAGGATAAAACTTCGATTTACCTAATCTACTGGTCTCCCGATTTGAATTACGTGACATGCGCTGATCAAAACTATCGACGGTTTAGGCTAAACTGTTGACAGTTTGAAGCCAAGAGGAGTCCCCTGCATTATGCCTGAAACCATCGACGGTTACCCCTAAACTCTTGTTTCTCTCCCAGTGTACGGGTTCCACTCAAATATAAATCACATCCCCAACAAATCCAAATTTAAAGTCTCGCCAAACATGAGGTAACATATTAGACTATTGTCTTCGTCCCATGATTTACTATGCTCATTAAAATAAAATTAGTTTTTACAGTGAAACTAATTTGAGACTGAGCTACAAAATGAGGGAGTAGTTCATTTTACTCGTACGTTTATTTATTTATTTATTTGCTATGTTAACCAACTCCCTTTTTTTTTTTTTTTCGGGTGAAAGTGGACGGTGGCATATATATATAACATCTGAAACTTGAGAATCACAACATACACAGTAGGACTTCATTGGGAGCAGGATGGGACGGAGTCCATGGGTCAAAGTTAGAAATTTGATTCAGTTGTGAACTTGAATGTGAATGGAATTTGTGACTTTGAAGAATTGCCCACGTACAATTTTGTTCATTCTATTCATTAATTGTATAAACTAATCATATATATATTTGGACAATCTTTGAAAATACCTTCAAGACCTCGGGAATGCTCCACCCATTGCTTTGCAGGTTGACATTTTAATGGCCTAGAGTAAGCTAAATAACATAAAAATCAATAGGTAGATATCTATATATTGTGTTTCATTTACTACTAATAAAATTATTCCTTTTTCTTAATCGTTATTCAATCACAGCCTCGATGCCGGTTGTTGCGACGTTCTCGGATGCAAATTTGAGACTACTATAAAAAATGAAAATTAAGTGTGTGGATTTTGAAAATGTGATTTTCGTGGAAAACAAAATGTATGAAGTCGTCACTAACCTTTTAAAGTCTGATTAAAACACTTAATTACTACCCAATTAATGGTAGAATAGGTCTGCATTATCAGAGTCGAACTTGAGAGTTTGGTTACGCGAGAAGAATGTATTAACACCCCCTACATGTCTGTTCTTACAAATGAATACCTAATTAATCGAAAATTATCTCAAAATAAATTTAATAAACCTTAGAAAACTACTCCCTATCAAAAAGCATAAAGAAAAATGTACAAAATAAAATATTATATAAGTATTTTCTCAGAATTGGGGCATATCGTACTCCGAAGAGCTTGTGCCTCTCTTTTAAATCATCGGGATAGGATAAGAAAATCGAGAAAATATAGTATGAAATACGCTCCTAGGGGTTTTAAAATTTGTAGGGTTTTTATGAGTGTGACATGATACTCCGGAAGGCTCAGAATTTGTAAAGATGAGTTCTCTAACTCAAAAATATTTTTTTCCTATTTTCCTATGATTTTACTGAATTTTGTGTGATTTTTCTAAGTCTGAAAGCAATTTGAACCTCCAAAATATTATTTACGACCCTTTTTGATTTTTAATTGAAATAAAGAAAATTAAATTAAGTAAAAACAATAAGAATCAAATTAAAACTATTTTTAGACCTTTCTTTTGAATTTTCTAGATTTTTTTGTGATTTTTCTAAGTATAAACACAAATTTGGTTTACAAAAATATTTTGTGAATTTTTTATGTTATTTTTAGCACAAGATTTAATTTAAGCAATGAAAACTTGGCTTAGGAAAATTTGTAGAAATTTCCCTAAT
Source organism: Malania oleifera (assembly GCF_029873635.1). NCBI lineage: Eukaryota > Viridiplantae > Streptophyta > Magnoliopsida > Santalales > Ximeniaceae > Malania > Malania oleifera. Next base: position 79,092,153 of record NC_080425.1, read on the forward strand.
TTTCCTGATTTTTGGAAAATTTTCTGCAACTTTACAAAATTTTATTGAATTTTTTGCGAAGAAAAATAAATTTATTTAAATATTAAAAATAAAGTATTGACTTTTTGAGTCCGATCCCTGTTTTGATGTTGACAAACACAAGTGTCTCTTATGTGTGTGTTTTAGTGCTGAACAGATATAATTCAGGTCACACATAAGATCAAGGAAACATGGATGTCAAGGCAGGTCTTAGAGCTCATATTTGGCGTATTCCATGAAGTTAAAGAGTAAAGAAGAAAGAAGAAGACATTAGTGTTTTATTTGTAATGCAGTTAAGTTTTTATTACTTTTGTCTGTAATAATGCATGCATTTGTATGAATTGAATGCTCAGACAGGATCATAGATTGACCGTAGGGAAGTTAAATGACCATACACAGACTTTAGTCGACCGAAGGTCAACCAACGCCAAGTTTTTGGCCTTAGATGGACCTTAGGTTCCTACACTTAAGTACACAAAGCCTTAACATAGTTATCATATTATCAAGGAAATATTAGTGCAAAGAAAATGACCATAGGTAAAAATCAGAATGCATTCGGGTGACCGAACTTGGCAGTTCAAACTGCCTTGACCTGTGTTCAGCAAACTAAACAAAAAATGAACATATCTTCTGTAGGTGACCGAACTTGTGTCAGGTACCTTTCCCACTAACTTGGCAGCCCGAACCTCACGTTCAACATAGCCTCAGGGGACCTAACTTATAAGTTCAATAGATCGAACTTTAAACCAAGCACCCGAATCGCGGACAGAATGAGAATCGCCTCTATTCAGCCAATCGAGCCTTGACTCAGGCACCAGAACTTCGAAAAAATACTATTTTGATTGAGCATGTTCAGGCGACCGAACCTTAGCTCGGGCACCCGAAATTCTCGAGTTGTTTTTATTTTTACCTCGGTAATTAGGGGTTTGGGTTGATTTATTAAACTCATTTAAAATATTTTTTAATAATACCCATAAAGTCACCAACGGTCATAATTTTTAGAAAGTCTATAGATACCTCCTTATTTGCTTTGATTAGCAACTTTGATTAACTCCCAAAATCCTCTCAAATTATTTTGTTAATCAAAGTTCCCCCAAACCGTTTTTAATGCAAAATCTTTTCCTTTGGGGCAAAATGTGTTAATCTCCCCTACTCTTTTTCACTTTCTATTTTTTGAAAATACTTTGAAAGAGAACATTTTATTTGGACATTTACTTCTTACATTTATACTTTTCATAGAAAATTTTTATCTTGCAAGAATCATTTGAAAAATCAAAACCCTGAGTTCTTCAATCATTTGTTGAAAAATATTTTTAGGAGAATATTTTATTAGGGTCTAAATCTTTATTGTGCATATCATATACACTACTTTTCAAAGATTGCAAATATCATGTTTAGAAAAATACCCTTTTTCTATTAAACACATTTCATATCATTAGAGAGGGCATTTGTTTGAACTTTATTATGTACATTTCTGCTTGTATTTTTTCAGAAGCATTTTCATGTAAAATATGTTTTATTGTATGGTTGGGTTCATCTCGTAAATTGAACTGAAGAGTCTCAGCCTCGTAAGTGAGATCGGTTCGGTTTAACCTGGAAATTGAACCGGGAAGACTCAGCCCCGTAAGTGAGACTAATTTGACTTAGCCTAGTAATTGAGTTGGGGTTTTCCTCGCCTCATAAGGAGAGGATGTAAATGGTTTCTACACTACTCGTAAGTGAGCAGGTTTAGTGGAATCCTTGTGAGGTATGCCCAAGACGTGGATGTAGGCTGGTTTGGCCGAACATTGATAACAAATCTGATGTCGCTCTCTCTATCTTATTTAAATCCCTACACTTTAATTTCAGCATTTTTATAAATATTTATTTAATGGCATAATTATTTGCATTCACACATTTGATTTAAATAAGATACTGCACACGTGTATGTTTGCCTTCAGTGTTAAAATCATTTTACATACACGTGGATATGTTGAATGGGATATGATACCTGGTGAATCAGCGAAACGTTTAAATTAGCCGAAAAGTTTTTAAAACCTAATTTACCCCCCTTTTGGGATCACACCAAAGTCAACATAAAGGAAAAAAGAACACATGGAATTCGGTTCAAGGGGAATTAAACCGGTCAAACCTCAATCAATTTTAGGGGGAAACCACTTTAAGGTCTTGGTCAAGGCCATGACATGTGGCACGTTGTGATGGGTTGAGAAAATGCTAGTGGGATTGACAATGTGGTGGCATCTGAGGGGTTGGAGGCATTCAGGTTGGATCTACAGTGTGGCAAAATTCGAGTCGTCGCTGAGAAGCGCTGATCGAATGGATGCAGACAAGCCACGCTTCAATGACCATGTGTGGAGGAGATGAGGCCCATGTGGCAACATCGTGGGGTTCTACGCAAAAGAGAGATCCAACGGCTGGGATGTGGCCGTTTCAGGCATTAATGGCTAGGGAATAGACCCGCCACGTGTGTCTGTGTGCATTGATTGTAAGGGGGCAAGCAGGACACGTGTTGTTTGGCGTGCAAAGGGTGTACAAGTATTAATGGAGAGGGGGAAACAGGCATGCCACGTGTTGACGCAGGCGGGAAGAGTGTGTCGGGCTTCATAATGAAGGGGGGCTGGCAACATTCAATGTCCCTGACACGGGCGATCTGGGCCATTGACATGCTGTACATGTGGAGATCGGACGGTGATGGTTGAGCATGTCAGAGCTGCTAACAAGGGTGAATCGTAGCCATTGAAGAACAACTTGATCTAAGGGTGGTGAGTTATGCATGCACAGGTTGAGGACGTGGCTTGATCTAGGGCGTTCATGAAAAATGTGAATCGTGTGGCTTCAAGAGTGACACATGATGATCTGATCGAATATGTAATAACCTGAAAAATTTTAATGATAAAATAATTGAAAAAAATAATAGATGAAAAAGATAAATAAGGAATAAATAAAAAGAGGGGAAAAGAAATTTAAAAAGGGATAATAAGCAGGTGCTTGTCGACGAGCAGGATTTTCTCGTCGACGAGTGATGTTGTGAGCCTCGTCGCCGAGTAAATATGTCTCATTGAAGAGGATTAACTAAGAGGCTCTTTGCTGTTCTAAAACTTGTCGACGAGCTCACAGCCTTATCGACGAGTGTTCTTTAGTGGTTTGTCGGCGAGTCCACGAGGACAAGTATATAAAGATCTAAGGTTACTTTCTTGCGAAGGAAAACATTTTTCTTTAAGCTCTCTCTCTATCTCTCTAAACGCGTCTCTCTCCCTTCTCTCCAGCTTTTCGGCCTAGATTCAGCTTGAATCGCTAAATGGAAGTCGCTACGGTGTTCTAGGGAAGATTCTCTACACATCTAGCGGATCAATTTCTTAAGCTGGGCTTTTTGGAAAATGCTCCTAAATTGAGGTAAGGGTCTGGATTCTCAATTTTGGGTTTTTAAAAGGTTATTAAGTTGAGAAAATGTGGAAATAGTAGTTTATTTGGAATTATTTAACTAAACTAGGGTTTTTGAACTAGGGTCCAGGTGAGCATCACAGGCGTCAGTTTGGGATACCTATTGGTGTAGTTTGAGGTTTCAGGTAAGGGAGAAATTTATATATTAAATCAGGTTTTCATGAATTAAATGAAATGGATTATGTTATATATGTATATATGTTTCATGTGAATATAAAATTCCAACCATGTAAATTATATTTTCTAAGCTTAGAGTTGCCTATTTAGCTATGTATATGTGAAAATAAACTGATGAAAGTGGAAAGTATTTTCAGGATAATTATGTAAGAGATGAAAGGTATTTTCAGTATATAATGTTAAATGTTGGTTGCCTTAAGGAATGTATGAATTTTATTGCTAAAATTGTGTGACATGAGTAGATGATAATATAGTGCAAACGTATATTACATATATGAGATGCAGGCTATGTAAAAAATGCATTGATAATGAAATGTTATAAAGACTATGTTGATTGTGTTTGATAATGCAACCATGTATGCAATGACAGTTAAAATGAGCCGTAGACTAATTGATGACAGCTAAAAGGAGCTGTGTTAGCAGATTATAGCTCATATTTATGTGGGCTAATTGATGTATAACTAAAAGGAGCTGTAGTACGAATGAATGAAATGAAATGGAAATGTGAATGAAATGGATATGAAATATGAAATGTGAACGATGTATAATGTGAAAGGTTACGTAAAGTGAAATGTTATAAAATGGTAAAGTTATGAACATGAACAGTTATGGATGGTTGAATAACGATACACAGAATAATGTATTATGGAATTATCAATATTTATGCTAGTAGAACATGTTACGTTAGGGCGGGGCAAACTCTTTGCCTGAGGGCTTGTTGAGAAAGGCGAGTGCACTAGTAGTATCAGATGTAGCAGTAGGCCGCATAACGCACTAGGGCAGAGGGAAACTATTTGTATGGGCAAGTAAATTTCCTTATTCTTGGGGCCTTCGTTGATAAACCTTTGTATGAACTATGTGAGTACGAGATTAGTCTATCACTTGAGAGCTTACTGAGTAAGGAGAGTGCCCTGGTATGCTTTAGTTGTGACCTTTGGGTTTCCAAATGTATCAGGGCAGAAGGGTGCTACTTGTATAGGCAGGTAATCACCCATATCCTTGGGTAGTCTCATGGGTGAATGTTTTGCATGTGTTTGATAGGGTTCAGAAAATGATTTCAGAATATGTGTTAATGGTTTTGCAAATGATATTAAAATGTTGATTATAATCTATTGTTGACCACACGTTGTTTTAATATGTATTGTTCTTCCCTTACTAAGATGTGTCTCACGTGAATACGAATTTATCCTTTTCAGGACTTCCACGAAAATGAGCTTAGGGAGCTTGAGGTTGATAGCATTTTTGGTTTATAGAAAGAGGAAGGGTATAAACATTTTGATGTTATTCTGGGATGTATATAAGTTATGTTTTATGATTTATGTTTTAAGTCTTCTAGATTTTATGGATGGTTGTGGAACATACTGATGATTGTGAATATTGAATATTTTTGGAGATATGTGTATATATGAGAATACAAGTGATGATTGGTTATTATCGATTATTGATAGAAATAGTAAACTCTGGTATTATTGTTATGATTGAGGATTATAGTTATGTTTTCTGCTGCATATGTATGTATTTGTTTATGGAATATCAGGATTTAATCAAGTATAACGCACTGGATTGGGTTTAAGGGTTCGGGGCGTTACAAAATGGGCGTGAACACGCCGCGTGGTGAAATCCTATGGTTCCGGGGCGCACATACTTAAAAAAATTTGCCTTAGTTTTAGTTTTGCAATCTCGTTCTTGAGCAACTCTCTCTCTCTCTCTCTCTCTCTCTCACACACACACACACACACACACACACACAAAACATTTCTCTACATCCCTGCAAACTAAAAACCCTCATCACTTTTCTCTTCTCTCTTCTCCTTTCTCTGAAACCCTAACTCAGAGACCTTAGGGTTTCTATAAACCCTTTTTCCTTCTAATCCTTCCATCTCCTTACTGTCTCCCTTTCAGCTTTTCCTCATGAACGAAATGATCAAAAACCCTAAATCCTCCCAGATTCGTCCCTGTACTTCGAGCTCTCCCTCACTCTTTTTCTCTTTCTAAAGTCTCTATAAACCCTAAAATCATGCTCTCAGCCATCTACGACTCTCTTAGTCTCTCTCAGTCTCTGCAAACCCTAAGGTTCATTTTTTTTTCTATCCTCGAGTTCTCCCTTCCTTTTCCTTTTCTTCTCTGTCTCACTAAACCCCTAGCCCCCGATTCATCTTCCTTACTGAAACTGAAACTCCTGAACCTTAGACCCGCCACTTATTTTAATCCTTTCTAAATCTAAATCGCTTTTTGACCCCACCTCTTTCTCTCGAAGCAAATTTTCCTCAACGCTCTCTTAGTCTGCATTCTCTCTGTTCAAAATGGGATAGACCTGAGGACCTGAACCCTCGAAGACTTTAGGAGATCTGATATCTCCAAAGTGGAGATCCACCTGACTGTTCGAAGACCAACCCCCAGATAAGTATCCTTCCCAACCTCCTTTTATTTTGTAATGTTTTTTCTTTTTCTTTTTGTGTTATCTTAGTTTTGAAATCTTGGGTGAGTGTGTGATTTAATGGTGGTTGGGTTTGATGTGAGAGCTATGTTTGTGAATACTGATTCTTGGTTAATGACATCTGTGTGATTAGTTTGCATGAGTGATGTGAACACTGGTTTGTTTGTGTATTGAGTTGTAGGTTTAGGGTCAGATCTTAGGGTCAGGGATGAAGACAAGTCAACTCGTCTTTATACAGTGAGTTACACCTAGGTTGACTCGCATGAGTCAACCTGTGGGGTGAGTGAACTCAATTGAGCCTAAGTCAAGCTTGGGTATCACGTGTAGAGGGTTTGGTGCATGTGTTGGGCTTAAGTGGAAATGTCTTGGTGGGTCTGGGCTAGATGGGCCTGGCTAGATTGGGCTTTTGAATTTAAAATGGCTTGGGCCAAGTTTGTGAAAATGGGCTAGGTCGTTTTAAAGATGGGAATTAGTTGGGCTTTGGGTTTAAACCAGGGACAATGGACTTTATTTATTTATTTTTTTAAATGTGCTGGGTTAAAATTTTTTAGAAAAAACTAGTGGGCTGTTTTTAGAAAAGAGGATAGGCTGGTTTTGAAAGCTGGACTTGAGCTTCATTAAACAAGTTGGGTTGGGGTGATTTTAAAACCTAATGACAGGATGAGTTATTTAAAAAAGTTATGGGCCTAGGATTTTGAAATGGTATTGGCTGAGGTGTTTAAAAGAAACCTCGGCTGGGGGTATTTAAAAACGATGGCGAGGCTCGGTTAACTTTTTAAAAGCGAATGGGCTAGAATTTACTTAAAAAACAAAGCCCAATACTTTGTTTTGAAAGTGATTTGGACCTCTTATCTTTGATTTACTCTCTATCTTGGCAAAACCTTCCCCTCTCTAACTTTTTCCTCTCTCAATTTGGGCAGGGTGCTACTGCTTTCTTATGTGTGTCTTTGCTACAGTGATGCTCCCTATTTATAGGGAGTCTAAGAGTGCTTTTTGGTGCCAATTCCCTTAAAAAAATTCCCCTCTAACAAACTGTGGCAGGGAATAATTCCCTTTAACAACTCGCACATGTGATTTTATTTGTTTGAATTTCTGTTAACTATCTATGCCATTCCTCTCATGTGCATAGGTGAATTGAAGGGAAAATCCTAACTTGCAGCATGGCATTTGAGGGCATGACATTTGTTATTTTATTTTTATTTTTTTTGTAATTTTCTTTTTTGCTCTATTGTGATGTACCCTCAAGTTGCTTCACCTTGCAACTCTTATTTGTACTAGTGTTTCGTTTTCCTTTTCATGTACTTACTTGTTGTAAATTGTATTTGCATCTGTAACTCTTATTTTTCATTTTTTGTATGTTTAAACACTCACATGTACACGCATGACCTTTTCGTGAACAATGATATATGCTTTTTTTAATTGTGACTCCAGAGTTGACCCATTTTGACTAAACAAGCCGGTTAATAGGATATGACTTTAATACCCAAGCAAAACCGATTCTAAAATTAAGACCCAATTTAAAACCAAAAACTCATTTTGAATGATTTTAATTAACAAATCCCTTGACTCAAATTTAGGAATTGAAAAGCCTAATTTTCCAAAACTTAGTTTTTTGTGAAATCAATTAGAAGATTTGAAGAAATCTTGAAAAACTCAAAATAATCCCAACCTTAAACTAGAATACTCAACTTTCAATCTAATCAAAATTGAAGGACTGAATCCTTGGGAAAACCACAAATTTAACTAAAAATTCAAAAAAATTATTTTCAAGATTGAAACCACAGACTTCGACTTTGACTTCAAGACTAAAACCCTAGACTAAACAGGATTTGATGGGAGTCTCAACTAAAAGGGCCACTAAAGGGGATTGATTTGCAACCAAAGGGGTCCATGCTAGGATTATAAACAAGAATAAAAAAGACTTACCATGATTTGAGAGACTCTATTTCTTTTTTAGCAAAATCTCTAAGGAAAATGACTCAATTGTTTGAAAGTCATGGGTATATAAGGTGTTAATTTTAAAACTCAGAGTCATTCGAGGCTCAAAGTTGAGTCTTATTATACTGAGTTTCTTTGGGATGACCCGATTAAAATTATGGTGTCCACACCAGTGGAAGACTAGCGTCGAGACGGATTGTCCAACTCTAAACTATGTGCACAACCAATGAGTCAATCCCTCAACCTTGAGTCAATCCCTGAAGTCCTCTCCTTAAGAACCTATTACTTTTTCTTAATTTTATTTCAGTAAATAAATAGGTTTAATTAAGAGCTAAAACCACTCTAATATCGTAAAATAAGAGTAATAATGCATTTTATCATGTTGTCATTACATTCTTACGTGACAATTGGTGAGCGATGCACCTGCTAGTGCTGCCACGTAAGCATGTGATGATCATGAGAATTCGTGATGCATACATTGTTTCTCTTTTTCTCACTCACCATCGCTGCTACAGTCAGCCCTTGCACCCATCATAAACCCTCGCTGCCGCCATGTCCCCTTGCCGTCGTAAGCTCACTTTCATCGCCGTGAGCCCTTCCTGTTGTGAGCCCTACCAAAAGGACTCCCGTCCCCTTCTCCTATTCCAAACCTTCAATTAGCAGCCATGGTCGGAAATCATGACAAATCGGAATCGACAGCCATGGCCAGACAACCTCTCAAGGTGAAATTGGCATATATCATTTCAAGCGATTGTAATCAACGGCCATAATCGAAATCCTGGTTTGGGTCCTTGAATGTGCTTGATTTCAAAAACGATGTTGAAGGGAGATTGATGTGTTGGGTATTTTGAAACAAAACCAAAATCATAATTTAGATTTTAAACTTAAAAAAGTTTAAACCAAAATCAAAATTTTGCTTTTAAACTTTAAAAGGGTTTTTTAGAAAAATATCTTTTTCTTTATTCCATTATCAATGAAATTTTAGCTTAGGTTAGATTTCTATCTTCATTTCATTTCTACACTCATTCCATTTCTAACGGATTAGGGTAATAGTATTCCTCTAAATTATTGATACGGCTAAAATTAGTACGTCCAAATTTGACAAATATGTCCATAAAGACAAATAGTCACAAGATCAATCTTGAGTGATGACATTAGGTATCTCACTAATTCATATTTATTATTGCAATTTGAACCTCTCTACTTTTCTAACTTAGTTATCAGGATGGCCCCTTGAAGTACACTAGGTATTTCAAGCCATTTTATTTATTTCTTCTCAAGTGACTATAATCGAAGGATGAAACAGTTGAGATTGTGCGATTCCTGATAATAACAATGGGAAGAAAATCTTATTTTATTAAAACAAATTCAATTATTATTTTATTAATTTGTTAAAAAGATGACAAATTAAATTATTCAAAGAGGGAATTAGGTGTACGAATCTAAGAAAAATAAAATGATCAGCCCAAGTAAACAGCCAACCATACAACAATTATAATTTGTGAATTGAACAACCCCTTCACCGTTAAATGTTGACTCCAAGACTCATATATAATTGTTTGTGATTAAATAATAATTTCTAGATACTCTAAAAAATAATAACATTTTGTTTCTTTCACAACATTGATCTGGCAACTGGTTTTATATATCTAGATTTCTAATTCTGCAATACCTTTATTGCTACCAAAATATCTTAATAAATAAATAAATAAATAAATAAATAACTTACAAAAAGAGCTGAAAATATTTTTTTAATAATATAATAACTAGTAGGTTTGAAACGTGTTTAAGAACATAAAATTTAAAATTAAAATTAAATTTTAGATTATATTTTATTTAATTCCAAACAAATTCAACTTTAAAACTAAAAATTCGTCCGCTGTGGAAGGTGGGGGTAAGGACAACAGAGGCGAGCTAGGTGGTAGATTTGCAAAGCTGGTGTGGAACCGTGGACCTGCACACGTGTCACTCCCCCAAAGTCTAGTTGATGGAACAACCAAACAATTTCAAGGGAGAAGACCGTTTCACCTACCCCCCTTGATTCTTTATAATTTCCATTGTAGCCCACCCCCACCTACCTACCCCTCCCCGTGTCCTTTACCTCTTCAACTTGCATATATATTATTTATTAATTATTGATTATGCCCTCAACTTTTCTTAATTCCAATGCGAGCCCCGCTAATCGTGAAGTGTTGCTTTATATACCCATTCTGCTTCGGCCTCCATTGTTGACGACCAGGCTTTTGGTGGGGCGCTTTTGGCTTTGGGGCGGTGGACGCCTGAACATTATTTAGTACTGTTAGTCAATTGGACCCTTTATTTTATTTTGAAAGAAAAGGGAAATAAATTAATTAAATGTACATTATATACGCCACTTCATAGCCATTAAAAATGGAAATACAAAAAATACACATAATTCAAATAATTTTGGCAAGCTAGAAACTATACAGGAGATCTTTTTCCCCATTTGTCCGTGTGTCCGTTTTCTTAATTATACACTTATTGAAAATGGATCACTCTTTCATATTAATGAATGTACGATCAATTTATCACAAGTTTAAATTTAAGAAAGCAGACACAAGACATGTGTAGGGGAGAGGTTTCCTGTATAATTTCTCTAGATGGATCTCCTATTTCTCAGTCTAAAAAAATTTGGCTTGCAACTCTTAACTAGTAAGGCCAAATACAACTAATACATACCCTTCCTCTAAACTGGGTAGGTCATTTTATTTACTCAATCATACCATTCTCTTTTTATTTTTCCTTTTTTGTCCTTCACTTCACTAAAATTCTCATTTAAAACAAAGGATATATGGGGAAGAGTGCACCTAAAATGAATACTTCAAAAGAAATGTTAACGAAGTAGTCCGATTTTAAATACATTCCATGTGTATGCACATGTACGTATAATATATATTTTTTAAACAATAAAAAAAAAAGTGAGAGAGTTGAATTTCAGATAAGATCCAAAAGTTTCTAATTTGTTGGTGGCATTTTATAAGCAAATCCAAAGAGATTTGTGCGCGTGTAGAGATGTAGACATGGCAAAAAAATATGAATTGACCAATTTTAAAGGAGAAAAGGCTACAAATTTGCTAAGTAAAGAAGGAAGTGATCAAACTATTGACCAAGTAACTAATTAATAGGCAGCATGTAACTATAGACAAATATAGTATGTATGTATATGACCATCTAATATATAATAATACTAGCTTTTGACCTTGATATTATTGGTATCATTTGTTTACACGCATTGAAAAATGTCTAAATGATATAAATTAGTTTTATAGTATTCTTTTATATGATGACCTGAGTTTGTCTCCTTCCCCCGTTTTTTGCCCCCCTCTCCTTTTTAAAGGTAAAAATTAAATAGAACGTATTTGATAATTAGTTTTATAATAAGATTTTAAAAGTTACAGATTTAAAGTTTAAAATTTAGAAGCTAACATTTTTTTTACAATAAATTATTCAATTCTATCATTGTCCTTAATTTTTTCTTCAAATATTAAAAAACTCTCAATGCATTAATTATATTTTCTAAAAATACATAAAACTAGTTTTTTTTTTTTTTCTTTCCAACAACTTTTCCTTTTTAAAAGGTCATTTTAAAAAGTAACAAGGAATCTAAACTAAATCTCATAGCATCAATACTATTCCAGAAATCGACTAGGACTTCTTTTGATCACAAATGGAATTGGATGAATATACTTGAAGTTAGAAACTTTTAGGTAGCATTTGGTTCACAGTTGGAATCGAAATTAGAACTCACTGGAATGGAAAAAGGAATGCTAGATTCCTCTCTCATGTTTGGTTCAACATAAAATTAGAGTCGAAATTGTGTTATAGTGTTTGATATATATAGACATAGGAATCAGAAATGTTTCCTCTCTCAGGAGTCAGTTCTAACATGTTTGTGACATTGTGGTGGACTTGTCAAAGCTGACGATATCCAAAAACTCTTCCTCACTTAAACATTAGGTGCTTAGAAGCAAACTTAAAATACATGTCTTAGATATATACTTAATTAGTTGATTTCAGAACTCTGGTATCCAAATTGGGCATACTTTTAAATACATTCCATGTGTTTGCACATGTCTTTTAATATATAATACATACTTCTAAATTAGTTGTAACCTGAGTTGATTTCAGAACTCTGGTATCCAAATCAGGCATACGAGATCCAAACTGAGTGAGATCAATTCCCACACATCCACAACGTTGAGGTGGACATGTTGAAGCTGATAGTGCCTAAAAATTTCCCCCCACTTGAAAATTAGGTGCTTAGAAGCAAACTTAGAATGCATGTATTTGATATATACTTAGTTGATTTTATAACTCAAGTGTCCAAATCGGTCATACAAGGTCCAAACTAAGTGGTGTCAGTTCCAACACGTCTGTGAAATTGAGGTGGACATGTTGGAGCTGACGGTTCTCAAAACGCCTCCCCACTTTAAAATTAGGCATTTATAAGCAAACTTAAAATACATGCCTTAGATATATACTTAGTTGATTTCATAACTTAGGTGTCCAAATCAAGCATACAAAGATCCAAATTAAGTGTGGCCAATTCTGACACGTCTGTGACATTGAGGTGGACGTGTTAGAACTGACGTTACCCAAAAAATCATCCCTAGATGAAAATTAGATGCTTAGAAGAAAACTTAGGATATATACTTAGTTGATTTCAGAATTCAGGTGTTCAAATTGGGCATATGAGGTCCAAATTGAGTGGGGTCAATTCCGACACGTCCGTGACATTGAAGTGGACGTATTGGAGCCGACGATGCCCAAAAACTCCTACCAAGCTAAAAGTTAAAATCAAAGCTAAAATTATATGTAGTAATCAAAGTTAGATATTTAAAATTGTATCATTTTTTATTTAACTATATATGTAGTAATCATTCTTGCTATCAAATCAATTTTTGTATTTATAGTACTAAAAATTTTTCTACTAATTTGCTGTATAATTATTATTTTATAGGGTTTGTAGTCTGTCGAATGACGATGAGGACGACAATGACCACGATGATGATGGTGCAAACTATTTTTTGTATTTTATGTATTTTTTGTTATGTAGACAGACCATGAATATATGATATTTATGTACATTCTAACACTTTTTATGTATATACATTTGTATTTTCTTAACAATTATAGTAATTAATCTATAATTATGGTTCAATATGATGTATGATGAAATTTAATTACATGATTTTCACAGAAATGTTTGATTTAAAAAAAATTTAAATTATTAGAAACTTTTAGTGACGATTCCGCCACTAGTAATGGCTCTAGAGCTGTCAGTACTAAAATTTGGTCAATAGTGATGGTTGCTTAACCGTCACTAAAAGTGGGCCAATAGTGACGGTTCTGTAACCATCACTAAAAGTTAGACAATAGTGACAATTTCTAAACCGTAACTAATAGTAGGTTTTAGTGACGATTTTCAACCCAAAAATAATATCAGTTATAGTGACGAGATTACACTTTTAGTGATGATAATACTCTGTCACAATATTCAATTATTAGTGACGATTTTCAAAACCATCACTAATAGCGAGTTGAAACAATTGTTAGAGTCAAATATGTAAGCGTCACTAAGTTGTCACTAAAAATTAATAGTAACGGTTTTAAACCGTCACTAAAAGTCTTCTTTTTTTTGTATTGAATATTGTTCTATTAATTTTTATATGTTATAATATTATTATATATAATAAAATATTAATAATGATGATTTACTATTTATATTAAAATATGTATTAATATTTTAAATATTAATAATGATATCATAATATTAATATTAGTTTTTTTAAAAAAATTATGTAATAATTAAATTATATAAATTATCATATTATAATCAATATTGTGTTTTCAGGAATTAAGATTTGATTTTAGAGTAAAAGTCTAGAATCAAAATGTAAAAAAAAGAAAAAAATGTCATTCCTTCTCATATCTGATTAAAGATTTTCATGACAGTAAAATTTGCATACAAGCAAAAGTTAATAATTGGTAGAGGGGAATGAATGAAAAAGGTTTCTACATGTGCTTATATATCTGTTTCTTAGATTTTACATATTTTAAAAATAAAATTTTCCCTTGAAAGGGGGAAAATTTGCATACAAACTCAAAAGGTTCGCTTTTGGGGTTTTTACATATACTTGCAAGGAGTAGCTTTATCTTTTTTATTTATTTTTGGCCACTTATGAATTATTTTGGCCACTCATCAATTTTATAAAAATAATACACATGGACCTCACGGACATGCCACAGTGGAAAGGCGCTTGGCAATCTAGTACAAGCATTGGGGTTCAAATCCTGATTGATAGACTCAAGGAGCCAACAATTGATGCGGAACCAACAGCCGTGTCTTGTGGTTGGTAATTTGAGATGAGTTATGGGAGGTGAGTTGGCGAAAAGTCTAACTTGACGGTGAGTAGACTGTGACCGCATCCGAACTTTACTGGAGCAGCCAGACCTTGGGGGATGAGGATGCTTTTCGGGGGTTGGTGCCGCACTAGGGGGTGTTAAGCCAGTTATATAGTTAGTTAATAGTTGTAAATATGATTAGAGAGTTAATTGGTTAGGAAGAATATTGTTGTTACTTAACTAATTTTCAGTTTGTTATTTTGTTATCTATTTTGTTTTGCTTGTTCTCGTGTAATTAGTTTCAGTTATAAATACCTACTGATGTAATGAATTATTAGGAATGAGAATTCATAATGTCACTCCATATCTAGTTATTTCTTCACATGGTATCAGAGAAAGGTTAGAGAAATTCTCCTCTCATGGCTTCGTTTGCAACCTCTACAGACACTTCTTGTTCTCCTATCAATTCTGCTGTTGATCGGAGCTCAAATCCTTATTACTTCTAGGGTAGTGATGGTCCAAATCTGCATCTTGTTAATAAGGTTCTTACTTGAGACAACTATCAGACATGAAGCATGTGTGTTACAATGGCATTGAGTGCCAAGAACAAGCTGGGGTTTATTGATGGAACTCTAGTAGCTCCGCTACCTACTGATACGAATTATGCCACCTAGAAATGAGGCAATGACACTATGAATTCATTGATCCTCAATTCATTGTCTGATGACGTTTATTCTAGTGTGATGTTCATCAAATCAGCAAGGGATATATGGACTAAATTAGATGATCAATTCTTCTTGACCAATGGACCTAGGATCTTTCAATTACAACAATCTATTTCTAATATGGCAGAAGGTTAGATGAATATTGTTGATTATTTCACACAATTGAAGTTCTTATGGGATGAACTGATGAGCTATAGGCGTATTCCCGAAACATCCCCTTCTTCTTTGAAGGTCTTGGTTGATTATTAGAATCAAGATTATGTAATGAAGTTTTTAATGGGTTTGAATGAGTCATATAGTCACCTTAAAAGCCAAATCCTTCTTAGCAATCCCTTACCTCCCATAAACAAGGTATTTGCATTGCTTGTGCAAGAAGAGAGGCAAAGGGAGATTAGTTCAATGATAATTACCGAACCAATAGTTGTGTTGGGAAAAGCTATAGGAAATCAAGGATATTGATAGAATTTTGGGAAGAAAGAGAGACCTTTGTGCTCTCATTATGGACATCTAGGACACAGCTGAAAAATGTTACAAACTACTTGGATATCCTCCTGGGTACAAGTCAAGATCCAAGCACAATATTTCTTCAGCAAATCAGGTAAACTTGGTAACCAATACTGAGCAATCTGGTGAAGTGCAACAGCTTCCATTCACTTAGGAACAACTCAGACAGATCATGGCAATCATGTATCCCTTACCTGAAATGCAACCACAACCTTCGGTTGCTCAACTGATTGGACCATTTCTTCAAAGTACAAATCTTTTTTCTGCAGATCATCTTTTCTCCACAATGAGAGGTATTTCTTCTTGCTCATCTGTTGTTTGTACTAAAGGCCGAACATAAAATGGTCTCACTTGGATCATTGACACTAGGGCCATTGATCATATGGTAAATTCTGTCCACTCTCTCACTACCATAACAACTTCCATTTATACATCTGTGAAATTACCTACCAGTGCTCTTGTTCCAGTGACACACATTGGAATAATTCGTATAACACCTACCTTGCTGCTCACTGATGTTCTTGTTGTTCCTTCTTTTGCCTACAACTTAATTTCAACTAGCAAACTTCTAAAATCCATTTCCTGCTGCCTTATTTTTCATGGCAAATTTTGCTTTATACAGGACTTGCAGACATGGAGGATGATTGGATTGGGTGAAGAGAGGGCAGGTTTATATCGTCTCCTCAATAAGCATTCAGCTATGTCAGTCTCTAATACAACTTCCAATAAGTGTGGCCTAATTCCTGTACCTGTTTCATTGTCTGTCAATAATTCTGATTTTGATGTTTGGCATTATAGATTAGGACATCCCTCCAAATCTAGATTAGATCTGTTGCACAAATATGTTCCTGAAATAAAAGAGTTCAATTCTAGTCATTGTTGTAACGTCCCTCAATTTCTAAACATAAAATGTCACATAATAGATAAAATGATCAACCCGAACCCGTGGGTAGTGGGGATATCTGACAAACACAGTGGAAAATCTAAGCAGCAGTAAAATAAAATCTCAAACATCCAATCATAAGACATAATACCAGAGCTTCCTATTAACATCAATATACTATTTATATGTACAATCTCCAAAAAGTCAAAATAACTCTAGGACTATGCAACAAAATCTCCTAGTCCTAACTCAACGCTTACCCTTCTAGTAGGGAAGCTTTACTCACTCAACGGCGGCCTTGACCCGCCGGTTTCTCTGGGTTTCCTGAAAAATATATTAATGTTGGGGGTGAGACACTTCTCAGTAAGGGAAAATAAACTAAATACAACTGTGTGACAACATGAACATGTAAAGTGCTTATACATATACAGTACATTTCATAACTCTGCAAATAATCATAATATCATACTTAAAAACATATGTTGTAACTGTAGTACTTAAAATATATCCAGGATGAATAGCTAGCTAATGTCATGTATTACCCCTCATGACGGGTTGTGCAGCCCGAAGGCGGGACCCGACAATGGCTGGCCGACTACTACCGAATCAAATATGTCTGTAAGTACGATGAGCCCGCCACACCCTGGTCCGGACTGCCAGGTGGACGTCTACACTCTACTGAAAGCCGCATCGACTATCCATCTCCCATCCCCTCATGGGACGGTTAGCACTAATCTGAAGTAGATATCTGATCTACACATATAGCTATGGTACCGAGCCCTGAACTGAACTAAACTAATATTCTGGCTGTAATAACATATCATACATGAACATACATAATATCATCACGGCCTTATGCTGAAAACATAGATACAGCCTCGTGCCGAAATCATACATATGGCCTCGTGCCAAAATCATAGTAAATACGGCTTCGCGCCGATAACATAGTAAATACGGCCTCACGCCGATAATATAAGTATGGCCTCGCGCCAAAACATAAATACGGCCTTGTGCCGATAACATACATGTGGCCTCGCGCCAAAATCATTTCAGGTATTTATATTCTGAAAATAACTTATTTATTATATATTCATCAAACTCAGTATAGCATAATTCGTCTTTTCATAATACCTGTAAATATGCTTTGCTCGTAAAATCATTCATATCATGATTCGCTTCATATAAAAATAATGTTCATGCCACACATGTGCTGTTAAAAATCTTACTTCATATTCTAAAATCATGCTTTCCTATCATCTTATACATACATATACATTTTCATCATAGCAACAGTATTTTCCAAACATACATTTCATATGTAATATACAAAGGTAGCATAGGCTTTTCTGAAAATAAATGTGCTCATAATTAATAATAACATGCATGGAAAATAATTACTTTAGTTTATTCCCTTACATGACTATTGAGAAAGCCCCTAGAATATCCTAACCTAACCCCCGTATGACTTCCTGATCAACACCTTGAAACTCAAAATCCCCAGTACTAAACATCAATATTTTCATGCGTACATCAATTTCTATAACTACCATAAAGTCTAATTTGGCTTAAAAAGTCTTACCTCAACTTTGGGATGATTTCCAACTTCGTTTTCCTGATGATCTGCCCTGGCAGACTTGTGGAGAACTTCGCCAGGATCGTGGTGGTAGTTTCGGATCGTCGATCCGACGACTGGTGGGGCTGGAAACGAAGAGATAAGGGAGAGAGAGTCATAGAGAGAGAGAGAGAGAGAGAGAGAGAGAGAGAGAGAGAGAGAGAGAGAGAGAGAGAGCAGAGAGAGAGAGGCTTCTCAAAAATGATATTTTCCCCAGATTTTTCATACTTATAAAACAGAGGATTTCGTCAACGAGCC
The DNA here is from genome assembly GCF_029873635.1 of Malania oleifera. Lineage (NCBI taxonomy): Eukaryota > Viridiplantae > Streptophyta > Magnoliopsida > Santalales > Ximeniaceae > Malania > Malania oleifera. Next base: position 79,110,512 of record NC_080425.1, read on the forward strand.
CGACCTTTGTCGACGAGTCCTTCACAAATTTCGTTGACGAGACCCTGTATTCGTCGACGAAATTTAGGCTGCCTCAGAACCCCCTCTCGACATTTTCTCGTCAACGAAACCCTGTGTTTGTCAACGAATTCTCTTAAGCCTTCGTCGACGAAACCCTGTGTTCATCGACAAAGCTTGGCAGCTTCCTTCTTTATTTTATTTTGTTTCCATTCCCTTTTCTTTTCCTTCCAGAATGCAATGTCGCCAACGAACGCTCCGCGTTGGTCGACAAAGTCTACGGCCTCCTTCCGTTTCTGTTTCTATTTCCCTATCTCTTTATTACTAAAATTTCCATTTAAATTTGGGTCGTTACAATTGTAATATATGTCCTCTTGCTAAACAGCAGAGGTTGCCTTTCCCAAACAAAAATAATAAATTTTCAAAAGCTTTTCAACTTGTGCATTATGATATTTGGGGTCCTTTTTCTATTAAATCAATTGATGGTGCAAGGTATTTTCTAACCATTATAGATGATCATACCCGATGCACTTGGCTATACCTAATGCAATCTAAGGCACAAACGAAATATTATGTGCAATCTTTTGTCTCTTTTGTTGAAACTCAGTTTTATATTACTATACAAACCATTTGTACTGACAATGGTGCAGAATTTCACATGCCTGATTTCTTTATTTCCAAAGGCATTGTCCACCAAAAATCATGTGTCTCTACACCACAACAGAATGGTGTTATTGAATGAAAGCATCAACATATTCTTGCTGTGGCTAGATCTCTTAGATTTTATTCCAGCTTACGTCTTCATTTTAGGGGTGAGTGTGTTCTAACTGCAGTTTATCTCATTAACAGGTTGCCCACTCCAATTCTCAATGCTAAATCTCCTTTTGAAATGTTGTTTCATAAACTTCCTAACTATTTTCATCTTAGAGTTTTTGGTTATCTTTTTTTTTTTTTTTTGCCTTTACTATTTCACGTGGTCGAACCAAATTTGACCCTAGAGCAAAGTCTTGCATATTTGTAGGGTATCCTCATTCTGTAAAAGGCTATAAACTATATGATCCACACACTCAAAAGATATTCATATCCCGCAAAGTTGTGTTTCATGAACATGTTTCTCCTTTTCAGAAATTTTCATATAATCATTCTTCTGATATTCCTCATCCAATTTTGCCAAATTGGGTAAATTCTTCTGATATTATCACTTTAGAACCATTCACTTTTGAATTACCTTCCCATATTGCAAATATCACAACATACACAATTAATGTTTATGTTGATTCCTAAATGTTTCTAATGCCTCCATTTCTTCTATTCCTTTGAGAAGGACTTCAAGATAGATTCGTTCTCCTCCTTACCTCCAAAATTATCAATGCTCTCTGCCTTCTTTGACAACTCAGCCCAGTTCAGCCACTATTGCAGGTCCAGGCTGCCCTCATGACTTTTCCCCTTACACATCCATTTCCAACCTTTCCCTTGCTCACTAGGCTTTTGTGTCCTTAGTCACCAACATTGTTGAAAAAAAATCTTATAAGGACGCATCTCTACATCCTGAATGGAGAAAAGCTATGGCCGCTAAAATCAAGGTCTTAGAAGACAATCATACCTAGATCTTGACTAAATTACCTCTTGGAAAAGTTGCCATTGATAATAAATGGGTTTACAAGATTAAGTTCAAATCTGATGGTACTATTGAAAGGGCCAAAGCACGACTTGTGGCCAAAGGTTTTACACAGCAAGCAGGCTTGGATTACACAGAGACTTTCAGCCATGTTGCTAAGCTGGTTAGCGTTAGATACATCTTATCCATTGCTGCTATCAAAGGTTGGCACCTTCATCAGTTAGATGTCAATAATGTCTTCCTTCATAGAGATCTTGATGAGGAAGTCTATATGCATATGCCTCCTGGATTTGCTAGCTAGGGGGAGAACATTGTATACAAGCTCAACAAGTCACTTTATGGGCTTAAGCAGCAAGTATCACGACAATGGTACTCAAAAATATCTACCTCTTTGATAGAATTTGGTTACAAACAGTCACTTGCAGATTATTCACTCTTTACTAAGGATACTGGTGAATCATATACTGCTCTCCTAGTATATGTAGATGATGTTATTCTTGTAGAGAATGATTTATAAGAATTTAAGAGTCTAACACATTTCCTACATGAGAAGTTTAAAATTAAAATCTAGGGGAATCAAAGTACTTTTTGGGGATAGAGGTAGCAAGGTCCAAATAAGGCATTTCCATCTGTCAACGAAAATATGCATTGGATATTCTCAAAGACTCGGGTCATATATGTAAAAAATCTGTCTTTTGTATTCTACTCCTTCTTCATTTTTTTTTTTTTTTTCAGCCGTCTTTCCTTTCTTATATATAAAAAACTTAACTTTACTATACAGTTTTTCATCTCCTAGACTCAAGCTAACCACCCTGATTTATGGGATGTTACAAATTTCAAATGCCTCAAATCTCTTTTGGTTGTTTACAATGACAGCTCACGCCAACACTCCCCCTCAAGTTGATGCATAGAGGTCTCGCATACCCAACTTGTCAAGTGAGTTATAGAAGTCCTTGCTAGATACAGCTTTTGTAAGGATGTCTGCCAATTGGTCTTCATATTTCACAAACAAAAACCTAATTTTTTTTGCTTCAAGATTCTCTTTGATGAAGTATCGATCTACCTCCACATGTTTAGTACGATCATGTTGAATAGGATTGTGAGAAATGGCAATTGTAGCTTTATTGTCACACAAGAGATCCATCTCGGAAGTGAGGGCAAACCCGATTTCAGTGAGTAGCTTTCTTAGCCAAAGGAGTTCACAAAGACGTTTAGCCATTCCCCTAAACTCAGCTTCAGCACTTGACAAGGCTAGCACTTTTTGTTTCTTGCTTCTCCAAGTTACAAGATTTCCTCCAACAAATGTAAAATATCCTGATGTAGACTTTCTGTTAGTGATATTACCTGCCCAATCCGCATCCGTATACCCATAAACCATCGGCTGACTGTTATGTTTTGAGAACATAAGTCCCTTGCTCGGGGATGACTTCAAGTATCGAAGTATTCGAATCACTACTTCCATATGACTCTTACTTGGATTATGCATAAATTGACTTACGACACTTACAGCATAGGCAATATCTGGGCGAGTATGGGAGAGATAAATAAGTTTACCAACTAACCTTTGGTATCTTCCCTTATCTGTTGGTACTTGGTCTGGGTATTCTCCAAGCTTGTGATTCTGAACTATGGGGGTGTCTGCAGGCCTACACTCCAACATCCCTACTTCGGTTAGCAAATCTAATATGTATTTCCGTTGGGAGAGAAATATGCCTTTCTTAGACCTGGAAACTTCAATTCCCAAGAAATACTTGAGTCCTCCCAGATTTTTCATCTCAAATTCAGTTGCTAATTGCTTTTGAAGTAGAGAGATTTCGTCTTCATCATCTCCTGTAATAATAATGTCATCTACATAAACTATGAAAGCAGTTACCTTGCCTAACTGATGCTTTAAGATGCTTATTGACATATTCACCACCATTATCAGAGCGGAGAACCTTCATGGTGGCACTGTACTGAGTACCAACCATAGCATGGAATGTTTCAAACACACTAAGAACCTCATCTTTGTGTTTCATCAAGTAAAGCCATGTCATACGAGTACAATCATCCAAAAAAATCACAAACCAACGACAGCTAGACACATTATTAACAGGTGAGGGCCCCCATACATCAGAGTGAATTAACGTAAATGGAGTGTCACTTTTATTCATGCTTAAAGGATAAGTAGCGCGATGGCTCTTAGCCAAAATACAAGTGTCACATTTTAAATCAGGAGTCTGTAAATGCTTAAACAGATCAGGAAAAACATGCTTCAAATAAGGAAAAGATGGGTGTCCCAAGCGTCGATGCCAAAACCAAAGTAGTGTCTCTTTATCGGCATGTAGATGGTTCATGTGATTGGCCTGGCCGATACTAATGTCTTCTATATAATATAATCCCTCCCTCTTAGTACCACGCCCAATTATCTCCTTGGTGAGAATATCCTGAATAAGACAGAAATTGGGATAAATAAGCACAACACACCCAAGGTCTGCAGTAAGCTGACTTACAGACAACAATTTATGGGATAATACGGAACAAGTAAAGTATTAGATAAATGCAGGGATGGAGATAAAGTCACAGAACCAGCGCCAGTGACTGGTGAGATAACACCATTTGCATTGGATATGCTGGTGTGTCGCGGAAGAGAGGTATGGGAGAAGTCCGAGGCAGCAAAAGTCATATGGTCAGTGGCCCCTGAGTCAAGAAGCCATGCACTACAGTCAGCATCTCAATGGGAGGTAGGAAGAGCAAGATCAGGGATACCTGAGTTCAAATTAGGAGGAGCATCCATGGACGTTGCAGCTGGTTGTATAAGGGAGAGATGAGGCTCTACAGCAGCAACAACAACTGTGCCTGAATTTCCATTCGTTCCGGTTCCAGCAGGACGTTTACGGGCTTGAAGGTCATGCCACCAATTAGGGTACCCATGCAATTTGAAACAGGTTTCACGTGTATGCTTTTTGTTTCCACAATGAAAACATTTTTTTGAATCAGTGGAGTTTCGAGGCTTGGAAGATTTACCAGGGGTAGAGGTGCTTAATGTAAGTGATTTTGAGGCCAAGACAGCCCCCTGGAGCCCATCGGGGTTATGGGCAGTCATAACCTGCTGTCAAATAGCCTCCCGTCTAACACGCGCATACGCTTGTTCGACAGTAGGAAATGGTTTCATCTGCAAAACATCAGCTCGTATTTTGTCAATGCCGGTCTTCCTGAATGATCCGATTATAATGCTGAATATCAACAGAGCATTCCATAGGATTTGGCCGGAGGAAATCAATTTCACGCCATAAACCCTGCAACTCAGTATAATATTTTTCCAGCGAGCCAGCGGCTTGCTTTAGCCGTGTCACACGGCGTCGAAGATCACACACTTGTGATGTATCACTACCATCAAAGAAGGTAGTGGCAATGGAATCCCAAACCGCCTTTGCCATAGGAAACCGAATAAAATTGCCAATCAAGGACGAATCCATGGAAGAAATTAACCAACCTTTAACAATGGCGTTATTGGTGCGCCACTTGCGAAAGGAGGGATTAGTGGATAGCGGCTCGGGAAAGTCGCCATTAATGTACCCCAGTTTATCCTTGCTAGAGATATACATCTCAACAACCTGGGACCACAGTGCTTAGCTGGAACCATCCAACTTAATGCCGATCGGAGCAGCGAATGTTTCAGTGGTGATGGTCGGGGTCCGAGTGTTGTTCAAAACCTCGGTCATCCTTGTAGTCAATTCAAGGATAGAATCAGAGAGATTGGACGTGTCGCCAGAAGAGTTCAGATCATCAGAGTCCGCCATGAATAGAGGTATGGTTAGGATGCAATATAGGGTAGCCAGAACTCGTTTGGCTCTGATACCATGTAAAAAATCTGTCTTTTGTATTCTACTCCTTCTTCATCCTTTTTTTTTTTTTTCAGACGTCTTTCCTTTCTTATATATAAAAAACTTAACTTTACTATATAGTTTTTCATCTCCTAGACTCAAGCTAACCACCCTGATTTATGGGATGTTACAAATTTCAAATGCCTCAAATCTCTCACCTTGATTTATGGGATGTTACAAATTTTAAATGCCTTAAATCTCTCTTGGTTGTTTACAATGACAGCTCACGCCAACAATATAGACTCTAAGGCAGTCAAATTTCCTATGGAGCAAAACATGAAATTAATTACAGAAGAATGGGATTTACTTGAAGATCCCATTGCCTATAGAAGGTTAATAGGGAGAATGTTGTATTTAACTGTTACAAGGCCTAACATATCCTATGCAGTTCAGGTTTTAAGTCAGTTCATGGATAAGCCAAGGGCACCACACTTGACTGCAGCATATCGGGTGCTAAAGTACATTAAAGCAACTTCTGGTCAAGGATTGTTCTTTTCAACTTCATCAGACATACATTTAAAGGCCTTCTGTGATTCAGATTGGGCAGGTTGCATAGAGACTAGGAGATCAGTCACAAGCTATTGTGTTTTCCTAGGAAACTCTTTAATCTTATGGAAATCCAAAAAATAGAAGAAAATCTCTCGATCATCTATAGAATCAGAATATAGATCTACGACTACTACTGTCTGTGAAGTAACTTGGCTGCTTTCACTACTTAAGGATTTAAAGATTGAGCATAGAAGACCAGTTTTGATTTTTTGTGACAATCAAGTAGCACTATATATAGCTGCTAATCCGGTATTTCATAAGAGAACAAAACATATAGAGATAGATTGCCACATAGTTCGAGAGAAATTATAAGCTAGAATTATCAAGGCACTGCAAGTCGCTTCACAAAATCAGTTGGCAAACTTCTTCACGAAACCCCTTGGATATTCTTCCTTTATTTCATTACTTTCCAAGATGGGTGTAATTGATGTTCATACTCAATCACATCCATCTTGAGGGGGAGTGTTAAGCCATTTAGTTAGTTAATAGTTGTAAATATGATTAGAGAGTTAATTAGTTAGGAAGAATATTGTTGTTACTTAACTAATTTTCAATTTGTAATTTTGTTATCTATTTTGTTTTGCTTGTTCTCGTGTAATTAGTTTCAGCTATAAATACCTATTGATGTAATGAATTATTATGAATGAGAATTTAGAATTTTTCTTCATATTTGGTTATTACGGGTCCTAATGACTCATTGGTGGTTGGAGTCTTACCTCATAAAAAATAATAATAATAATACACATGGCCCCAAATTTGAGGTATATACTCACGCATGGCATCCGAATATATAGAAATTATTCTGTGATGGATACTAATAAAAATGCCGCCCCGCCGGCCGGTGAAATTTGATTAGAGAGAGAGAGAGAGAGAGAGAGAGAGAGAGAGAGTCAGCTGAGGTTGTCCCTGTTTTAGTGTTTCAAGTTCGGCCAATTAAGCAATAAAAGGAAGGAATAGCTTGGAAGGAAGTGGGCTGGCTTTGGGCCAATCATTTTTGAATACATGTCGGTGAATCACATCCCCAACACCAACCCCCTCTGGCCCCTTCCTCGTCCCCAAACTATCTATTTTGTTTTAAATTACTTAATTAGTTATATACCCGAAATTTCCTTTACAATTCCACCCTTCTCTCTCTCTCTCTCTCTCTACACCGTCATGTGTATATAAACACCCTAAGCTTTATCCTTACAAATCAACTACTTTCCCAGTTCTCTCCTCTACACAAGAGAGGGCGAGACTAGGGAGCCCGAGAGAGAACCATTCTCTGATTTTCAAGAGGAAAATGTTGGTACTCATGTAATTGCAGTACAGGGAGTTAGCATAAAATTCATTCTCCAACACACTCTCTCTCTGTCTCTCTGTCTTTCTCTCAATTCCGAAGGAGATAGCGAGCTGAACTTCACATCCTTCATAACACCGAGTAAGCGTTTCCTTTACTTAAATTTTCTGACACGCTTTCCTCTTTAATAAGCTCTGTTATTGTGTTTTAATTAATGATCTGGGTGCGCGTTATTTTATATGAATTCAGCACTAAAGATAAGAAGAAGAAGAAGAACGAGAAGAAGAAAATGGAGGGAGAGAAAGTGTGGGACACAGCGCAGGTGATGAGTCGGAACATGAGCAGAAGCTCCAGTAGACGGAGCACGAGTAGGCGGCACTGGAGCGTGGAGGACGTGTTCGTCGGTTCGGCGAGGTCCAGACAGAGCGCTCGCGCCGACGAAGACGAGGAAGCTCTCCGGTGGGCTGCGTTGGAGAAGCTGCCCACCTACGATCGCCTCAGAACTAGCATCTTCAAATCTTTCATGGACAATAATGGGGTCCCACCTGCGGCGGCTAATAACACTACCGCCAAACTGGTGCACATGAAGGAAGTTGATGTCAGGAAGCTCGACGTCAACGACCGCCAAGAGTTCATCGATCGGATTTTTAGGGTTGCAGAGGAGGATAACGAGAAGTTCTTGAGAAAGTTCAGAAATAGGATTGATAAGTATGTTGATTACTTGCCTTATTTTACTGGTTTTAACTCTTAAAAAAAACATTCATAAGCATAAGCATAACCACATCCACAAGTTTGTTATCTTTATTTTCTTCTATTCCTGAGGACCTCCACCCCATTAATCTATCGTGATAATTTTTCTGCTCTTTAAATTTCTTATGATTGAAGATATATAGTTGACTGGGTTTCTACTTTTTGTTAGATTAGTTGAACAATTCTATTTTGTTTTTCGAAAAAAAAAAAATTATATGACAATTTCTCCCTACCATTTCCTTTGCTGTAAGGAGCGTCCATGTCAACGATTAACGAATTAATGGAGTTTTAAATTAACTTCCATCTACTAAATTAACCCTTTTGAACTGTTCGTTCAAATTAAATATGATCTATTTCTAGTAAGTCTTGGATCTTTGAAACCAATATATATATATATATATATATATATATATATATATATATATGTTCAATATTGAAATTCATACTTCTGAACTTGGCAAAAGTTGATTTTGTCCAAGTAGGTAGGTTTTGTTGTTGGACAATACATTTTAATACTAAACAGTTTAATTAACCTTATGTCCAACTGTGGCCAAATGATCAATTAATAATCAATTATGAATATGCTCAATTTATATGTATGCGTATATATATACATGTCGTATTCTTATGCATGCATGTTTGTATGTGTATAGGTATAGGGCTGAGTTAACACAACTGAGTCGTGACAGCTAGGGAGTGAGTTTTTCAATGGGAGATACCTAGCTAGTATTTGATAATTAATAACTAACTCTGCACGCACTGCATGCATGCATGGATGCATTTTTAAATTAACTCTATATATGTATGAGATGTGTTTGGTTGTGCGTAATATATTGAAGGGTGGGGATACAACTTCCAACGGTGGAAGTGAGGTTTGAGCATTTGACGGTGGAAGCAGATTGCTACATAGGGAACAGAGCACTTCCAACCCTCCCAAACGCAGCCCGCAACATTGCAGAGTCAGCTCTTGGCTGCCTCGGCATCTCCTTGGCCAAGAGCACCAAACTTACCATCCTCAAAGATGCCTCCGGCATTATCAAGCCCTCAAGGTATATACAGTAGCCCCAATTTCATCTGTGGTGATTGGGAACAATGTTAATGTATTAAGATACAATTTTTAATAAAAAAAATTTAATAAATTATGTGTCAATAATAGCTAAAACCGTAAGTTTTATCTATATATATATATATATATATATATTAATGTCTAATTAATTATTATTGCTGATTTTCTGCTTAATCTTTTTACCAGAATGACCTTGCTGCTGGGGCCACCGTCATCCGGCAAGACGACCCTTTTGCTTGCATTGGCCGCAAAGTTGGACCCAAGCCTGAAGGTTGGTATGCGAAAAAATTCAACAATCAAATTAATGAACCCAGTTCATCAACCATACAAATAATTACAATAAATAAATAAGAAGAAGAAGAAGAAGAAGAAGAAGACAGGAGATCGTAGAGTGCACATCACCACGACTGTCATCTACTCTGCCCAATAATTTCAGCACCCAATTCAATTCATAGAGTCAATTCAATTCGTAGAGTCAACCTGCAGGGTACTTCTTGCTCTGTGTTAATCTGCTTCTTGACCAACCACCTGCATACCCCTAATAAATGCGCAATTAGATCATCTAAAATTTAATTATAATGGTAAATTAACAGTGCCGATTAATTGAATATATATTTAATTTGCAGGTTAGAGGAGAAATAACTTACAACGGGCACGCACTCAACGAGTTTGTGCCGCAGAAGACATCTGCTTATATTAGTCAAAATGATGTTCACGTCGGGGAAATGACCGTTAAAGAAACCCTAGATTTCTCTGCGAGGTGTCAAGGCGTCGGATCTCGATATGGTGCATATATATTTACATACCCTAAATTAAAATTACATTATTCCAATTAATCACCATTTACTTTGTTCTTATACGAACATGAATTTAAATTGGTTCTATTATATGTACAGAACTTCTGTCGGAGCTTGCAAGAAGAGAGAAAGATGCAGGAATTTTCCCGGAGCCAGAAGTCGATCTCTTCATGAAGGTCCGTATTAAAAAAAAAAAAAAAAAGTAGGGAAAATTTACTAGCACAAAATTGTATTTAGTTATGTTTTTCTACAATTTTATTTTTCTGGAGAAAAATAAAATTCAATTAATGCTTGAACTTAATTTTCCCAAACACAATCTTAGGCCGTGCACATACTAACTTTTCGTACTAACCAAGTTTGTACATTATGCTTTTTTTTTTCTTTTTCAGGCAACAGCTATGGAAGGGCTTGAGAGTAGTCTCATCACTGACTACACTTTGAGGGTAAGTCGACCAAACACTTTATTCATATTTTTATGGTGGGTCCGTAGATGAGAAAGTGAGGATGTGTTTGGCTAATTGCCAATTGATTTTTAATTAAGTTGGATTTGGACCTGGCATTAGAGTAGTATAAAATTAACAAAGCACTACTAAGAGGGGGCATGTATAGCTTGTAGCCAAACAGCGGCACATGGGGGTGTGTTGAAACTTGAAGTTGAATGCTTTTCATGAGCAAAATTAATTAATCATGGAGGAGTAAATACAATTATTAAATTATTGAGTCAAAGAGCAGCACATGGGTGCATTGAATTATTAAGTAAGCCCTTTTTTCCACAATTATTTTTTTAGGAAAAAGATTTGAAATTTAAAAGACAGTACCTCGTGAAAAAGAAATGATGTTGAAGATGATGAATATTTTTGGTAATAATTAGTAATGAGCAGTTGTAAATAATGGAACAGATATTGGGACTGGATATATGCCGGGACACCATCGTCGGAGACGAGATGCAACGGGGGATTTCCGGCGGCCAGAAAAAGCGAGTCACCACAGGTGCGCTTCATTCACTCATTCCTCAATTTCCCATTGCTGTTATTAATTCTTTTTTGATAAAGAAAAGAAACTTAAAAATACCCTGAAATATTTATTAATTAAATTTCAAATTAAAAAATAAATGGGAGTGGGTTGGTGGCTGCAGCAGGCCCAGGCCCAGGCCCAGGCCCAGGCCCAGGCCCATGCATGCACCCTTGACTCATAAAGCTGCGACTGAACCAAACTAATATTGAAACCATTCATTTTCCCAATTTCCCATTATTATGAGAAAGCAATTAATTACGTTGAAATATTTAATTAATTTTCAATTGTAAAAGCTAAAAAACAAAATAAAATAAATAGGGGGAGAGTTGGTGAATGCATGCAGTAGGCCCAACCTTGACTAATAAAGTGAGAACCGGTGAACCCGGCATTGGCAAACTTTTGCCCTGCTGGTACCTAATTATATACTGGTAGCAAAATCACCTAACCTACCTTGTGTGTATATGGGACGAAACACTCATGACTCAGACTAGCATTCACACTTTGCGGAATTCCATATATCAGCATCATATTATTCTATTCAGAAAAAAGTAGAATGATCCATTACCATTTGTTACGAAGTAATGACGTATGAAAAAAAGAAATTGGCTTTTCCAAGAAATACAAAGAGCTGGGTACATGTGTTTTAGAATCAACTATCAATGGGCACAAAAGCTAGCTAAGCTAGTTTAATAAAATCCCAACTCACCCGCTCACCCTCCGAAAAGAATAAAACGAGTTGACTTTTACCCAGCTATGCAATAGTTTTTGACATTAATATAGTTTCTTTGTAAAGGTTTGTCTTTAATTGGGATTGATAACGTGCAGGAGAAATGATCGTTGGGCCAACGAAAACGTTACTCATGGACGAGATATCAACGGGCCTAGATAGTTCAACGACGTTTCAAATAGTCAAGTGTTTGCAGCAAATTGTTCACCTCACTGAAGCCACCATTTTGATGTCCCTCCTCCAGCCTGCTCCTGAGACCTTCGACCTCTTTGATGACATCATCCTCCTCTCCGAAGGCCAAGTTGTATATCAAGGCCCTCGAGACCAAGTCCTCGACTTTTTCCAAACTTTCGGGTTTAAGTGCCCTGAGCGAAAGGGGACCGCCGATTTCCTCCAAGAGGTATGTATCAAATTATACAAGGAATCTCCCTTTCCGTGTCTCTGTATTTTAAATGTTGGACATGTGCGAAATTAGTCATACATTTATTAGTATAAGATGATGATGACACATTGTATAATTTAGAAAGTATCTACATAGACACGTAGAGAACAATGTCCCCACTACAATTTCTCCTTATGTGAAAATTTAAAAGCTTGCTTACGTGTCCTTTTTTTAGACCTCGGCCCAGACCAGTCAATTGTATGGGCCTAGTAGGTTAAATGGCCCAACTCGGTCCATTATGAATTGTAGCCCAAGAGGTTATGCTAAATGCATGTAATAATTCTTGCAGGTTACCTCAAGGAAAGACCAAGAGCAGTATTGGGCCGCCAGAACCAAACCGTACCGGTACGTACCAGTGGCCGAGTTCGCGGCCCGGTTCAAGCGGTTCCATGTGGGTCTGCGGGTGGAAAACGAGCTCTCCCTCCCTTACGACAAGTCCAGGAGCCACAGGGCCGCCCTCGTCTTCAAGAAATACTCCGTCCCCAAAGCGGAGCTTCTCCGGGCAACCTTTGACAAGGAATGGCTGCTCATCAAGCGAAACTCCTTCGTGTACGTCTTCAAGACGGTGCAGATCATTATCGTCGCCGTCATCGCCTCCACGGTGTTCTTGCGGACGGAGATGCACACCAGAAACGAAGACGACGCCGCGCTCTACATCGGCGCGCTCCTGTTCACCGTCGTCATCAACATGTTCAATGGATTCGCCGAGATCTCCCTCACCATTGCGAGACTTCCGGTGTTTTATAAGCACAGAGACCTCCGATTCCACCCCGCCTGGACCTTCACCCTCCCCAATTTCCTACTACGAGTCCCAATTTCCGTGTTCGAGTCCATTGTTTGGATTGTCATGACGTATTACACCATTGGATTCGCTCCTGAGGCTAGCAGGTACCACTCGATGCGCGCACCGGTTTTGATTTTTCAGGTCGACAATCAGAAAACTTTCTCACTGTCGCTTTATTTCATGTGAAAATTTTCAGGTTCTTCAAGCAACTGCTGCTAGTGTTTCTGGTGCAGCAAATGGCTGCTGGGCTATTTAGGCTCATAGCTGGAGTGTGCAGGACTATGATCATAGCCAACACTGGTGGAGCTCTCACTCTCCTCCTTGTCTTTCTGCTGGGAGGGTTTATCGTTCCTCGAGGTTAGAATCGGACCTAATGTTCCTTTTAATTATCTCATTGTGATCAAAGTGAAAAAATTGAATCATATGGAGCAAAAATATAGAAAAAAAAAATGTGAGAATTGACTCAAATTGAGACTATTTGGGCATTTGGGTCTTCTTAAGTGGGAAATCAATGCACAATTAGCATTGTCTGTGCAGTTTCCTTTGTCTCATGAACAATTTAGCAGGTGAATTGATACAAGGAGTTGATTTATGTGTATGATCAGGTGAAATTCCCAAGTGGTGGGTGTGGGGATACTGGATTTCGCCTATGACCTACGGCTATAATGCCATAGCTGTGAATGAGATGTTTGCTCCGAGGTGGATAAATAGACTGGTAAGCCTGTTTACGTTACTGTACATGAGATGTTTGCTCTAATTTCCCATTTAAAAAAAAAAAAAAAAGAAAAAGAAAAAGAAAAAGAAAAAGAAATAAAAACAAGGACATGTAAAAGGAATGTTGTTTTACAACAAAAATCCAGTTTCCTTTACAGAATTCAATTGCTCTGCAGGCTTCAGACAATGTAACACAATTGGGCGTGGCAGTGCTCAAGAACATTGATGTCTTCCAGGACAGGAACTGGTTTTGGATTGGTTCTGCAGCTCTTGTGGGATTCACAATTCTCTTCAATATCCTCTTCACTCTGGCGCTTATGTACCTAAACCGTGAGTTTTGAGAATTTTTCTTTAAGTGATAATGTTTTGAAAATCCTCATTGTCAAGGTGACTAAGCCTTTATGTTCTTCCATTCAATATAACAGCTTTTGGAAAGCCACAAGCAATAATATCAGAAGAAGCTGCAAGCGAAATGGAGGCTAACCAAGAAGAAACAAATGGAGAGCCAAGACTAAAAGGAAATAAGACAAAGAGAGATGCAGTAGCTGAATCATTGTCTCGATCATTATCTTCTTCGGATGGAAACAACACAAGTAAGGAAACTTTACTATATACACTTTCCAATCTTTTTCTTGAATGAGGTATTGGTATTTGGTACAGCAATTTCAAAGTTCCTCATATGGAGTTGGTATTTTTCAGGAGAAATGGCAATCACAAGAATGAGTAGTAGATCCAATCCCAATGGATTGAGTAGAAATGCTGACTCAGCTCTTGAGGCAGCAAATGGGGTTGCTCCCAAGAGAGGAATGGTTCTTCCCTTTACTCCCCTCTCCATGTCCTTCGACACCGTAAATTACTATGTGGATATGCCCCCAGTAAGAATCTCTTCCCTATTTAACTCCCATTTTAATCAGTTGAAAACCTGTAAAATCATTTACTTATTTGTTTTGATATAGAAAATAAATGCGAAGAACTAGATATTATAATGACAAGCTAACAAAACTGATGAACTCTGCCCATGGTAACAGGAAATGAAGGAGCAAGGAGTAACAGAAGACAAGCTCCAATTACTTCGGGGAGTAACCGGTGCATTCAGGCCAGGTGTTCTGACTGCACTAATGGGAGTAAGTGGAGCTGGAAAGACGACATTGATGGATGTTTTAGCGGGAAGAAAGACTGGTGGTTACGTCGAGGGGGATATTAAGATTTCTGGGTTCCCCAAGAAACAAGAAACTTTTGCAAGAATTTCTGGGTATTGTGAGCAAACTGATATCCACTCTCCCCAAGTCACTGTTCGTGAATCATTGATCTACTCAGCTTTCCTTCGGCTTCCTAAAGAAGTCAGCAATGACGAAAAAATGGTAGAGAACACTTCTTTGCAACTCATTTGTATAGACTATGAGACAAAAGCTTCAATACCATTGAACAATAATTTTTATCTGTTTTTATTCTCTTCAGATTTTTGTGGATGAAGTGATGGAACTGGTTGAGCTTGACAATCTCAAGGATGCAATAGTGGGGCTTCCTGGAATTACGGGTTTGTCGACAGAACAGAGAAAGAGATTGACAATAGCAGTAGAGCTTGTTGCCAATCCCTCGATCATTTTCATGGATGAACCAACTTCAGGCCTTGATGCGAGGGCTGCAGCCATTGTCATGAGGACTGTGAGAAACACTGTGGATACTGGAAGAACTGTTGTCTGCACAATTCATCAACCTAGTATTGATATCTTTGAGGCCTTTGATGAGGTAAAACAAAAAAGAACTCTTTTGCAACTCCCTCTCTCTGTCTCCCTCCCTCAGTCCCTCTCTCTCTCTCTCTCTCTCTCTCTCTCTCTCTCCTCTTTCTGACGTATGACATTGTGCTTCAGCTGCTTCTGATGAAAAGAGGAGGACAGGTGATATACTCAGGACCATTGGGCCGGAATTCCCACAAGATAATTGAATATTTTGAGGTATTTCACTTATAATAACTTTTCTTTCCATTTCCAAAAGCCAAAATCAATAAAAATAACACATCCGAATCCACTGCTGCTCATTTCTTGCAGTCAATTCCTGGCATACCAAAAATTAAGGAGAAATACAACCCGGCAACGTGGATGCTGGAAGTGAGCTCAGTTGCAGCTGAAGCTCGGCTGGGAATTGATTTTGCCACACACTACAAATCATCCTCCCTGTTTCAGTAAGTCATTTAAGATTTATAGCCGCACTAAATTCTTGTGAAACAAGGCTATTTATAGCCGCACTAAATTCTTGTTTCTAACTTATGTGCTATACAAGCAGAAGAAACAAGGCTCTAGTGAAGGAGTTGAGTACACCACCACCAGGAGCAAAAGACCTTTACTTTCCCTCTCAGTATTCTCAATCCACATGGGGACAGTTCAAAGCCTGTCTTTGGAAGCAATGGTGGACTTATTGGAGGAGTCCTGATTATAACCTTGTTAGGTATTTCTTCACCTTGGCTGCAGCCCTCATGGTTGGGACAATATTCTGGAGGGTTGGCACTAAAAGGTCCATGTCTTCTTCCTTCTCTTTTATTTTTTTTTAAAAAATAATTAGAACTGTGCTGGCTCTGTTTGCAGCAAACTTGATCAAGTTCTTCCATATCCTTGCTAATTTTCCTTTTTTACTTTTTCATTTTTATATGGTTCAGGGGGACGTCAACTGATTTATCCATGATCATTGGGGCCATGTACGCTTCTGTTCTGTTTGTTGGAATCAATAATTGCTCAACAGTTCAACCAATTGTAGCTGTCGAAAGAACTGTATTTTATAGAGAAAGAGCTGCTGGGATGTATTCAGCATTACCTTATGCCATTGCACAGGTGAGTAAAAGGTTTTACAGGTAGCAAACAAGATATATAAACAGATGTAAAAGGCTATCAATAAAAATGATGTTCTAGCTAATCAAATTATTTTCCCAAATATAATTAAAGATATCAATAAAAAGATGGAGCATGTTTTCTACAAGCTGGTAACTAAAATGGCATCAATCTGTGGTTTAAAATTTTTTAAAATTCAATTGATGGAGTTTTTTTGCTTATATAACATGCAGGTAATTGCAGAAATACCTTATGTGTTCGTCCAAACAACATATTATACAGTCATAGTGTATGCTATGGTGAGCTTCCAATGGACGGCAGCCAAATTCTTCTGGTTCTTCTTTGTCTCCTTCTTCTCCTTCCTCTATTTCACATACTATGGAATGATGACAGTCTCCATCACACCAAACCACCAAGTAGCAGCCATTTTTGCAGCTGCTTTTTATGCACTCTTCAATCTTTTCTCTGGCTTCTTCATACCCAGACCAGTAAGTTCTTCCTGCAAACATTTTCTTTTTAAAAAAAATAATGACTTCACCAGTTTTGCATACTAACAAGTTCAATTTTATTTTCTGAAAATTCAGAGGATTCCCAAGTGGTGGATTTGGTATTACTGGATTTGCCCTGTGGCATGGACTGTTTATGGATTGATTGTTTCACAATATGGTGACATAGAGGAAACCATAAAGGTGCCAGGTATCGTGCCCGACCCGACTATAAAATGGTATGTGGAGCACCATTTTGGGTATAGCTCGGATTTCATGGCACCGGTTGCTGTTGTTTTGGTTGCTTTTACAGCCTTCTTTGCGTTCATGTATGCCTACTGCATTAAGGCACTGAACTTCCAAACAAGATAGAAGAAATTTAATTTCTATTAGTAAGAATGGTTCTTTGTAAATATTTATTTAATTGAAGCCATTAATGATCATACGTAGAAAGGGTGATAATTGTTTAAGAACGAATCTAGAGATTTTATCTTGTAGTTGGTAGGTTGTTTGAGGAGCCTTTTTTTTGGGTCTCTGTTTGCAACTGTAAAGAGGTCCTTGGATCTAAGGGAAATATATCAGTGCTCGCTGTTTTCACTTTACAGCTCCATGGTACATTTTTTTGTTTTCTTTTTTTAGTTTTTCCCCTCAAATTCTGATCAGAGGATTTTGGAGGCAGACAAGATAGAATTAGACTGCATTATTTTCTGTTTCCATCTCCTCCCTAAAATTTGTCGCTTAAAAAACTAAACGAACGAAACAAGAATGCGCCAACAATGGTAATTGTCTAACAAGTTTGTTGAGTTGAGGCTCATATTGGAAGTGTAGTCTACATGCTCATATTTGGTTTTTGAAATGGAATAAAGTAGAAAAAGAATAGAATGAAAATTTGAACAGATAGCATAACAAAATCAAGTGAAAAATTTAATTTTATTTCCTTACATCTCATTTCCTATCAAACAGGCAATCAAAGTAGAAGGGATGGAAAAGTGTGTGAAATGGAAGATAGAAGATTTCCCTATATAGCTCTAGCTCAATGGGCCTGTTAAAGAGAGATGGGAAGGATTCAATTTTCAAATGAAAAATGAGAGGTTAGTCCAACCTAGAGTCTATTTCTGCATTCACTTTTCAAGGAACCTATGAGGCTTTTATAGATCCCTATCTTTCTGAATAGTGAGTGTCAAATGATTTGTATGATACATTTCCCTTGGTGCCACATAGAAACTACTTTCCCAACTAAGGTACCTAATCTTAGATTACCAAAGAATATTTGTTTTTCAAAAGCCATCTCTCCTAAGGGTTAATAATAATAATAATAATAATAATAATAATAATAATAATAATAATAATAAAAATCATCATCAGAATCATAATCATAATCATTATCAGCTCAAGGTCTTGTGCCTGGTAACAAATATGAAAAAAAAAAAAAAAAAACTCAACAGTGCGGCACCTAAGCAAAATACAAGAGAAGAGAATTGGATAGAACAAACTTTGTTGAGTTGTGACTTATATGCAGAGGGCTATTCACTTGAAGGCGGTTACAAATTTCCTCCTAAGTTTTATATAATTTTATTTATCTACTATTTATTCACTTGAAGGCGGGGGTGTCCAGGATACAATGTAATTATAATATTACATGAGAGTATTTTGAGGTTCTCATTCGGGACTATATATACATACATTATAGTTGACGATTAAAATCTTGTGATAGTTTTCATTTGATAGTGAAAATTGTCCAATGACTTTGTGGACATAGGCATATTATTGAACCACGTAAATTTGTGTTCTTCTCCATTTTGATTCTCTCTATTTTTTTTTTCCGTATTTTTTATGTGTATAACATAATCTTAGGACGTAATTTTGCAATAAGCTCAAAATTGGAGACATGAATTGTAGCACTTGTTTCTTTTTTTAAAAAAGCAAAAAACAAATGGAGGGCGGCACCTCCAATTATTTATTGATATACCCTCACTTTTGACGGAGGAATATCGTGATTACAAGACAAGCATTGAGAGATTACAGATAAAAAAGATATTAAAGATCTTCCAAAAACAATACCAACAACCAATCAAAATAGGACTACCAATTTAAACAAAGTTAAATAAGAAACAAATCTAAATAGGCATAGCAAAAATAAAAATAATAAAATAAACTAAAATAAAAAATTCTAAACCAACCAAATAAAAATCGAGAGGATGAACTAATGACGAAGGGAAGTAAGACCCAACCTATCCATCCAAAGGATACCTTTCAGAGAATGTGGTAAAAGATATTGTTTTTCGTAGATGACATTGTTTCCCATTTCTCTTTCTCTAGCGAGAAAATTAGTCGTACTATTGCCTTCCCTATATTGATGGATCACCATGAAGTTCACTCTTTCTAACTCCACCATGAGGTCCTTCCAAAAATCCAAAAGATACCATAAGGTACATATATCTTTCCGAAACCAATCAATAATAATTCTCGAGTCACTTTCAATAATCACATATTTCTCTAGCGAGAAAATTAGTCGCATTATTGCCTTCCCTATATTGATGGATCACCATGAAGTTCACTCCTTCTACCTCCACCATGAGGTCCTTCCAAAAATCCAAAAGATACCACAAGATACATCTACCTTTCCGAAACCAATCAATAACAATTCTTGAGTCACTTTCAATAATCACATATAGGATGGGAAAGGCTGAGTGTCATGGACTTGTAACATCATAGACCCTTATGATAGGATTAGGGTGGGTGAAGCAGAGTGAGTCCTACCAGCTTGATCAAGCCCAATCCTGTCACGTAAGCTTCTAATGATACAAGCCCATGAAAGATAATATTACTCAATAGAATTGGTGTTTCACAGGCAAGATTTGATATGGTACAAAGTGGAATGATAGCTCATATTCAACCGACTTCTATTGACTATGTTTTTCTTATTTAAGTAACAAAACTAAGTGTTGTTGACTATGTAAAAATATTTTTCATCTTTAATCTTCAACTAGTTTTCCTTCTAAAATGAATCTAAATCTTTGAAAAAGAACAACATGAATGCCATGAGGGATATTCAAGTGGACATGTCTCACAAAAGCAAGAATATTGTATTTGTGTAACATCTTTGTGTTAAACAATGGTAATAGATGTGTTGAATGGCAATTGAGTTAGGTCAAGATATATGCTCCCTCAGGACAGCTCATTTATATCTAAAAATTACTTAAAATTATTAAATATAACTAACACTTAACACTTATATGTGTGTATGTACATATATCTATATGTGTATTTGTATGTATATGTATATGTAATACTTTTCAGATTGGTTCACTTTGGTTTTGGAACCCAATCATTGAGATATGCTTTGGTTTTATATGCGTATGTATGTATTTGCATATACATACACATTTTGCATATAATATTTTTTTTTATAATTTTAAATATTTTTAAATGAAAACGGGCAATCTTGCTAGGGTATGATTCGGCCTAAGAAGTGACCTTCCTATAATCTAATTTAACACAAAGACATACAAAATTGGTACTTATTAAATATGTTATTTGGAATGAAAAATCATATATCGAATGTAAAGAAAAGGATAAATGCAGACATTTTACTTAGAATTAGTCAATGAACTTTTCAACTAGTCAGTATTGCTATGTGTAGAAAATTTTTTCTACATTTCTCACCTGAGATACATTGATACTTGAAACTGGCTTGCTCTGAATTATGTGTATGTGTGTGTGTGTGTGTGTGTTTTTTTTTTTTTTTCCTTATACACAGCCTTGAATGTTCATTGTGGCTGAAGTTGTGCCTTGGTGTGTTGAGGTTGGCACTAGAGGTTATCCAAAGTTTATTAAAATATATGATTAAGAAAATTGTCAAACTTACTAGTGTCATTCAAATTCATGATTGAGGTACTAATCAAGTTTGCTGGTAAGTTGTCCATTTTTGGTAGAGAGAGAGAGAGAGAGAGAGAGAGAGAGAGAGAGAGAGAGAGAGAGAGAGAGAGAGAGAGAGTAGGTCTTATTAGAAGAATATTAGACTCTTAAAATTTGGAAATAATTATTTATTATTAATAATTTTGCCTTGTTGTTTGCTTTATGATAAGAAAATTGACCTATTCTTATGCATAGGTATTGTACAAATCAAACACAACTTAAAAGGTTTTTAAAACAATGGCAAGCAAAAAAGCGAAGTAACGAAAGCTATTCAAATCTTGAATTTGTATGTGTAGATTTAAATAGGACACAATACAAATATTGAGTCTTAATATTCTGGTTTAAACAAATCTACTGTGTTTCCAAGCACTCTAAGGGATAAGGAAGTAATTTTTCCTATCTCTAAAGACACTCTTGGGACAACATTTCTTTTTTTGAAAAAAATAAAAATAAAAAATCCTAACCCCTTATCTTTAAATAAGGGACTAAAGTGAAGGGGAGGAGGGGGGGGGGGGGGAGAGGAATTTTTGGTAGACAATGGAGATCATGAGGGATCCATCTTTGAGGCACACTCATAAAGAGAGAGAAAGATGGTTTACATATTCAACAAGAGGGAAGAGGAAACTCTACTTTAATCTCACCTCATTTTTTTTTTTTTGTTTTCTTTTTTAAATTTTTTTGAAGTTACATCACCATGGTTCTTTTTTGTTTTCTTTGAAAAGTTTGACGGGACCCGGTGCCCTCGAACACATTTAGTGATGTACTGCCAAGCAATGGCCGCTTACTCGGACGATGAAAAACTAATGATGCATTGCTTTCAAAGCAGTTTGACCGGGTCTGCTATCCGTTGGTACATTCAACAAGATAAGGCTCGGGTCCGCACTTGGAAGGACTTGACTAGTGCCTTTATCACTCACTACCACCATGTGACGGAAATGGCGCCTGATCGAATGACTCTACAAGAGATGGAGAAGAAATCCACTGAAACATTCAGAGAATATGCTTATAGGTGGAGGGATATGTCGATCCAAGTGGACCCCCCGGTGAGTGACCGAGAGGCCATCTCCTTGTTTGTGAGCACATTAAAAGACCCTTACAGCACACATCTTCGTGGAGCAACTCCCCATGATTTTATGGACATTGTGGCTGCGGGAGGAAGAATTGAAGGTGATATCAAGGCAGGCCTAGTCAAGGATAGTGGCTCGGAAATCAGTTCAGGCAAAAGGTGGACTAATAGGAAGAAGGAGGAAGAAGCACAAATGATACAGGGGCAGTTTAATTGGAAGAATCAGTATACCAGAGGTGGGAACCAATGGCCCAAGAGAAACTTTGATTTTGAGCCCATGGTAAATCAAACGGCGCATACAGGCATAAGGCCCCAGATTGTTCACTCTGGTCCACCGAATCAGCAAACACAAGACAGGTTTGTGACCAAAAACTTCCGAAGGGTGGACCCCATTCCCATGACATATGCCGAATTATTTCCTCAGCTGTGGGAAAAGGGGATGGTATCTGCAATCCCTGGGATGCCCGTTGCGAACCCTCCTCCCCAATGGTATGATCCTGGGGTTCGTTGTGAGTACCATGCTAACTCTCCTGGCCATACTATTGACCGCTGTTGGGCTTTCAAGCATAAGGTGCAATTGTTAAGAGACGCAGGATGGTTAGCTTTTGATGACAAGCAACCAAGAGTCCAGGGGAATCCTTTGCCCAAACACGAGGAAGGAAGTAGTTGACATATCAGGGAGCTTCCCAAAATCAATGGTTTCAGTCATTATCCGCCGAGGCTAAAGTGATGAAGTACCGAACTTTTGACTTTCTAATCCTTTTCAATTGATGTTCTTTTGTTTTCCATTGTCATTTGCTTTTTGTAATCCGTGGACGCTTGTGTCTCGGAATAGTTTCTATATTCAATAAATATGCATTTCGTTATCTCACTTGCATCATAAGTCTAGTTGTCAAATTTTGTTTGCTTATGTTTCATGCCGGAATAGTGAAAGTAATATTACCAGTGTTCATAAGCTAGAAAGAGATGTTAAAGGATGAAACAACCATTGAATTCAGATGTTATGAAGAAGTTTTTCAACTTTCCAAGGAATTCAACAAAGTGGCTGCGCTGTTATGATAATTTCCTATCAATTAATCACTCATGTTTTGATCAAATGATGGATGACCCTCTTTGGCTGACCAGTTATCCCTAAAAAGAACCCAAACATTGATTTATCATTTGTTAACCAAATTGAGCCTGAATGTTAAACCAGCTTTTTCTTAAAAGTCAGATCACCAAAAATCCAACCTGGGTTTAGGTCCCTTAGCGTTTGGCAAATCATTTGAGACAATAGTCATTACCAAAAGGATGACAAGCCATTGTTCTGCTACCCAAAAGAAAGTCAAAGAAGAAATCTCTTGCAAACCACTTTTGAGCCTGAAAGATTCATTTCTTGATTAACCTGTCAAAGGATCACACCCCACACTGGGGCAGTTTTTAAAAGATTGGTCCCAATTGAAGTTCAAATGGAAATGAAGACAAGATTCCTTTATAAAAGGAAAAGTGAAAGTTGCAGTAAAAGAAGGAAAGATTAAAAGGGAAAGAAAAGAAAAAGAAAAACAAGAGGAAGAAGAAAGAGAATAAGGGACTTACTACATATGTGATCTTTGACTAAATTACCCTTGATGAAATTGATGATTTTGGGCCTTATGTAACTCCTTTATTTTTTAACCCATATCCTTAGCCTACATTACGGTCCAAATGAAAGTCCTGACCAGATTGGTATACATTGTTGTCTTAAATGATTTGTCAGACTCAATATTGAGTCTGAACTACGTAATGACCTGATCCTGAAAAGGTACGTAGGCAGCTTGTTTAAATAACAAGTTCGGTCAACATCTTGCAAAAGCGCCTCAACTCGAACTGGGGGCATAAAACATTATTTGGGGTGGTATTGTTGAGCCTTAGTTTCTCTTTTATTCTGAAATCCTACATCCCTAAGCCTACGTTTCGTCCCAAGTCCTAAAGACCATCTTGAGATCAAAGCATGAGTTGATGAAACTGGGGCAGTTGAAGAGAAGGACAGTCATCTAGGCTGGGAAATCAATGTTATATGACTTTTGAATACTGGTATGAATTTTTTCCTATAATAGCATTGAAACATGGTAAAACATTTATTTTGTGCAGATGACCTTTTGATTTAGCAAGTTGACGTCATAGTTGTATAATCATTCCTCGTTCCTTAAAATCACAAAAAAAAAAAAAAAGGAACTCTTCTTATTCTTTAGAGCATTAAAAGAGGATGGATAGTCAAAGAGTTTCAGAATCACCAAAAATTTCTATAAAGAAGATCCTTGTGGAGAAAGAGCAATCAAACTGGGGCAAATGTTATGTCAAGTTCAAAAGAGAATCTAACAATAGAGTCAAGATCAGTGGTAGATGAATTTAACTGGGGCAAATTTCGAGTTGAGTCTCAGTAGGTCCCATTCAAGCACTTTCTTATCAGATTGGAATATGAATTCAAAGTCAAGATCAGCTGTAGGTCCATTCAACTGAGGCAGATTTTGTGATTTTCATTTAAGCTGAGTCAATCACTTTCATGACTGGATGAATAAAGAAGATTAAGCCAAGGCCAGTTATAGATCCATTTAAATATGGCGAGCTTCATGTGGAGACCAAAGATGAGGTCATTGATCACAAGCGCATTGGGAGAAAAGATTCATGCATTATCATGCATTACCCCAAATTTCATGCATTGTCATACATTTCATGCATTACCTAAATTTCATATATTGTCATGCATTTCATACATTACCATACATCTCATGCATTGCCATGTAATTTATGCATCACCTAAATTTCATGCATTGCCATGCATTCCACGCATTACCATACATTTCATGCATTACCATGCATTTCATGCATTATCATCCATTGTATGCATTTCCTACATTTCATGTATTATCATACATTTCATGCATTACCCTATATTTCACACATTACCACACATCTCATGCATTGTCATGCATTTCATATATTACTATGCATCTCATGCATTGTCATGCATTTCACGCATTACCATACATCTCATGCATTGCCATTGTGCGTTCATACATTACATAAAAAAAATAAAAAAATAAAAAAATAAAATGCATACATATAATCACAAGTTAGTAACATGCATATCAATAGCAACATATCACTGCATTATAAGTTAGCAACATGCATACATATAACAGCATATCATTGCATTCTAACATCACAAGCAGCAATAGAGCACCCTTCACACTTGTCTTGAGCTTTCGAACGATTATTTGACATCCTTGATAGAGAGATTCCTGTTGTGTTTAATTATGAGCTGGGGTAACTGACCCCAAGCGCATGTTGATTTACTTGAAAAACTGGGGCAAGTTGATCCCAGACACACATTGATTTATTTTGAACTAGGGCAATAGATCCCAAAGACAAGGGGATTCATTCATTGACATTCGGATTTTACCCCAAGTGCATTTTCCAAATAGATTAACAATTTTCCCGACTTTGCTCTCACACCTTGTTACTAGTTGAGGTGGCTGGATCATCGTATCCCTACGGCTCGGATTCTTACATTCGAAGCAAGCCATCATTGTGTCCCATGACTGGATCATCGTATCCCTACGGCTCAGATTCTTACATTCGAAGCAAGCCATCATTGTGTCCCATGGCTGGATCATCGTGTCCCTACGGCTCGGATTCTTACATTCAAAGCAAGCCATCATTGTGTCCCGTGGCTGGATCATCGTGTCCCTACGGCTCGGATTCTTACATTCGAAGCAAGCCATCATTGTGTCCCATGGCTGGATCATTGTGTCCCTACGGCTCGGATTCTTACATTCGAAGCAAGCCATCATTGTGTCCCATGGCTGGATCATCGTGTCCCTACGGCTCGGATTCGTACATTCGAAGCAAGCCATCATTGTGTCCCATGGCTGGATCATCGTATCCCTACGGCTCGGATTCTTACATTCGAAGCAAGCCATCATTGTGTCCCATGGCTGGATCATCGTGTCCCTACGGCTCGGATTCTTACATTCAAAGCAAGCCATCATTGTGTCCCATGGCTGGATCATTGTGTCCCTACGGCTAGGATTCGTACATTCGAAGCAAGCCATCATTGTGTCCCATGGCTGGATCATCGTATCCCTACGGCTCGGATTCTTACATTCGAAGCAAGCCATCATTGTGTCCCATGGCTGGATCATCGTGTCCCTACGGCTCGGATTCTTACATTCCAAGCAAGCCATCATTGTGTCCCATGGCTGGATCATCGTGTCCCTACAGCTCGGATTCTTACATTCGAAGCAAGCCATCATTGTGTCCCATGGCTGGATCATCGTGTCCCTACGGCTCGAATTTTTACATTCAAAGCAAGCCATCATTGTGTCCCATGGCTGGATCATCGTGTCCCTACGGCTCGAATTCTTACATTCGAAGCAAGCCATCATTGTGTCCCATGGCTGGATCATCGTGTCCCTACGGCTCGGATTCTTACATTCGAAGCAAGCCATCATTGTGTCCCATGGCTGGATCATCGTGTCCCTACGACTCGGATTATTACATTCAAAGCAAGCCATCATTGTGTCCCATGGTTGGATCATCGTGTCCCTAGAGCTCGGATTCTTACATTCGAAGCAAGCCATCATTGTGTCCCATGGCTGGATCATCGTGTCCCTACGGCTCAGATTCTTACATTCGAAGCAAGCCATCATTGTGTCCCATGGCTGGATCATCGTGTCCCTACGGCTCGGATTCTTACATTCGAAGCAAGCCATCATTGTGTCCCATGGCTGGATCATCGTATCCCTACGGCTCGAATTCTTACATTCAAAGCAAGCCATCATTGTGTCCCATGGCTGGATCATCATGTCCCTACGGCTCGGATTCTTACATTCGCAGTAAGCCATCCCTGTGTACCTCAACTTGGATTCTTACATTCAGTGCAGATCGTCTCTGGTTGGTAGAAATAAACAAATCTTGATTAACCTGAAAAGCCATAGGGAGTTGAATGGCTTGGCTAAAATAGGTGTCTTTTATCTTTGCAGGCTTGTTGCTACAAAAACGTAGGAGAGTTCTCATCGTTATATTGAAGCAACTAAGCCTGCAAAGAGGGGCAGCTGTAGACACCCTATTTTTGCCCTAGCCGAATAGAACAAAGGAGTCCCTTCTCATTATATTATTATTATTATTACCTTATTTTTATTATTATTATTTTATTATCATTATTAGTACTTTACTATTATTTTGCTAGTATTTTTATTATCATTATTATTATTATTATTATTATTATTTATTTTTATTATTATTGCTAGTACTTTTATTATCTTTATTTTATTTTTACTTTACTATAATTATTTTTGTTTTCCATTTATTTTATTGTTATTATTTTTGATATATTATTATTATTATTGTTATTATTATTACTTTTTGTATTATTACTCTATTTTTATTAGTATTATTATTATTATTATTATTTTACTGATAATATCTTTATTATTTTTATTTTTACCATAATTATTTATTATTATTTACTATTAATAGTAGTATTATTTTTATTATTATTATCTTATGGATACTTATATTATTATGATAATTATTATTATTATTATTATTATTATTTCCTTTTTCATTATTACCATAAGAATGAAAAAATAAAATAAAAAGAAAAAAAGAAAAATGAAAATCAAAGAAGGTAGGTTGTATTAGGGTTTTCATTTTTTTTTTTTATAAAGCACGGGGAGCGTTGCGCACAGGAGGGGAAGCCAAAAAGAAAAAAAACAAAAAAATCCAGCCGCTGCTCCTTTCCTTCATCCTCACCATACCAGACTACCCTCTACAGCCATCCAAGCCCCGAGCAAATCTCTGCAACACTCCACAGCCACATAGTAGGCTTCACAGCAGCTCCCTGCAATTCCCATCTCCGTTCATCTTCCCCATCCGAGCAAAACTCACCGTTCCAGACCCCCTAGTAGCTCCACGGCCCCTTCACCTTCCGTACTGCCACACAGTCACCATCATCGATCTCCATCTGCTTGTCGTCTCTCTCTTCTCCGTCCTCACCCTGCAACAAATCTCAGAGCAGCCGAACATAGCCTCTGCACCTACCCCGGCGTCGTCAAACCAGTCCTCTCCATTCTCTCCGGCGACTCAGCAAAGGCCACCCTCACCTCACGCACAGGGAACCGCTGGCAATAGCCACCACATCTTCATCCACGCCGACCACCACGCCGGTAAGCAACTGGACACACAGCAGTGAAGCAGCCCCGCTTTCATCCTTGCTGATATTACACCATTCCGGCGGCACCAGTGGCTACGGCTTACCCACAGAACACCCGGGAAGGTTCTGAACCTCCAGCCTGCCTCTGCAACTCTGCTGCGACCATCAACACGGCCACCCATTGCCACAACAGGCCTCACCTCTCCGTCACCATCGCAGCCACGGCCTCCAGACCCGAGCACCACTGCTCCTCCAGGCCACTGGAACTCCCGGCAACCCCCCACGGTAATTCCCCATGCATGCCATCAGTACACACACGTGCACCAATATTTTTAATTTTTTATTTTCTTTCTTTATTTTTCTTTTTCTTCCCTGTTTGGTTTATTTCTTGGTTTTGACTTATTCTAATGTCTGGTTTCATTGTAAATGCATGTGGCATGCTTAGGTTGTTTTTATTACATAAGTACCATTCGTTTTATAGGGTTTTTATATTTATTTTAATATTTAATATTCATGGTGATTTTTTTGTTGTTGTATTTGTTCTATAGGTTAATTGTTTTATTATCATGGTTGTGAAATTTTTATAGTTGGATTTTTTTTTCTTAATATTAACCTTTTGCATTCATCCAATTATTATTATTGTAGGATCCTTAAAGTTATAATATGTGTTCATATGTCTATTATTCATGTTTTAGGTTTTTATTATTATAGTTATTTTAATGTTCAATTGTCATATTTAGGGTCGCTTTTGTTATTTTTGCATGTTTAATGTTGATGTATATAGAATAGTTGTTATTATTGTACTTGTTTACTAAAGGGCGTTATTGTTTGATATTTACATACTTAGGGTTTTTGTTATTGTACGTCATACTTAATGTTCATATGAAGTGTTATTATTATTGGACATATTTAATGTTTATTTCATATTTGGCATATTAATATTTAGGGTTGTAATTATGTTATGTTATTATTTAAGCATATTTTAAGATTTTTATTAGTTTCCATATTAAGGCTCATTGTTTCATATTGATTTGTTATCATATATGCATATTCATATCTATTACGGTTTGTCATTGTACTTATCTATATAATATTATGATTTATTATTTTGTGTTGCATATACTATGGTTCATTATCATGTAGTAGTATCGTTAGGGTCTTGATTATTTAATGTTTATATTTAATAGGATTTTAAGTATCTCACATTATCAAGGTTTAGGCATTTTTTTTAGAGTTTGGATTATGTCATGTTCATATTTATTAGGGTTTTGATCGCTTGATAGTATCTTTGTGTACTTTTAGGGTTGAAATTGCTTCCATATAAATTATGTACTTAGGGTTTTTGGTCATTATTGTACTCACATTATATTTAATATTTGTATAGTTAAGGTTGTGTGTTAATTTTAGTTGCCATATTGAATAGGTACTTATTAATTCTAGAATTAACTTGTTTCCATAAATTCAATTATTTTCTTGCCCGTTTTATTAGTTTACATATTTTAAATTCGATTTGTTTTCCTTAATTAATTGTTAGCATATGTATGTCTTGTGCATATCTTGGACAGCGTGTTTATATTAAGATAAATATCATATTATTTAAATATGTATATTATTAGTTAATGATATTTAGTATTGTTACTGTTAATATTATTATTGTCACTATTATTGTCATTTATTATTATTATTATTATTACTATTATTATATTTATTATTATTATTATTAATATTAGTATTGTTATTAGTATTATTATTATTTATTAACGTTATCATTCTTATCATTATTAATAATATTATCACTATTTTTAGTATTTTCTTATACGTACTATGGTATATATTTTGATAAAATATTTTCTTGATTTTTAATCCCTATGATTTTATTGCGGGGGTATGAGCCTTCAGGCTTCACGTACCTTAAGCTCTGAGGGAATATATGTATATATATATATATATATATATATATATATATATATATATTTATTTATTTTTTCATAGGTATTTATAAATTCATAAAAAGGAGTAATTTAAAGACTTATTAGATTAACTTAAGGATAATTTCAAATTAATTAGGTACCGTTCGTAAGAACGGGTGCGTAGGGGGTGCTTGTACCTTCCCCTCGCGTAACCGAACTCCCGAGCCCAACTCTAGTAACATAGACCCATTCTACCCCTAACGGGGTAGTAATCACGTGTTCTAACCACACTAAAAGGTTAGTGGCGACTCCGACATTCCATGTTTTTCCTTGAAAACTAAAATTGATTTTCAATTCCGCCGCCCGGGGCACACACGCTCCCGAGACGTCGCGACAGTTAGAACACTTGATTTCTATCCTGTTATGGGTAGAATCGGTCTGCGTCACTAGAATAGGGCTCAAGAGTATGGTTACGCGAGGAGAAGGTATTAGCACTTCCTACGCGCCCTTTTTACGAATGGTACCAGATTAATAAAAAATTATCCCTGAAATAAACTTAATAAGCCTGTTGAAATTACTCCCTTTAAAAAATCAAAAGAATGAAAATACTATATAGGTATTCCCTCATAACCAGGGCAATCCAATACTCTGAAGAGTCTATGCCCTTGGTTGCAATCATCGGGATGGAAAATCAAAAAAATAAGGTACAAAATACGCTCCCGAGGGTTTTAAAATCCATAGGTTTCTCTAAGTAGGAAAATACTATTCTGGGAGGTTTTTGAAGTTTGTTCGGGATGAAAATGATTTTTTAGACCTAAAAATATTTTTTTGATTTTTCAAAGTGTGAAAACATTTTTGTGATTTTTTGCGATTTTTCCCGAGCTTCAAAATAGCACAAAATAAACCATGAAAATCAAAGTATGAAAATATTTTTGGATTTTTCAGAAAATTTTGTGATTTTTGTGAATTTTTGAATATAATAATAATATACAAGTGAAATGGAGAAAACCGGCGTGAACCGGTTCCGAAAATGGTGGACTAGTCAAACGTCGACCGGTCTAGGGGAAAACTAGTTTAAGATCTTAGTCGAGACCATGAATCAACACGCGTTGCCTAATGCGCGGGCTGTGTGTTCAGGTGTATGCTAGAGTGCATGAATGATGCATGATGCACGTGTTAGTAGGAATGCAAGACTATGTGTATGCATGGACGAGCACATGCACAAACGCGCGTGCATGCATGAATGAGCATGCGCATGAATGTGCGTGCATGCATAAATGGGTATGTGCACCGATGTGCGTGCATGCATGAATGAGCATGAATATGAATGTGCGTGCATACATGAATGAACACGTGCATAAATGTGTGCATGCATGATTGGGTACGTGCATGAATGTGCACGTGTGTGAATGAGTACATGCATGAATGTGTGTGCATGCATGAATGAGTACGTGCATGAATGTGCACGTGAATGAATGAGTACATGCATAAATGTGCACGTGTGTGAATGAGTACATGCATGAATGTGCGTGCATGCATGGATGATGTGCACATGTATGAATGAGTGTATGCACATACCTGCATGCATGAATGAACAGTGACATTGACACATGAATATGCGTATGCATGTGAGGCACAAGTAAGCATGCATGTGCGTGGGTATGTGCATGAATGCGCGTGCACGCATGAATGAGCAATGACCCAAATGATGATGTCATGGGCGATATCAAAAATGCCTAAGTGTATGTGTGCATGAATGCGAATGAGCATGCACATGTCTGCATGCGAACAGTGGCATCGACGCATGAATATGGGTATGCATGTAAGGCACAAATGGGCATGCATGTGCATGGTATGTGAGTGGACATGCACATTTATGCATGTATGTATGAATGAATGAACCATGATGAATAATGATGCAATGCATGGAAGGGCATGGACGTGCTTGGTGTGTGAACGGACATGCACATGTATCCATGTATGCATGTATGGATGAACAATGACACCGACGCATGAATATACGTATGCGTATGAGG
Organism: Malania oleifera; assembly: GCF_029873635.1. Lineage (NCBI taxonomy): Eukaryota > Viridiplantae > Streptophyta > Magnoliopsida > Santalales > Ximeniaceae > Malania > Malania oleifera. Next base: position 79,142,527 of record NC_080425.1, read on the forward strand.
CACGAATGATTATGCATGTGTGCATGATATGTGATGGATGGGCGCATGTAGGGGCATGCGTATGCATGCATGCATGAATAATGACATGATATAAGACCTGGATTAGAATACTTGTGCCATGCATGCATGAATGGACAATGGCCTATGTGATGATGTCATGGGTGACATTGGAATGCATGAAGTGGGTTGCATGCATGCAGGTGTATGAGTATGTGATTATGTGCATTACATGCATGTACATGCGTGTGAACGTATATGTATGTGCATGGTAAGTCTATATGAATGCATGCATGTGTGTGTGTGAGTGTATATGAATGCATGCATGCATGTGATTATGTGAATGTGTAGAGTTACGTGCATGTATATACATGTGTACGTGAATGCATGTTTGCATGTGTATGCACGTGCATGTAAGTGTATGTGAATGCCTGCATGCATGCATGCATGGATACATGAATGCATGTGTATGTGAATACATATGAATGCGTGTGTATGTGTGAGGATAGAAATGCATGTGTGACATAAATGGGCATGCGTATGCATGCATGCATGAGCAAGCAATGACATGCATAATGCATGCACAATAACGAACCTGCATGCATGCATGACGTGTGGTAGGTATGCGTGTGCATGAATGAATGAAGTCGTGGGTGATGATGCAATGCATGCATGCATGAATACATGTGTATATGCATGTGGGTATGTGAAAGTGTATGAATGTGTGCAAATAACATGTGCAAGATGTGTGTGCATTAATGTCTAAATAACATATGCAAAAATGTGTGTGCATTAATGTGTGTAAAGGAAGTAATATACAAGTAAATGTTAGTATGCAAGTTAGCATGTGTTAGTATGCAAGTTAGAATACAAGAAATTAAATGTTAGTATACAAGAAATTAAAGGTTAGTATACAGGAAATTAAATGTTAGTATACAAAAAATTAAAAGTTAGTATACAGGAATTTAAAAGTTAGTATACTGGAATTTAAATGTTAGCATACAAGAATTTAAATGTTAGTATACATGAATTTAAAAGTTAGGGTGCAGGAAATTAAATGTTAGAGAGCAGGAAATTAAATGTTAGTATGCATGGGTTAGAGTCAGTATGAATGCAAGAAAATAAATAAAATATTAGTAAAAGTTAGTAAGTTAGTTTGTGAGGGTGTGTGAAAAGGTGAGTGAGCAGTGTCTGTAAATGGTGAGTAAACAGTGTGTGTAATGGTGAGTGAGTAGTGTGTAGTGATGTTTGGTTGTAGTGGCACAACCATGACATTAATTTAGCCCATATAAGCCTTTAAAAAACCAAACCTTCTGTTGATAATGTAGAAAGCCAGCGGTGTCTTGGGCTTTAGTATCCACAATCAAATCACACTGACTTCATTAAGACATTTTCGCAAACATCTCACATGCAAACACAACCTACCAACACATTCACTTCATTAAAGCATTTTCACAAACATCTCACAGGCAAACACAAACCACCAACAAATTCATTTCATTAAAACATTTTGACAAACACCTCCCCTGCAAACCCAATCCACCAACACACTTCACTTCATTTATACATTTTAACAAACACCCAACATGCAGACAACATCCACAAACACAGAAACTTCAATAAAAAATTTTGACAAACACGCAACATGCAGACATCATCCAACAACACAAGAATGCAGAAACTCCTCGTTACTCCATGTAATGCAAAGGGAGAGAAGGAGAGCACACCAAGACTGCTGTGAGGACCGATTTCCAGAAAATAAGAATACTAAATACTAAATGATAACATAGATATACTAAATGATAATATAGATATACAATACAAACTTCATACCAGAAAACATCCATCATTTAATAATTGCAAAAACATATACTTTCATATTTCTAATACATCATACTAATCATAACTGTCTGGTATAGCTAATAATACTGAAAACATACCCAGGATAAATAGTTAGCTGATGTCATGTATTACCACCCATGATGGGTTGTGCAGCTCGAAGGCGGGACCCGACAATGGCTGGCCGACCACTGCCAAGTAAAAAATGTTTGTAAGTACGATGGGCCCGCCACACCCTGGTCCGGACTACCTGATGGACGTCTACAACTGTACACTGAAAGCCACATCGACTATCCATCTCTCACCCCCTCATGGGGTGGTTAGCACTAATCTGAACATAAATATCCGATCTATAAGTTACGGTACCATGCTCTTAAAACTGAGCTAAACTAACATCCGGGTTCTGATAACATATAGTACATGATAATATAACATTTAACATAAATAGATTGATAGCATTTCTATAATTTCATAAATACGGTCTCGTGCCGAACATTTCATAAATACGACCTCGCGTCGAATATTTCATACATATGGTCTCGCGCTGAAATCATCGTAAAACACGGCCTCGCGCTGGCTATTAATCACGACCTTGCGCCATATATCTCATACATATCATTTGGAATAAATAAATCATTTATCATGTACTTTAAAATCATAATGTACTGTATTCTTTCATAATCTTTAAAAAACATACTTCATCCATAGCATTGTCATATCATAATACTTCTCACATAAAGTAATATTCATGCCATATATTTGTTCTATAAAACCATAAATTATATTCTAAAATCATAATTTCTAGCATCTTATACATATGTATACATTTCAACATAATAGCAGGATTTTTCCCAAATGTGCATTTCCTTCATAATATACACATATAATACATGCTTTCCTGAAAATAAATTTGCTGATAAATAATAATAATAATTTGAATGAAAAATAACTGTTTTAGTTTATTCCCTTACCTGACACTGAAAGAAACCCCCCTAAAATTTCCCCAGGAGCGTCGTGGTGACCTCAGATTGTCGATCCGGCGAACGACGAAGCCGAAATCGAAGAGAGAGGTGAGAGAAATCGAAGGGAGAGAGAGAGAGAAAGGGCGTGATTTTTCTTAATTTTTGCATTTAAATTCGGGTTTTGGGTTATTTATAGGGCTGGATTCGTTGACGAGACACGTCACCTCATCGACGAGTCCTATACAAAATTCGTCGACGAACCTGCACATTCGTCGACAAATTTCAGATTTCCCCAAAATCTACTATCGGTATCTTCTCTCCGACGAAACTTGTCTTCATTGATGAGGCCCTCTTGTACCCTCGTTGAAGAATCCCTTGTGTTCGTCGACGAGGACCTGATAAATTTCCTCAATTATTTCTCCTAAAGTGCAATATCGTCGACGAAGTCAGCTGCCTCCTTCTGTTCCTGTTTCCATTTCCTTTCCTCTTTATTATTTAAATATCATTATTCTTCGGGTCATTATAGTATTCCTCTTCTCTTTTCTCAATTTCTCCTTAGATCTTTAGCTAAATCAACGATTGGGCACCACCACGAGGTTCTAATCTCGATTGTCGTCATTTTGGTCAGAGTAAATTTTCAATTTGGATATCCTCGACACCACTCCAAAGCGAGAGTGGGATTTGGGAAATTAAGTAAATTAGTTATATTTGAGAGTTTAATTATTTATTTGGAATTTACAGGTCTAAAAAATATTGAAATAGTATATTATTTAGGGTTGATTTAATTGAACTAAGATTATTGAATCAGGGTTTGGGTGAGCGCCGTAGGCATATTTTTGGGGTCCCTATTGGTGTAGTTCAAGAAACCAGGTAAGGGAGAATATATATTAAATCAAATTTTTATGAATTAAATGGATAAATGGATTATGTTATGAATATATGTATATATTTCCATGTGGGTTTAAAATGCCAACCATTTAAATTATAATTTCTAAGCCTAGGGTTGTTTTATTAGATATGTATTTGTGAAAATGGACTGATGAAATAGAAAGGTTTTTCAGGTTAATTGTGTAAGAATTTAAAGGTATATTTTCAGTATAATAATGATAAATGAAGGTTGACTTATTTTATAGAAAATGTTTGAAATATATTGCTAAATTGTGTGGCATGAGTAAAATGAAAATTCTGTGTTGAATTATGTTATGTGTATGAGATACAAGTTATACAAGAAAATGCAATGAGAAAGAAAATGTTATATGAATTATGTTGCATGTGATTGTAAATGTAATCATGTAAATGATGAACAACTAAAAGGAACTGTAGACTAACTGATAACAACTAAAAGGAGCTATAGTAGCAGATTAGCACATATCTATGTGAACTAATTGATGTATAGTTAAAAAGAAATGTAGACTAATTTTTGACAGCTAAAAGAAGCTGTAGTTGCAGATTTAGCGTATATCTATGTGGACTAACTGATGTACAACTAAAAGGAGATATAGTACGAATGCATGAAATGAAATGAAAAGAATGAAATGAAATGGAAATGAAATATGAAATATGAACACTATAAAATGGGAAAGTGCCACGTAAAGTGAAATGCAATGAAATGTCAAAGCTAAGAACATGAATAGATGAGAGATACAGAATAATGATGGACATAATAATGTATTACAGTAGTATTAGTATATATGCTAGTATAACATGGTACATGTTATGGGCGGGACAAACTCTTTGTTTGAGGGCTTGCTGAGAAAGGCGAGTGCCCTAGTAGGTATCAGATGTAGTAGTATGCTGCATAACATATTAGGGCAGAGGAAAATTACTTGTATGGATGGATAACTTTCTTTATTCTTGGGAGCCTCTGCTGGTAAACCTTTGTATGAACTATGTGAGTACGAGATTACTTTTTCACCTGAGGTCTTACCGAGTAAGGTAAGTGTCGTGATATGCTTCAGCTGTGACCATTGGTTGCCTAAAGTATCAGAACAAAGGGTTGCTACTTGAATGGGCGGGTAATCACCCCAATCCTTCGGAAATCTCGTTGGTAAAATACTTTACATGTGTTTGATCAAGATCAGGAAAAGATTTTAGAAATTATGATTAAATGCAAATGATGATTTTGTATGTTATTTACAAACTTCATGTTGGTCACACGCTAATTTAATATATTGTTTCTTCCTTTACTGAGATGTGTCTCATCCGAATACAAATTCATCTTTTTCATGACCTCCATGTGATCGAGCTTAGAAAGCTCGGGGCTATTATAGTATTTTTAAGTTAGAAAGAAAGGGTATAAGCTTGATGATATTTTTGAGCTGTATTAAGTTTTTATGTTTTATGTTTTAAGTTTTCTGAGTTATGGATGGTTGTGAATACTATATATGTAGATGCAGGTTGATGGATGGATTATTTGGGATGTTACAATTAGAAACTCTGGTATTTTATTTTCGGAAGATTATATTTATGTTTCCGTTGCGTAAATGATAATAAAATGTCAGGTATCAGGTAAATGAATGGATGACGTGGCACCTGAGTCCCACCAGGCGGGTTCGGGGCACCACGAAGCACAGTTTATTCAAGTATAATGCATTGGACCGGGTTTACGAGATCAGGCTGTTACAAAATATAAATTATTAAATTATATGATTTTAGGATAGGGTTCCAAACTTCCAATGTTCCATTTGGCTATTCTTAGTTTCCCTTCCCATTCGACCATTCCTATTTCGTCATACAAATTATACATTCATTTTTTTTTTCTGTAATTAACTTTTATTTTATTCGGTTAACTGAATTACCCGACAATTCGGTTCGGTCAGATACAATTCGGTTAAAGAGTTCAATTTAGTCGGTTTAGTTATGGGGTGGGGTTAACAAAAAAAAAATTGATTAATTTGGTTAATTGGTCGAATTGGCCAAACCAAACGATTGCACATCCCTAGGGGGTGTTAGTATCTTCTCCTCGCATAAGTAAACTCTCAATCCCAACTTTAATAAATGCAAACTGAGATTACTAATTCTTTGACTTTAGGATTAGTTTAGAGACCAATCAACAAGTAGTAATTAGGTGAACTAACTGTAACTAGGTACCTGTGGATGATAAGAGTTTACTTTGTGAGCCAGCGGGGATCGTGGATGGTGAGAGTTCTCTGTGAGCCAGCGAGGACTGTGGATGGTAATGGAGATGTATCCCGGGAGTCGGGTTGACTGAACATCCAACTGATGCACAGAAGTCGTGTCCGCATCTGAATTTTACCCTGATCAACGAGACCCGGGGGAGGAGGATGCCGATCCGTAAGTTTGGTGTAGCACTAGAGGGTCCGAAGGGCTCATTAATGGCTAGAGTTCCAATATAATTAAAAAAAAAAAAGGTTAGTGACCACTCCATCAAACTTATAATATTATTATTTCTTACCATTCTGGACCCTTTTACGGGATGTTGCGACAATATATTTATAATTCCTATAAGGAATAGCATTAAATTGGGAGAAAAATTTAAAAAGATTCCTCCATGTAAAAGTTGAAACTCACTAAATGCACGATATTATATTAATAGCTAGATCCACACAATTTGGTGTGGAGTCCAATAATATGGGTTACACACCACTTTATGGGTTTACATGTTGATGCAACATTTAATGATAAATTTAAAATCACACTTAAAAGATTTGTTCCATGTAGAGAAATATTTCTCTTAGTTAGGTCAGAACCATTTTTATCTTCCTCTTGAATTCCTAATTTGACTATTATCACTACGTATTAATTCCGTGCATGCATTTTAGATTCATTAATTTGCAGAGTTGGTGAAGGTTGTTGTGTTTATGGTTATTTAATGAAATCCTTATTTTCAAATAATAATAATAATAATAATAATAAAGACATGCACCTCATTTGCTCATTTGCTAAATTGGTCTTGTCACAAACCAAAAACGCCAAAAAAGAGTTCAAATTTAATTAGTCCCAAGTAAGATTTCAAATTAATTTTCGATTTTAGTAATGACAAAGGCAACTTTTGGTTTCTTCATAGATTTGTAGTTCTACCCAGCACATCTTCGAGGCTAGCTATATATACGCATATGATCAGTAGCTGTGGCGTTCATATGATGTGAGCGGCGCTGCCATTTCGCGGAGGACAACGACCAACAGAGCGCCGGAAGCTGGAGGACGAGTTCTATGGAAACGGCAGAAGGTGATCATCATAATCATGAGGAGGAGGCTGATCAGAATCTTAGGAAGATTGACGTTCGGAAGCTTGACGCGGACGATCGGACGCGGTTCATTGATCGCTGCTTTAAGGTTGCCCATGAAGACAATGAAACATTCTTGAAGAAGCTGAGGGCGCGTTTTGATCGGTAAGTTTTAGTCTTTAATTTGTCAAGCACCCCCACCCCCACCGCATCACAGCCCACATAGTAAGAGCCTAAGAGTCTCAATAAATAAACAACCATGTCATGCAATACAGACACAAGCCAGTGTCGTTAAGCATCTTTCATAAATAAAGTACTGTGGATTTTACTTTGAACAATCGTTATAACTTTGGGATTCATTATTAGAAATGTGTTATTGGATGGAAGGATTTGACAGAAGGATAACGCAAGTCTTATTATAAGACTTAATTTTTTTCCTGCAACGTTAGCCCATGAATGATAATATTACTTTTATTGGAAAATGAAAACTATATTTTGAAAATTTAGGTATTATTTGAGATAGGTTAATTTAGTTCTCGGTGAAAATCGAAGCCGATTTGCTTTATAAAAAGAAGATATCAGTGAACTTCAATGAAATGGTTTCACGGGATTTAACCAATTGTCTTGATCGTGGGATAATAGTCATACAAACTCTACCGCTGATATGGATGAATTCTTTACTTCATCTAAATGTGTAACAGAATTTGTCAATTTTCTGTTTGAAGGGAGCTTGACCCTTTACATCGGGTTGGATAAAAGTTTTTACATTAAAAAAATAAATAAATAAATTCATTTATACCTATATGTTAAATACTATGTTCACTACAATTGTTGTTAAAATCGAAAACCATTTTTAAAACTGAAAATCGCAAAACATCATTTTAAGAAAAAACCGAACCGCCAATTTTACAACTCTACTATTTTCGATTTTGTCAAATTTTGAACTATCAAACAACAAAAATATTTCCTAAGAGCCCAAATTGGGCTGCACCCACACGCCACATCCTATTTTACATTTCTAACTGGGCCAAGACTTTGGATGGAAGGCCTAACAGATGAGACAAGATAAAGAGAGGATCCAACTCGAATATATAAGGTGGGAAAACCTGTTTTCTTTCCAATAATCAAACATAAAAAAGTAAAATAAAATAAAATAAATCCTTCTTATTTTTTTTTTTTCCCCCCCTAATATTTTCAAGCTCCCAATGTCTTGTGAGGAGTACAATGGGATGGTTTAAAAAAAAAAAAAAAAAAAAAAATTAGAAATGGTAGTGTTATAGAAAGCCGGAATAAATAAATAAATAAATTTTTTTTAAAAATAGAATATTATTTTAAGAGCAAATACAATGAGAATTATAAGTCTTAATAAAATGTTTGGATTTGGTGAGAATTTTGTAAAAAAAAAAAATTAAAATAAAATATCACTACTGCCCTGAAGTTTGTAAATCGTGTTTAAAATATTGTGGTAAAATAGGAAAAAAAGAGTAAATGTTTTCCTTTTATTTGCAGTAGGAAGCAAAGGAATCCAAGCTTTAAATTTTATATCCCAAAGCACAATGTTCAGTTGTGTCTGAAATTGACGACCCTAAGCTCTTATACATAGGGTTAGAATTCTACTTATTTCAACTAAAATTGTTTAAAATTTAAATTAATTGGATTGAATTGAATTGATTCTATTTTAGTGTTTATATTGATTGTTTCGTTGTTGAGGCTGTGCCGGTCAAGATTGGGAGTCCTTCATGTGGAGTGACTCAATTCAGCGAGCAAATTCAAGAGCAACTCCTTATATGCTTGGAGTTGATGCATGATATCATTATTACCGTATCCTTATTACATCCTCTTTTCTGCAGGATTGGGGTCCAACTCCCCACAGTGGAAGTAAGATTCAAGGAACTAGCTGTTGAAGCGGATTGTTATGTGGGTAGCCGAGCTCATCCCACACTTCTAAACGCCACCCGCAACGCATTAGAGTCGCTTGTTGGCTTGCTCGGATTAAGATTTGCTAAGAAATCAAAGCTGACGATTCTCAACAACGTATCCGGCATTATAAAACCATCAAGGTACAGTAACCACTTTGGCATTAGTTTGGACCAATTTCACAAGAACATATGTTAACAATGTATTTGGTAAGAAGGAAAAACATATACTTCTTTCTGTTTGTTGGGGGTGAGAATGTGAAGAAAAAAAAATGATGAATTTAGTGAACATTGTGATCAAGCGCTGTTCCCATTTGGTCACAGGTTGACACTGCTGCTGGGTCCTCCCTCGTCTGGGAAGACAACCCTTTTGCAAGCATTGGCTGGAAAGTTGGACCCAAGTTTAAAGGTTAGTTCATGGCTCTACAATTCTTTAAAGCTCAATCCAAGCAGCTCAAGTCATCAGCCTATGTGCTTCTTGGTTTGTTTGGTGGTTTTTTTTTTTTTGGGCGTCTTTGGGTGTGATTTTGTGTTTCCTTGGCGCCATGAACTTTTTGCCTTTCGGCTGATTAAAACAAAAACAGAAACATAAAAAGCCAGGCCTTCATTCCTCCTTGGTCTTCATTCTTCAATTTGACCCAACAAATTATATGGGTGCATCAGGTGAGTGGAGAAGTGAATTACAATGGGTATGAGCTAGGTGAATTTGTGCCAAGGAAGACATCGGCATACATAAGCCAGAATGATGTTCATACCGAAGTGCTAACTGTTAGGGAAACTCTGGATTATTCAGCAAGGTTTCAAGGGGTGGGCTCTAGACTTGGTAATTGGATAACTCAACTTGTAATTGCCTCTCTTGAATCCTCATTCCATATATTGCTTCTGATTTTCATATTGGTTGATGTTTCAGAACTATTAACTGAGCTTGTGAAGAGGGAGATGGAGGCTGGGATTGTCCCAGATGCAGAAGTGGACCTTTTTATGAAGGTAAAACCAAAGAAAACTTCCCCCAGCTAAGAGACAGGGTCAAGAAAACTTCACAAGCAGCGGGCAAACCATGTCAAACATAATTGTTTTATGGTGTCATTGTGTGTTTGATATGTATTAATTATGGCATTTCTTCTGTCCAGGCAACGGCAATGGAAGGAGCTAAGAACAGTCTGATGACTGATTATGTTTTGAGAGTAAGTAGGACATTTTTCACAGCCACACATTGATTTATGATTACTCATTTACTTGTCGCATTACTCTCATCACCAACCAGTTCACTTAATATTTTTAAATAATGGACGAAACAGATATTGGGACTTGATAAATGTAAGGACACAATTGTTGGAGACCAGGTGATGCGAGGCATTTCTGGTGGTGAGAAAAGGCGACTGACAATAGGTTTAGTTCTCTTTTATCATCTTTCTATGTCACTTAGGAGACTAGTAGGAAATTTAAAGGAGAATTCAATGACTAGAGTCCTGAAAAATAGAAATGTTAGAGTTGGGATTGTATAATAAATTGATATGGTGGCTGCAGGAGAGATGATAGTTGGACCTTCAAAGACCCTATTCATGGATGAGATATCTGCGGGTCTAGATAGCTCAACAGCTTTTCAGATAGTGAAGTGGTTACAGCAGACTGCTCATCTTACCAAAGCTACCATCCTCGTATCCCTGCTCCAGCCTGATCCTGAGACATTCAATCTCTTTGACGACATTATCCTCCTATCAGAAGGTCAGGTTGTCTACCAGGGGCCACGGAAGCACATACTAGATTTCTTTGAAAGGTGTGGATTCAAATGCCCTGAGAGAAAGGGCACTGCCGACTACTTACAAGAGGTAAACCTAAACATCCAGCAAAGATAAATACATATTTAAGCATTCAAACATGTCATCACAATGAAGAGTGGAATGTACATAAGAAATTGGCCTATAATTTGGTCTTAGCATAAATTCATGTTCCAATTGTGCAATGGTCGCAGGTTACATCAAAGAAGGATCAAGAGCAGTACTGGGCTGATAGGAGAAAGCCCTACCATTATGTAGCGGTTGGAGAATTTGCAACCATGTTCAAGGATTTCCATGTAGGACTAAAGCTTGCGGATGATCTCTCTGTCGCCTATGACAAGAGACAAAATCATGAATCAGCTCTTGTTTTCACAAAAAGCTCGGTTCCAAAAATGGATCTTTTGAAAGCCTCTTTTGATAAAGAGTGGCTCATGATCAGGAGAAATGCTTTTGTTCATGTCTTCAAGGCCATTCAGATTATAATTGTTGCAATATTCTTATCTACAATGTTCTTGGGGACAACACTTGACATCAAATATGATGATGGGCTACTATATATTGGTGCAGTAATATTTTCTATTATAATCAACACGTTCAATAATTTCGCTGAGATGCCAGCAACCATGATGAGGCTTCCCGTGTTCTACAAGCATAGGGATCTTTTATTCTATCCAGCATGGGTTTTCACTCTCCCAAATGTTTTGCTTAGGATCCCTTTGTCACTTTTAGAATCCGCAGTGTGGATGATAGTTACGTATTTCACTATTGGATATACAGCCGAAGCTAACAGGTAACCTAATTATGCCAAAAACTGAATAGAACATATGATGTGAAGTAGTAATGAGCTTCATCGCAGAGGGCAATCTACTTTTTTCTTACTGGGTTCCTCAGTGAAGCTAAGAAAAACAATAAGTAGTCCAACCTATAGTCCCCTCTCTCTTACAGGTTTTTCAAGCAGCTGCTGTTAGTATTTTTAATCCAACAAACTGCCTGCGGGATATTAAGGCTGATTACTGGAGTATGCAGGACCATGACTGTCGCTCACACTGGTGGAGGACTTTCTATGTTCCTTCTGTTTCTTCTTGGAGGACTGTTCATCTCAAAAGGTTAGTTACTCATTAATTTATGATCTTAACTGTAATTTTGGAAACCTAAGACTGAATAGGCAATGTGAAACAAATTTAATGAAATAAAATGTTTATTTTCAACTTATCTTTGCAGCCAGTGTGATATTTGTCAGTATCCAATGCCAATCTACAAACAAGACATCGGGTTTTTTTTTGTTCCAGTTACTACAAGAAAAATTATTTACCAGTTTAATGACGAACAAGATTTACCTTTTGATGTAATAGGTGAGCTTCCTGTATGGTTGAAATGGGGCAACTGGGTGTCACCTATGGCTTATGGTTTCAAGGCTATGACAGTCAATGAGATGCTTTCTCCGAGATGGATGAACAAAATGGTATGATATTTTTCACTTCTATTGCTTTTCAGAAGACAACAATTTTCCATAATATTAGTGGAGACAGTGAATCACAGGGTATACATTTAAGCTCAACTTGTGGTGTGTGTGTGTGTGTGTGTGTAATGCTGGCATGCACATACATAGAGAGATAATCAAGGTAGCAAATTTTTAGAAAGATCGATTAATTGCAGGCATCAGATAATATGACGCGGTTGGGAGTGGCAGTACTAGAGAGCTTCAGTGTCTCTCCCAACAGTAACTGGTATTGGATTGGGGTCATGGCCCTTTTTGGGTTTATTATCCTCTTCAACTTCCTGTTCACCTTATCACTCATTTACCTAAATCGTAAGTGTAATAGATCTTTCATGTGCAATAAACCAACATTTGAAAGTTATAATTGTCTTATTTACTAAACTTTTTGTCAAGACCCCTGATTACTCATTTTAATTCTTTCTTTCTTAACAATAGCCTTTGGAAAGCCACAAGCTATAACATCCGTCGAAACTACAAATGAGGAAGCATTCGACCAAGAAGGAAAGGTAAAACAACAAGTACATGAAACAAGAAGGTTGGAGGGACAAACATCAACTCATGGAAACAATACAGGTAAGAAGGTCAGCAACATACTTGGTGAGAAATTCATTGAGCTTAAATTGCAGAAACGTAGATTTTTTTCAGTCACAGTTTTTGAGATGGACTGGGAACTTTCAGGAGTAGCAATGGAAAAAAGGAGAAAGCAGCAAAATGGCAAAAGGTCTAGCAGTGATTCGACAGATGACATTACTCCGAAGAGAGGAATGGTTCTTCCTTTTACGCCAATATCCATGTCATTCAACAACATCAATTACTATGTGGACATGCCCTTGGTGGGAATGTTTTTCTCTCTCATTTTTCTCCATATTCGTAACTATGGCCTAACAACTCCTTTTTTTTTTTGTCACCTTTTTATAATATTGCATAGTCTATAACAAACTTTAGTTACTTAACTTACAATGCTAGTATTTAACAGGGGATGAAGAAACAAGCGGCTGAGAAAGAAAACAAATTACAACTGCTAAAAGAAGTGACTGGGGCATTCAGGCCTAGGGTCCTGACTGCATTAATGGGAGTTAGTGGAGCAGGAAAGACAACATTAATGGATGTTCTAGCAGGAAGAAAAACAGGTGGTTATATTGATGGGGATATTAGAATCTGCGGATTCCCGAAAAAACAAGAAACATTCGCAAGAATTTCTGGTTATTGTGAACAAAATGATATCCACTCTCCCCAGGTGACAGTATATGAATCATTACTCCACTCTGCTTTTTTGCGGCTCCCTAAAGAAGTCAGTGATGAAGAAAAGATGGTTAGAAGCCTCATCTCAAAACTTGTTCTTGAAGTATAATGCTGCAAGAATATTAGCACAAAAATTTAATATGCATTTTATGTTTTCAGATTTTTGTTGATGAAGTCATGGAGTTAATCGAGCTGAATGTTCTCAAAAATGCTATAGTTGGGCTTCCAGGGATTACAGGTTTGTCAGCAGAACAGAGGAAGAGGTTGACTATAGCAGTGGAGCTTGTTGCAAATCCCTCAATCATATTTATGGACGAACCGACTTCAGGTCTTGATGCGAGGGCAGCAGCCATTGTCATGAGGACCGTGAGAAACACCGTGGATACTGGAAGAACCGTAGTCTGCACAATTCACCAGCCCAGTATTGACATCTTTGAAAGCTTTGATGAGGTAATATTCTCTCTCTCTCTCTCTTTTCTCTCTCTCTCTCTCTCTCTCTCTCTCTCTCTCTCTCTCTCTCTCTGACAGGTGATTATCCACCAGCTTCTACTTTTGAAGAGAGGGGGACAAGTCATCTACTCAGGACCATTGGGTCAAAATTCCCACGAGATTATCAAATACTTTGAGGTAATGTATTTTCCTGGCCAGAAACATGTTTTGTTCCTAACAGCCATGTGAAAGAAGATGAATGAACAAGTTGTGGACTTATTACACATTTGCTTGATTACTATAGGCAATTCCTGGAGCCCCAACAATCAGAGAAAAGTTCAACCCGGCTGCATGGATGCTTGAAGCCAGCTCAGTTGCAGTAGAAGTCCGTATTGGAATTGATTTGGCTGAACATTACAAAGCGTCTGCCTTATTCCAGTAAGTGTAAAATATCACACTAGTTAGAGCTTCTAGGTTGGTGTCATGCAATAGATGGGTGTTCAAAAGCCTAACGTGCATGGTCATGATTTAGGCAAAACAAGGATCTGGTAAAGGAGTTGAGTACACCAACACAAGGAACAAAAGAGCTTTATTTTCCCTCACAGTACTCTCGGTCAACTTGGGGACAATTCAAATCCTGCTTTTGGAAACAGTGGTTGACTTATTGGAGAAGTCCCGACTATAACCTTGTGCGATACACTTTTACCTTATTTGCAGCTTTTATACTTGGCACTATATTTTGGCAGGTGGGCGGTAAAAGGTCGGTCCAATTCCTACTCCAATCCAATACTTCTCCTTTCTTCATTTTTTTTTTCTCTTTGATTTTTGATTTTAGGTGATTCCATTGCTGATACAAGATTCATTATATTAACCATTTGCAACTGTTATTGATCTAGAGAAAACGCAAGTGATCTAACAATAATCATTGGGGCAATGTATGCTTCTGTGTTGTTTATTGGAATCAACAATTGCTCAACTGTCCAGCCCGTAGTCGCCATTGAACGAACAGTATTCTATAGAGAGAGAGCTGCTGGGATGTACTCTGCATTTCCATATGCTATGGCACAAGTGAGGGAAAGGGGGTTAAGCACATATTTGAATGAATGAAAATGATAAAAAATTGAAGTTTCACTAATGGACTTATTGGTTGCTTGACATGCAGGTTATCTGTGAAATACCCTACGTCTTTATTCAAGCCGTGTATTATTCACTCATAGTGTACGCATTGTTGGGCTTTCAGTGGACACTAGCAAAGTTCTTTTGGTTCTTCTTCATCTCGTTCTTCTCCTTCCTCTACTTCACATACTACGGGATGATGATGGTTTCAATCACACCAAACCTTGAATTAGCTTCTATCCTCGCATCAGCCTTCTATGCGCTCTTCACCCTATTCTCTGGCTTTTTTATCCCCAAACCAGTGAGTTCATTTCTATCATATGGCATCCATTTTTTTTTTCCCAGATTAGTATAATTCGATTCAATAACCAAATTATTTTTGGCATTTCAGAGAATTCCCAAGTGGTGGATATGGTATTACTGGATTTGTCCAGTGGCATGGACTGTTTATGGGCTCATTGTGTCACAATATGGTGACCTAGAGGACACCATCAAAGTGCCTGGGGTTGAACCTGATCCAAGCATCAAATGGTATGTGGAGAACCATTTTGGGTATAACCTGAATTTCTTGGGACCTGTTGCTGGAGTTTTGATGGGCTTCACTGTGGTTTTTGCCCTCGTATACGCATTATGCATTATGAAATTAAACTACCAACAGAGGTAGCTAAAGAAAAAAAAATGTCGTCGTATCATGTTACTTATAAAAAGCAGATATTGAGTTTATTGCACTGTTGTTCTACCCTGCAAGTTCTATTCATATATGCATCACATGTTTCTTGCATAATAAGGCTGTAATCAAATCTAGTTAGCCCAACTTTTAGCATGTTCAAACTTCACTCATTTATTGAATTGAGTTTTTTTTTTTTTTTTTTTAAACTAAAGGAGGGCGACACCTCCAATTATTTATGAATATATCCTCACTTTTGGCGGAGGAATACTGCAATTACAAGATGAGTATTGGGAGATTACATATAAAAAAAGATTAAAGGCCTCCCAAAAAATAACACCAACAACCAACCAAAATTGGACTATAAATTCAAATAAATCTAAATAAGAAACAAATCTAAACAGACCTATTAAACACAAAAATAATAAAATAAACTAACATAAAAAAATATAAACCAACTAAATAAAAATCTAAAGGATGAACTAATGACGAAAGAAAGTGAGACCTAACCTATCAATCCAAAGGATACCTTTCAAAGAACGTGGTAAAAGATATTGTTTTTCGTAGATGACATTGTTTCCCATTTCTCCTTCTCTAGTGAGAAAATCAGTCGCACTATTGTCTTCCTTATATTGGTGGATCACCATAAAATTCACTCCTTCTAACTCCGCCACGAGGTCCTCCCAAAAATCCCAAAGATACCATAAGATACATCTACCTTTCCGAAATCAATCAACAACAATTCGTGAGTCACTTTCAATAATTACATTAAAATAATGAAGTCATTTGCATAAACGAATTCCTTCCAAAATTACTTTTAATTTCGTACTATTATTCATACCATTGCCAAAATAGCTTGAAAAAACCGCTTTCATCATGCCATGACCAGTGTATAAATATGCTAAAATCATATTTTTCAGCAGAAATCACGCGAGAAATTCCCTCTCTCTAGGTTTTCGTCCCTTCCCCTTCTCTCTAAGATCTCAGGTCGGATTCTCACTGGTTCGACGATTTGAATCTACCACGACGCTTTTGGGAAAGTTCTCTACAAACCTACCGGAATTGATCGTCGGTTGAGCTACTTTGGAATTCATCTCTGATTCAAGGTAAGACTATTTATTCAGAATTTGGTCTTCCCATAGTTATAGGAAATGTTACTCACGAATAAATACTGAAGTTTAGTTTTGGAGTTGTCGTTTACAGGGTGTTGAACAGGGAACCTTGCGAGTGCAGGACAAGGATATTTAGGGAGTTTCTTTTCAGAAATTAGGTAAGGGAATAAATTAAAGCAGTTACTTTTCCATGAAAATACTATTAAATTACTAGTAGATTTATGTTCAGAAAGCATGTATTATATTTGAGTATTATTAAGAAAATGTTTATTTGGGAAAAATACAGTTATTATATTGAAATGTATGTATTAGTATAAAATGCCAAAAAATATGATTTCAGTATGGAATATATGGTATTATTTAGCATTGTGTGACATGAATATTATTTTATGTGAAAAGTATTATGTTAAGACAATTTTACAGATAAGACATATTTTCAGAAAATATAGAAAAATGCAATACATTACGATTTTGCAATACATGATAAATAACATGTTTATTCAGATTATTATTTATGAAATATTCGGTGCAAGGCTGTGATTGATAGTCGGTGTAAAGTCGTGTATTATGTATGATTTCGGTGTAAGGCCGTATGTATTTATGATATTACAGAAAATATTATCAATCCATTTATGTTAAACACTAAATTATCATGTATTATATATTATCAGAACCTGGATGATAGTTCCATTCAGTTCAGTTACAGGGGCACGGTACTGTAACTATATAGATCAGATTATTATGTTTCATACTTGTGCTAACCGCCCCTACTAGTAGAGAGGGTGGAAGATGGATACTCGATGTGGCTTTCAGTATAGAGTTGTAAACGTCCACCTGACAGTTCAGACCAGAGTGTGGCGGACCCATCGTACTTACAGACATTTTTGACTCGGCAGTGGTCGATCAGCCATTGTTGGGTCCCACCTTTGGGTTGCACAACCCATCATGGGGTTTAATACATGACATCAGTTAGTTATTCATCCTGGGTAAATTTTCAGTATACCTAGCTATACCAAATAGTTCATGAACAATATGATTTATTAGAAATATGAAAGTATATGTTTATGCAGTTATTAAATGATTAATATTTTTTGGTATGCAAAATGTATTGTATATCTATATTAGCATTAAATATTCATGTTATCACACAACTTTATTTAGTTTATTTTCCTTTACTGAGAGGTGTCTCACCCCCAACATTAAATCATTTTCAGGAAACCCAGAAAGACCAGCGGATCGAGGCCGCCATTGAGATAGTGTGTAACTACCCCCACTAGGAGGGTAAGTTTTGATCTAGGAACAGAAGATTTGTGTTGTGGGTCCCTAGCTATGTATACATTTTTTTTTTATTTTTGGAGATTATATATAAATACAGTATTTTGAAATGTAGATGACTCTGGTATTATGTATTTTATGGTTATGACAATGTGATTTACATTTACTGCTGCTTAGGCTTATATTATGAATGTCAGATGTGTCCTTGTTACCCACGAGTTTGATTTGACTATATAAATAAATATATTTTGCTATATGATAAGATAAGCAGGTCGTTAGAACCCTACCCTCAATCTAGAATTGGCTGAAGTGGTACACGCGTTAAAGATTTGGAGGCATTACTTGTACGGTAAGAGATGCAAGATATTCTATGATCACAAAAGTTTGAAGTACTTTTTCACTCAAAATGAGCTGAATATGAGACAAAGAAGGTGGTTGGAAGTTATTAAAGATTATGACTGCACTATGAGTTACCACCTAGGGAAAGCAAACATGGTAACTGATGCTCTGAGCAGGAAATCAGTAGGACTAGCACTGGTAGCTGTGGAAGTTTAGCATACGATTTAGATGGATCTGGAGAGACACGGTGTAGAGTTGGTAAAAAGTGATCCTCGGGCATTTATTGCCAGCTTAGTAGTGCAACCTACTCTACAGGATAGGATTAAGATAGTTCAGAGAGATGACACAGAATTAGCAGAGCTGATAGCTAAGGTGTAGGACAGACAGGGAGATGAATTCAGTATTTTTGATGATGGGGCCCTGAGGTTCCATTCCAGGTTGTACGTGCCTGCAGATATAAACATCAGGAGGATGATCTCATAAGAGGCTCACAGGTCTTTGTACACGGTTCATCTAGGTAGTACTAAAATGTATAGGGATCTACGAGAGTCTTACTGGTAGAACGACATGAAAAGGGAAATTGCCGAGTTCATACAATAGTGTCTGACGTGCCAGTAGGTAAAAGTTGAGCACCAGAGGCCGGCGGGCCAATTGCAGCCACTTTACATCCCAAAGTGGAAGTGGGATCATGTATCTATGGACTTTGTGACGGGTTTGCCACTAGCACCGCATGATGAGAATGCTATTCGGGTGGTCGTTGATGGATTAACGAAGACCGCTCACTTCATTCCTATTAAATTCAACTACTCCATAGACAGAGTGGCAGAATTATATATTCAGGAGATTGTATGAACACATGGAGTGTCAGTGTCTATTGTATCAGACCGAGACCCACGATTCACATCATGGGTTTGGACAAGCTTTCAGGAGGCTCTGGGGTCTCAGTTATCTTTTAGCACGACATTGCATCCTCAAATGAACGGTCAGAATGAAAGGGTGATTCAGATATTAGAAGATATGTTGCGAGCATGCGTGTTAGATTTTGGGGGCAGTTGGACCTAGTATATGCC
Source organism: Malania oleifera (assembly GCF_029873635.1). NCBI lineage: Eukaryota > Viridiplantae > Streptophyta > Magnoliopsida > Santalales > Ximeniaceae > Malania > Malania oleifera. The sequence continues at coordinate 79,161,954 of NC_080425.1, forward strand.
GCTGGTAGAATTTGCATACAATGATAGTTATCAAGCCAATATCTACATGGCACCTTATGAGGCACTTTATGGTAGAAGGTGTCGTTCTCCTCTATACTGGGATGAGTTAGGTGAGAGGCAAGTTTTAGGGCCATAAATAGTGTAATAGTCATACGATAAAGTTTGGCTCATCAGAGACAAGATGAATGTAGCTTAGAGCTGATAGAAGAGTTATGCTGATACTCATCGCAGGAAACTAGAATTTGATATAGGAGATCACGTGTTTCTAAAGATAGTGTCGTTAAAGGGAGTTGTAAGATTTGGAAGGAAGAGTAAGCTTAGCACTAGGTTTATTGGCCCGTTTGAGATCCTTAAGAGAGTGAGGTCAGTTGCCTACATACTAGCCTTACCACCCATTTTGTTCATAATGCACGACGTATTCCATGTTTCCATGTTAAGGAAATATGTCCTAGACTCCTCTCATGTGATCATATATAGTGAGATAGAGCTCAGGGATACTCTGCCGTATGAGGTGGACAGGAAAGAATAGAAATTGCGCAATAAGAAAATTCTTTTAGTAAAAGTCCTGTGGAGAAATCATGCGATAGAGAAAGTTTCATTGGAACTCAAGGAGCAAATACGATAGAAGTACTCGTATCTCTTCAGTGGGCATCAGTAGTAATCAGGAAAAGTTACTAGTGAATATGTAAAATTTCTTTTGTGCAGGTTAGTTAAATGTAATAAATTTCTGGTAGTAGATAGTATTTTGGTTGTGGGAGAATTTTATTTTATGTGTATATGTAATCTCCTAGAACCTTGAATGTAACCACAGTATTCCTCTGCCACAAGTGAAGGTAAGTAATAAAATAAGTAGCTCATTTTTCTTTAAAAGGATGATGTCAATACAGATAGTAAATTTCGAGGATGAAATTTTTTATAAGAAAGGGAGAATGTAGAGACCCGAAGAATTATAGTAATTAAATAATAAAAGAAATGAGAGGAAAATATTTTTCAAAAGGGGTTTTAGCAAGGTCACGTCGACGAGTAAAGAAGTGCTCATCAACGAGCAGTGCTCTTTGGCTCATCAACGAGAACTCGTGCCTCGTTGACAAAAAGTTGCCGAGAGAGAACTTCTTTCAGAGCCTGAAACTCATCGATGAGAAGAAGGTGTTCGTCGAAGAGACTACCACTTGGACACATGGACGAGGAAATGTGACTTGTCGACGAGGCCACGTGGACAAGCTTTCTATATAAGCTCAAGAACTCATTTTCTTGCCGAAATATTTTATAGAAACCCCTCTCTCTCTCTCTCTCTCTCTCTCTCTCTCTCTCTTTTTCTATGACTCCCTCCCCTTCTCTCTTTGATTCCGGCTCCTTCTTTCTCTGGTTCAATGATCCAAAGCCACCACGTTGCTCCTGGAAAAATTCTATATAAATCTGCTATAGTGATTCGTTGGTTAGGCTAACTTGGGCACCATCCCAAAATTTGGGTAAGATGATTATTTTAATATTTATTAAGGTATTTGGTATTTCTAGGTTAAGGAAAAGTATTAGATGAGTTTATATTGAAGTTTTGTTGGGAGAAATTCAATTTTAGGGTGTTGAGTTGGTGAACACAGAGGTGTAATTTTGGAGTAATTTATGGGCTTTTCTATAAGTCAGGTAAGGGAATATGATTTTGTGCAGATTTTATGAATAGAACAATATTCACTTTTGTGTGGCATGAGTATGAAATTATATAATTTTATGTAATATCAGAATATTATGTTTTCAGAATCAGTATGTAATTACTGTTTTCAGGAAGATATTAAAAACGATACGGGAACTATGTTTAAAGTATGGTATTGAAACAGTACAGAGATTTCAAACTATGTATGTTAAAATATATGCCGGCATAAGGGTTGTGATTTTACATGATATGATATGTCAGCGTAAGGGCTGTAGTTTTATATGATATGCCAGAGTAAGGGCCGTGGGTTTTATGATATACTATGCCGGCGTAAGGACAGTGGTTTTCCTGTTTTGCTATGCCAGTGTAATGGTCGTGGTTTATACGTTATGATATGCAAAAATTCATGAAAATATTATTTTTGACAAATATTATTATGCAACAGTTATATATTATTATTTGAGATTTACTATATGTTATCAGAACACAGATGACTTGATTTAGGCTTTCACGAAGTATGGTACCGTAGCTATATGATCACAATCATGTATATGTTAGTGCTACCACATGTCGTAGGGGACTATGGGAGATCGGCAGTCGATGTGGTTTTATGGTAGTGCAGGCGTCCCTCTGGCATCCGGACCAGGAGGGGCAGACCCATCGTACTTACAAACATATATTGATCTAATGTGGTCGGCTAGCCATTGCTAGGTCCCATCTTTGGCCCGCACAACCTAGTCATGTGGGGGTAAGACAGGACACCAGCCAGTTATCCATCCAGGGTGTTATTTCATGTACAGTTACATATGATGATTTCATGTATAGTAACTCAGTATGTTATACCATTTTATGATAAATTATGTTTTATCTAGTTACGCTACAGACAGTCTTGCCAAATGTGATTTATGTACTGTTATATGTATAACACGAAAATACTTATGTTGCCATGCACTGATGCTAGTTTATTTCTCTTATTGAGAGGTGTCTCACCCCAACTATATAAACATTTCAGGAGTCCCAGATAGAAGAGCAGATAGAGCTTCGTAGAGCTAGAGGTCGATTATTCTACCCTGTCAGAAGGGTAAGCCATTTTGCTAGGGTCTGATGGATTTTTGGGTTGTGAGCCTAGGGCACTTTTTGGTCATTTTGGGATGTGTATATGTATATAATAGTTTAAATAAAACTTTGGTATTGTGTTGTTGGATGATTTGATATGTATATGATTTTACGTTTTCTGCTGCTTAGGTGTTCAAGTTGTATTTTAGGTATATCCCTGGTATCTATGGGTCCTGATTGATTATGTTTTATCAGCTGAATAGTGTACCAGGTTTATTATATTAAATGTTATTATGAAAAAAAAATTACGGTAAAATAGGCAGGTCGTTACATATTAAATATTACAAACCCGAATGAATGAAATATAAATTACAAACAATAAACAATTCGGTTTTCATTTTTCTTCGAGTCTCCATATACACCATATGATATTGCCAATTCATGCAAGACTCAACCTGCACACAAACTCAAGGCATAGGTTAGATACTTTGTATTTGTCATAATCAAAATGAAATAGGACTCAAAAAGTGAACAGACGGAAAGACGGAGAGATTTAATGGGCTACTGGAAGAGTACTTGCGCCACTTTGTCAACGTCAACCAAAATAATTGGGTGCAACTACTTGATGTGGTTCAGTTTTGTTTCAATGCCCAAAAGAACTCAACAACCAACAAGAGCCCTTTTGATCTAGTTACAGGCTAGCAGCCGTTGTTACCTCACGCACTAGATGAACTGTACAGAGGAAAGAGTCCTAGGGCGTACAACTTCACCAAAGAATGGAGACAGAATGCTGAGATTGCCCAAGTCTATTTGGAGAAAGCTACTAAGCAGATGAAGAAGTGGGTAGATCAGGGGAGAAGACCGCAGCACTACAACGTAGGTGACTTGGTGCTTGTTAAGCACAATCTCAGGTCAGTTCACTACGAGGACAAGATAGGAGACTACTTCACAAATACGAAGGACTAGTCCCCATCTTGGCCAAATTCGGGAAGGTCTCCTACAAAATCGACCCTCCGACTTAGATAAAAGTGCATCCTATGTTTCACGTCAGCTGCCTCAAGCCGTACAATGCCGACACCAACAATCCAAGCAAAAGTCAGTCAACCAGAGCAGAAGTGAGTATAGTTCAACCTGACAGATGTGAAGTTAAAGATATCCTTGCAAATAGACAGTTTGTATCCTCAAGGAAAAAGCGGCAGGAGTTCTTAGTGAAGTGAAAAGGCCTTGGTGATGAAGAAATCAGTTGGGTTTCTGCGGAAGATATGCAACTGTTCATGGACAAAGTTGAAGTGTACCTAGCATCAAAGTCTATGAGGACGTCAACCGCATAAGTGAGGGAGAATTTCACGAGCTAAGCTTGTTCAGGCCATTATGCTTGCCTGTGACCACTTGCCTAGCGTGTTTGAGATGAGTTTCCATCATGTAAATACTAGTGCATGGTTATTTTCTAGCATTTATTTCATTATATATCAAATAAAGTAGTATGACTCCTCGGTCACTTTGATATTTCTTATTGCCAGAGTGAGAATAGCCTAGAAAGCTCTTTAGAGGAGGGTGAGTGTTCATCAATCATTGTAAAACTCACTAGCTATTGTCAACGTGTTTAGCCTACTTGCCTCCCTCGCTAAACACACGATGTCAACGGAGGTGTTGTTAATGAATTTCGTAGGTTTAATGTTTACTACTTGCTTGCCATTACTTTCATGAATGCTTATTATTTTCGTTGTCATTTGATTGAATGCTAATGAAAGTATTTCCTGGATGAATGTTAGTAAACAATGGGCTGGCTAGTTAAACAAGAGTGCTTTAACTAGAGCTACACGACCTTTTCACAATTGTGTGAAAATAATCGGACCGTGACACTGAGCTTTCAATGGACAGTAGCAAAGTTTTGTTAGTTCTTCTTCATCTTGTTTTTCTCCTTTCTCTACTTCACATACTATGGGATGATGATGGTTTCGATCATACCAAGCCATGAAGTGGCTTCTCCTCGCGCCAGCCTTCTATGCGTTCTTCACCCTCTTCTCCAGCTTCTTTGTCCCCAAACTAGTGAGTTCATTTCGACTAATGTCATATCATACAGCATCATAATGTGATACAATAATTGTTTTAATTTCTCTTCAAACATTTCAGAGAATTCCCAAGTGGTGGACATGGTATTACTGGGTTTGCCCATTGGCATGGTATGTGGAGAACCATTTTGGGTGTAACCTGAATTTCATGGGACCTGTTGCTGGAGTTTTGGTGGGCTTCACTGTGGTCTTTGCCCTCATATTTGCATTCTGCATTATGAAATTAAACTTCCAACGGAGGTAGCTGCAAGGAAAAAATTATAATTTTAGATATCTACAGATTGTGCAATGATAGATTCATTCTTTTAGCTTTGTTCAAAATGAATAGTTATTGATTATGGAATGTAAAAATTGAAATAATATATTGATTATTAGACTTTCATTTTTGTTCAAGAACAACGTATGGACGTGTGTGATAGAGCATGAAATCTTAGATGCTCTTGTATTTTGACTCTTTTGAACAGCAAAATTTTCCTTTCATCATTGCCTGTGGATGTAAGCTATAAGTCAAACCGCATAAATCTTATGTCTATTCTTGCAATTTCTCTTTTTATTATTTGGATTGAATAATTTGTATTTGAGTTTTATTGAATATCATATAAATTTTAATTTAAAACTTTAAACTTATACAATAACAACAAATCAAACCTTAAATCTCAATAGGTGTTAAGCTTTAACTTATATAAATGTTAAAAGGTGTGGGCCAGCCCTCTATGAATACTCTCACTTTCCCTTCCATGCCATGTTCAACGCACCCATGCTTCATAATAAATCCCTCATTTAAGAGAAGAGTTGTTTGTATTAAATGAAGGGTCATTTAAGAAGAAAAGAAATAATAAGGAAGAGAATATTAACTTCGATGGAGATTTAATTTACCTCCATGGTCTAATGGAAAGTTAATTTTGAGGGTGTGTATTTATAGGTCCCTTTTTTGGGCCTTCTAGTGTGCAATAAAGCATGACATCTTATATGCTCGTATGATTTCACTCTTTTGAATAGTGAATTTCTCCTGTCATACTTGTCTATAGATGTAGGTTATAAGACTGTTGACTTTGGTGTATTCCAAAGAAGGGGGGGTGAATTGGAATTTTAAAAACTTTTCTTAGGTTATGCGAGATATTAGTAGCATTTCACAACCTAAGGTCTTTCTAAAACAGACTCAATTTCCCAAGAAAATATGTATGCAAATATTTAAAGAAATTAAAACATTCATAGTAGTTCAAGTACTAGCATACATGTGCGGCATTGAAAGTGCATAAATTAAATAGAGAGCCGATACAAAATATGTTATCGGGGTTTGGCCAATACTGCCTACGTCCCTGCCTTGGATCACAAGTGTAAGGATTTCACTACAGCTCACTTAATGGGTGGAGCAGTACCGAAATATAATCAAGTCAAATTAAAGCAGGACTAACCTCAACCTATACAATCAATCCTTCCGAACTGGATTAACGTCCCCTCAGGCCACGCCTGGAATACAACAGATTCACAATACAAATTTCATGTACAAAAATATGTATTTCTCCAATAAGCAGATTTGTACCAGTATAATCAATACACTACAAGATGATAGGATGTGATAGGCTCAATATAGATTAAATAACTACTCTCAACGAAATGCAAGTATAGCGATCAGAATGTGAGAGTGTATATGTTATGATCTTTGAATCAAGATAACAATATCAATCACAATGTGCAGTATTAAAGATCTTAAGCACACAAGAAAATATCTCAAAATTTTTTTTTCTCAAAAATCAAGCACAAAAGATATTTGAAATTAGTTTGTAAAAATTTTTCACAAACAAACACAATACGAGCTCTTGAGTTTTTCAATAATAATGCAAGACTCACAAGCTCTAGAGAGTTTTCCCAAAGATGACTTATGAATGAAATCACAAGAGAAAACTCAAAACTTACTCCCAATAAAATCAATCTTAATCAAATACAAGCAATGAGAGTGTAAGCTTATAGTATGATCTCTAAAACACTCTTACTAAATGATTTTCAACAAGGAGGATGAGTAAGAATGGAAGTAGTGAGCTTGTGCATGAAAAATAGGTATTTGAAAATTCATAGAATATATTGCTAATGATGTTTTCTAATTGGTTGCTAATCAAACCAAATGAGGGAGTATATATAGACACTCCAAAAAATATAATCGTTCGAGACTCATATGGTATTTTTGAAAAGTTTAAGTGAGGTTAATAAAAAATAAATCTTATTTTACCTCGGTAAAAATTGGGCAACCCGAGAGTTTTCGATCGACATATTTGAGGTTCCGTCGACCATATCACTAAGTTCAATCAACCGTGATATTTTTGAACTGAGGTTTTGGTCGACCATATTAAGGCAATTTTGAACCCTCCGAGGTTTGGTTGACCAGGGCATGTTCGGTTGACCAAAGTCTAATGTTCGATCGACCATGCCAGATTTTAACTAGTGGTTCGATCAACCAGATTGTTTGGAATCACCCACCTGTCAGTTTGGTCGACTGTGCAGTGCAAGTTCATTTCAAAATGGTCGACCGAATAGTCAACAAGTTGACTCTATTAGGTTCGGTCGATCGAAGCTTCTATGTAGGTTTGGGTTCAGTTGACTGAACACACTTAAAGTGTGCATTTAAGTCTTGATTTTTATCATAAGTCACCCCTATTCATATGGGTATAACTTTTAAATTATGGGGGACTTTTCATGTAATAAAGCATGTATGTTATATATAAAACACACGAATTTGCACAATGAAAGTCTAACATAGCAATCAGCACAGAACAAATACATAACATAACCACAACAATCAAATGAAAGTAAGAACAACACAAGGAATTACGTGGTTTGACAATGCCTACATCCATGAGAGCAATCAGCAAAGAACTTTTACTATCTTGTGTCAAAGACACTTACAATATTTTTCTTACAATGCAAATACACCCAAACTGATGTACCACAAAGGCTTTCCCTTCAAACACCTAGCCAACTTTACGTTCACATTCAAATTTTGAAAATCTGTGCTGGGTTCTCAAGTAAAATCGTCGATGATTTAAGATACCGAGAGCAAACCGTCTTAGCAACATTCAGACAATAGTCGATGGTTCCTTCAACCGAAACATACCGAGAGCAAACCATTCTAAAATTCAGCCAAACCGTCGATGGTATGAGCAAAGCGTCGACGGTTTCCCCCCAGCATGCTGATCTTAGTATGCTTTTCTCCTTGTGTATGTCATCCACTCAAATATATGAGCCACAAAACACAACAATCTCTACTTTGACGATTATATGCCCTTCAGCAGTAACTGAAAACATAGTTTGATGCTCTACCTTGACATTGGAACGTTAGGTTGGGTCCATCTCCCTTCTAGCACTTGGAGACATGAAGCAAGTCCAAGCAATGCTTGAACTTTTCAGTAGTCACTGGCTTTGTCAAGATGTCCATTGCGTTCTCAGATGTGTGAACTTTCTCAAGTACAAGTTCACCTCAAGATATCAATTCTCGAACCTTGTGGAACCTTACATCAATATGTTTCGTTCTAGCATGGTACACTTGATTCTTCACCAAGTATATGATACTCTGACTATCACAACATAATACAACTCCACCTTACTGTATACCCAACTCTTTGACTAGATTGGTAAGTCATAAGGCTTCATTTGCAGCTTCGGCAACTACCATATATTCAGACTCAGTTATAGACAATGCCACTAGAATACCATGGACCTCCAACAGATGGGTCCTCATACAAGGGTAAAAAGATAACCCATTGTAGACCTTCTGTCATCCATATCCCCTACATAATCAGCATCAACAAACCACATAGTAGATGGACTATCATGTTACTTGTCGAACATAATGTCATAACTAGAAGAACCCCATAAGTATTTGAAAATCCATTTGACAGCTTCCCAATGTTGTCTACCTAGATTAAAGAGAAGCTTACTCACCAAACTCACTGCATGTGCCAAGTCTAGTCTTGTACATACCATGGCATACATTAAACTCCCCATAACACTTACATAGGGGACCTTTGATATGTCTCGGATTTCATCATCCATCCTTAAGCATTTAGTGGTAGACAATTTAAAGTGATTCACTAAAGGTGTAAATACCAGTTTAGCATCAACCATACTAAACCTTTCCAACACCTTCTCCACATAACCACCCTAAGATAACCATAATCTGCCTACAGTTCTATCCCAAGTAAATCTTCATCCCAAGTATCTTCTTGGTTATACCAAGATCCTTCATGTTAAACTCCTTATGCAACAGATCCTTTAACTAATTTACCTCAGTTAAATCTTTCGCAGCTATTAACATGTCATCGACATACAACAATAATAAGACGAGAGAACCATCATCATGACCTTTCACATACATGCAACAATCATACTCACACCTCAAGTAGCTTATCTGGGTCATATAGGAATCAAACCATTTGTACCATTGCCTTGGAGACTATTTTAGCCCATACAAAGACTTCTTCAACTTACACACTAAGTGCTCTTGCCGAGGTTGACTGAATCCCTCTAGCTGTGCCACGTAGATCTGCTCCTCTAAGTCACCATGGAGAAATGTCATCTTCATATCCATTTGTTCCAAATGTAGCTCATAATGAACTACTAATCCCAACACCACCCTGATGGAAGTGTGTTGGACCATAGGTGAGAAGATCTCATCATAATCTACTCCCTTCTTCTATGAGTACCCCTTTACCACAAACCATGTCTTGAATTTCTCTCCTTCCTTTTTTGAAATTGCTTCCTTCTTCCTATATACTCATTTGTAGCATATCTCCTTCTTCCTATCTGGAAGCTCCACCAAATCCCAAGTCTGATTCTTATGCAGCGACTCCATTTCCTCAATCATTACACCCATCCAACTACTTTTCTCCTGGTCGTGCACTTCCTTTTGAAAAGTAGTCAGATCCTTGTACCTGGTAATGAAAGCATAAGATACCAAATCATCAAATCCATACCTAGGCAGTGGTTTGATAGTTCATCTGAATCTCCATATAGGAACATCATTGACTTGCTAGTTTCTTAAGCTAGAACTCCCTACAACTGGGGAACCAAGATCATTGCCCTAAGTTTCTAACTCCACCTGCACAACATGCTCATCTCTGATCAAGTTGTTAATTTAGGTGTAATCCCAAAAGGGGGGTGAATTGGGTATTTTTAAAAACCTTTAAAATTACTTACCACTTAATCCCTATTTTAATATTTAGCAAATTAAGTGCAGGGGTTTAAGACTGATTTAGATTATTATATCAATGAATTCTTCTTACCCAATTAATTGTCAAGTGCGAGTGGGGTTATTCAACATACATATGCAAGATAGATAATGAAATACGTTGCGGAAAAATAAAAGAAGTAAAGGAAGAGAGAAGACAAACACAATTTTTACAAGGTTCAGCCAACCCGGCTTACGTCCACGCCTTGAGCAACCCACTCAAAGATTCCACTAAATCCCCGCTCCTTTAACAGGAACGGAGCTTCCCTTACATCCGCTGCTTACAAGAGGCACAGTTTCCTCCTCACCTGGTTCACAACTAGAACCGTGATTACAATATAGAATTTAAATCTTCAAAACAACTCAAGATTTGCTTCTAACAAAGCTAGTGAGTACAATTGAAATCCTAACACATATCCATATGATGAAACTTGAAGCTATGTATGTAACGATATAATTGTTTTATGAATGATATGATTCAACACAATTCTTTTTTATCAAATCTCCCAAATAATGATATAAGTAAATGCTTTGGAGAAATTTGGGTTCTAGTTCACCTTACTAGATGCACGAATACCAAATGTGATCTTATTAAAAGATTTTTCTTGAATATGATAAAGATCTAGATCAATAAGCTTTCTTCCAAATATTCAAACACAATATGATATTTGTAATATGCAAATATATATATATATATATATATATATATATATATATATATGTGAGTTCCAAAGATCAAAAACCTAATATAAAACTTTGACATCTACTAGTATACCTTGTTCATCTTTGTCCAATTTCAACGAAGAGCTCATAGGTGTTCCTAGTATTTTTCCATCTTCCATATTAAACTTTTTGAGCAGATCTCTAATATACTTCGATTGATTTATAAAGATTCCATGTTTCACTTGTTTAATCTAAAGTCCTAGGAAGAAATTTAGTTCACCCATCATGCTCGTTTCAAATTCATTTTACATAGTGTTTACAAACTCATTACACAAGTCTTTATTTGTAGCTCCAAATATGATATCATCTACGTATACTTGAACTAGGAGCATGTCATCTTTCTTAGACTTTATGAAAAGTGTCGTTTCTATCCTTCCTCTGATAAATCCATTGTCTAGTAGAAAGCCGCTTAGTCTCTCATACCAAGCTCTAGGAGCTTGCTTTAAACCGTACAAGGCTTTTGTTAGTCTATAAACATGATTTGGATTCTTATGGTTTTCAATACCTAGGGGTTGTTCTACATATACCTCTTCACTAATGTAGCTATTTAAAAATGCGTTTTTGATATCCATTTGATATAGCTTGAAATCCTTAAAAGCAGCATTGGCTAAAAGCATTCGAATGGCTTCCATTCTATCTATAGGTACAAAGGTTTCTTCAAAATCTATTCCTCCTTCCTGGTTATATCCCTGAGCTACTAGTCTTGCCTTATTTCTAACAACTATCCCATGTTCATCTTTCTTGTTCTTATATATCCATTTTGTTCCAATAATTGTCTTATTCTTAGGTCTAGGAACTAATATCCATAGTTTGTTTCTCTCATACTGATTTAACTCTTCTTGCATGGACAACACCCACGATTCATTCTCAATTTCTTCACTCACATTCTTAGGTTCTTTCTTGAGATAGAAAGGCAAAGTGACTAATCATATTCTTAAATGATGATTGTGTGGCTACACCACGTAATGGTTCACCTATTATTTAATCAGTGGGATGACTCTTTATGTACTTCTATTCTCTAGATAGTTCATTAACCTCATTTTCAATTTGACGAGTTTCAAAAGATGGTTCCTTAATTTCATTTCTCTTATCTAAATCAATTTTAATGGACAATTTTTCAAATTCCTTATTTATCTCAATTTCATCTTCATCAGTCCTTTTAGAGAAGGGATTTGACTCATCAAATACTACATGAATAGATTCTATAACGGTTAATGTTCGTTTATTATATACTCAGTAGGTTTTACTATCTAAGGCATACCCTAGGAAGATACCTTCATCTGATTTCACATCAAACTTTCCTAAATGTAAATGTTTATTGTCTCTAAGCACAAAACATGTACAGCCAAAGATATGAAAATATGATATGTTTGGTCTATGGCCATTCTATAATTCGTACGGAGTCTTATTAAGAGAAGGTCTAATCAAAACTATATTTAGAACATAGAAGGTGGTATTTCCTGCCTCAGCTCAGAAGTACTTAGGTAGTTTATGTTCGTTAAGCATAGTTCTGGCCATTTCTTATATAGACCTATTCTTCCTTTCAACTACACCATTCTACTGTGGTGTTCTAGGAGCCGAAAAATTATGAGCTATTTCTAATGAATTGCAGTAGTCTTCCATGCTTTGATTTTTAAATTCTCTACCCCTATCACTTCAGATTTTAGTGACAGTATAACACTTTTCATTTTGAATTTTCTTACATAGATTTATGAATTGTTCACACGCTTCATCTTTGTGACCTAAAAAGAGTACCCATGTGTATCTTGAATAATCATCAACTATGACGAATGCGTATGATTTTCCTCCTAAACTCTGAGTTGGGTTTGGGCCAAATAGATCTAAGTGTAGCATTTGAAGTGGCCTAGTAGTAAAGATTACTTTCTTCTTCTTACAGCTCGTTCTTGCTTGTTTTCCTAGTTGGCATGCATCACATATTTCATCTTTCACGAATTTGGTCTTAGGCAATCCCTTAACTAATTCTTCCTTAACAAGTTTAGATATTAAGTCCATGTTTGCGTGTCCTAGTCTCCTATGCCAAATCCAATTAATCTCATTTATAGCAAAAAAACAAGTAACATATTGAAAAGCAAGGTTATCAAGGCTAGTAATGTATACCTTTTCATGACGATCAATAGTAAACAATATTTTGTTTTCAGATTTGTTCTCTACAGCGCATTTGTCATGTTCAAATGAGACTTTATAACCTTTATCACATAGTTGACTTATACTCAATAAGTTATGTTTCAATCCATCAACTAACAACACATTATCAATGACAAGTGAAGGTTCCTTACCAACTTTACCAACTCCAATGATTTTACCTTTAGAGTTATCCCCAAATGTAACGAATCCTTTATCTTTGGATATGATAGCTGCGAATTTAGCTTTATCTCCTATCATGTGTTGCGAGCATCCGCTATCCATATACCACTTGTTCTTTGAGGAGGACAATCTCAAGCACATCTGCAGAACATATTCAGATAATTACTTTTGGTACCCAAATTTTCTTGGATCCATGGGGGTTAGTACTAGATTCTCCTTTGACTTTCTAGACTTTCTTAAGTTTGACATCTTTATTTTTGAAAGGACAATCAAATTTTATGTGACCCAACCTCTTACATTTAAAACATGTAATATTTCTATGATAGTCTTTAGTTGAAACATATGCTTTTGACTCTCTTACAAAATATCCCAAGTAGAGATGTTTCTGTTTTAGATTCTCCTGTCCATTAAAACATAGACCTTCCTTCTCTAGGGAATTTCTTTGAGCTCCTAGGAGTTTTTCAAAATTATTTTGATCTTCAGTAAATTTACAAATAATCTTAGATTTATCTTTCAAATTCTTTTCTAACTCCTCGATTTTCAAATCTTTGTCTTTCATGAGAGATGCATGAGATTCATTTTGACGTTCAACTAACTTTGAAAATTCTTTCAATTTTAATTTCAAACTAGAATTTTTTTTATCCATTTTTCTCAAGCATTTTAAGGGTGTACAAATATTCCTGATGCAATTCATCATACGAAAGCATGCTAATTTCATTTTCTGAATCACTTGAATAGTATGATGAAGCAGAACAAAAGGATTATACCTCGTGGTCATTGTGTGCCATTAGACATAGATTCGCCATTTCGTCAGCACTGGATTCATATTCTGAACTACTGGTACTATGTGTGTCCCAGCCCACTTTTAGAGCCTTCTTCTTGTTCTTCTTAGATCCTTTCTTCAGCTGGGGACAATCCGGCTTGATATGTCAAAATTCTCTACAGTTATAACACATAGGAGGATCATCTTTTTGCTTCCTTCTGCTTGATTCTCCCTTTTCTACTTTTGACCCCTTGAATTTTCTGGTGTATTTCTTGTTCTTTCTCATGAATTCTCCAAATTTCTTAGTGATGAGTGTCATGTTGTCATCCGATTCTGAATCACTTCCCTCACTGGAGCAATGAGATAATGCCTTAAGTGTTGTAGTTTTCTTTACTTTAATTTGCTCATTCTTCCTCTTATTTATTGCAAGCTCATAGGTGATAAGTGATCCAATTAGTTTTTCAACCGACATCTTCTTGAGATTTCTCCCTTATGCTATAGCAGTAGCTTTAGCTTCCTAAACTAGCCCTGAGTGTTTTCCTAATCAACTCATAAGTAGGGTAAGATTTACCAAGAGCATTTAAAAAATTTGTGATTTGTTGAATCTAGTGTACATGGATTGAATAGATTCATTAGCAGTCATTTTAAATGCTTCGTACTCACTGGTGAGCATGTCTATCCTACTATCTTTTACTTCCTTAGTACCTTCCTATGTAACCTCTAATTTTTCCCAAACCTCTTTAGCAGAGTTACATGTCATTACCCTATTAAACTCATTTACATCAAGTGCACAGAATAACAGATTCATTGCAGTAGCATTTATTTGCACTGATTTCCAGTCCTCTTCAGTATGCTCATCTTCAGTTTGGGTACATTAACCTTATCAACTACTTTCATAGGGACATGGCTTCCTTTGGAAACAATTTTCCACACTTTCCAATCTACATTTAACAGATATATACTCATCCTTCTTTTCCAGTGGGTGTAATTTACACCGCAGAAAATAGGTGGTCTAGTGGACGAGTGTCCCTCACCGAATGGAGTTACACCAATGTGTGCCATGTGATCTTTTTACAAATGAACAATTAAGTCTATGTAAAACCGCTCTGATACCAAATGTTAATTTAGGTGTAATCCCAAAAAGAGGGCTGAATTGGGTATTTTTAAAAACCTTTAAAATTATTTACCACTTAATCCCTATTTTTATATTTAACAAATTAAGTGCAGGGGTTTAAGACTGATTTAAATTATTATATCAATGAATTCTTCTTACCCAATTAATTGTCAAGTGCGAGTGGGGTTATTCAACATACACATACGAGATAGATAATGAAATACGTTGCCGAAAAATAAAAGGAGTAAAGGAAGAGAGAAGGCAAACACAATTTTTACGAGGTTCAACCAACCCGGCCTATGTCCTCGCCTTGATCAACCCACTTAAGGATTCTACTAAATCTCTGCTCCTTTAACCGGGACGGAACTTCCTTTACATCTGCTGCTTAAAAGAGGCAAAGCTTCCTCCTCACCTGGTTCACAACCCGAACCGTGTCTGGAAAACCATGATTTAGATTACAAAATGAGTGTGGTTTGTTTGGTTATATGAGCATGCATGTATGTGTGATATGTTGAAATTCTAGTAGGAACACGGTTCTGAAATTGTTCTAGGTACTAAGAGTGTCCGGCTCTATATCCGAGGGAGTGAGTCTATTCCAGCAGATCAGGCCAAAGGGTGTGGATCCACCAGTTTAGCTTCGGTACGATGCCATGGGAGTCGGGGACTAGCCATGTGTCGGTGGCGCCGTGTTTGCAGGTTGGCTACGGGCCAACGCTATATGTCACGGGCCGGCTTCGGGCCGAAGAGTGTGACGACATTGAGGATTACTGATCATGTGTATGTATTGTGACGGGGCTACGTATAAATGGCCGCCGTATGTGTGCGTGTATGCACTGTGTAAGTTAGTACTGGAATGTATTTAACTGCGTGTATGTTGTATCATGATAACACTCAAATGCCACACATCGATATAACCTGTGTTCTTCCTTACTGAGAGGTGTCTCACCCCTGTTGTACGTACATTTTTACAGGTCCTTCGAGTAACCGGAACTAGCATCCTGGTGTAGGGAACGTAGTGGCCAGTGTACTACGTTAGCACTTGGGTAAGTGCTAGGACTGTAGTTTGTTGGGTTGCCATTTTGAGTTGTATTTGGGCACCCAATTTGTACACTTTGTTAGAGTCATCTTCTGCTCTTGTATAGACTCTAGTATGGTACTGCATATGTTGATATAGAATGACTTTTTCCGCTGCGTATATAATTCTGGTTGGATGTGTTTAGGGTGCTTGGGAACCCTATAGGGTTGGACCCTCATCCATTGTACTATATTTGTGATGATTTGTATGATACAGGGACATGTTAGGTTACTTTCTCACCCCCCGGGTCCCATTTCGGGGTTCGGGGCGTGACAGTAACACATATCAATATGATGAAACTTGAAGCATAATATGTATGTAACGATATAATTGTTATATGAATAATATGCTTCAACACAATTTCCCTTTTATCAAATCTCCCAAATAATGATATAAGTAGGAGAAATTTGGGTTCTAGTTTACCTTACTAGATGCACGAATACCAAATGTGATCTTATTAAATGATTTGTCTTGAATATGATAAAGATATGGATCAATAAGATTTCTTCCAAATATCCAAACACAATATGATCTTTGTAATATGCAAATATATATATATATATATATATATATATATATAATATGAGTTCCAAAGATAAAAAACCTAATATAATATTTTTCAGAAAATATCCCTCCAAAATAAATATAGTTATAAGCTCTACGGATATTTAATCAAGTGGTTTATAATATCAAAAATATCGAGTCTTTAAATGAATACACACTTGAATCAAAGAATATTGAACCAATGGCAAAACTTTTCTCAAGTAGTGATTTTGTCAAAAAAAAAAAAAAAAAAACAATCTATATATGTAAATGAACACTCAAGATCAATCTCTTTAATAATATTCAATAATAGATGTAGAGATGAAAAACTCTTTGAACATAAGTATTAACAAACAAACCGATTTACCAAACCTCAATACCAAGTTGAATGCACAACAATCACTAGAATGACTTTTGAAGATCAAGATAGCCTTAACCTAGATTTGATGTATAAACTTTGAAATCCCAAGAAAAAGTTTCAGAAGTGTGTTTCCCAAAGTTGTGTTAATCTTACAATATGCTCAATCGTATGCCAAAGGTTGTTTTTCTTCTTTCTATCATGGAGCACTAGGGTTTAGATGTTGATTATTTCCCTTAAGATGATTTCTAACCATTAGATAAACTTCATAAAGAAATAACTCGTGTGTTCTCTCATTAAAAATCAAATTTTTAATCTTTCTGTAAGTTTAAACGAGTGAAGGTTAGAGCTCAGACGACTGAAGTTCCTTAAAGTTTTGAAAAATAGAACCTGGACATAGGATCAGACGACTGAAGTTGGGGTTCAGTCTTCTGAAGTTGCAGGTTCATATGACTGAAGTTAGGGTTCAGTCTTCTGATGTGCTTCTGCCTGTTTCTGTGTTTCTCCAATAATTCTTTAGACGACTGAACTTAATCTTTGGTCTTCTAAAGAAATTCTTCAGACAACTGAGCTTAACTTCGGTCTTCTGAAATTGACACTTCAGACGACTGAACATGGAGTTCAGTCTTCTGAACAGTGCATTTTCTGGATTTTCCTTTTTATTTTCAAAAATCTATTTTTGCTCCTTTTCTTTGCTCTTTTATAAAATATTTTTCGAGGTTCAAAAACAATCTCTAAGTCCATAAATATCCCCTAAAGATGTTCATGAGATGCATGAGTCCTAAGGTCAGTCTAGGATATGTTTTGAGCTTCAAATTAAATCATATGAAATATGTAAGTACATTCAGTTCTAAATACCCATTCCTATGACATTCTTGAACTTTGCGATTGCATCTTCATTCTTCTACTCTTTTAGTTCCATGGATTGTGCCAAGATATATATTCTTTAATCTTCATGGCTTCCATGACTTGCTAGCCTTCCGTGCATGCTAAATATTATTCCTATTCACAATCTCAATACACAGATCAAATACCAAGTGATTTGTCATTATCAAAATAAGATTGGACTCATAGAGTCAATAGCGTACTCTTTATATTTTTCTTCCTGAGTATACTGAGCGCCAACTCTCCATTTGTATAGTAATTTTTTTTTTTTTTATGATTCTTAATTTGTAAGGTTCGTAGCTATCATAACATCAGCACGATGCCATGCATGCATGCACTACAGTCGTCGGATGCAACTTTTTATTATTTCTTTGTAGTTTTTATTGTTATTTGAACAAAAGGAATTTTTGTATTTTAATTTGAATTTATATAATGTATTTGTATTTGAATTTTGAATATTTTGAAATTTGTTTTTGTTATCTAAACAGATGTTATTTCTTTATTTTAATTGAATTTGTATTTGAATTCATTTTGAATAATTTACGAATTTTGTAGTAATTATGGTTTCAGGTTATGTATGCGAAAATATAGTTATAGATTTTTATGGGAATTGATGATTAAAAAAAATTAGTATTAAAGATTTTTTTTATTTTTTTAATTATTAGTGAATGATTCAAATTCATGACTAATAGTAGGGTATTAGTGACGAATTACAAATTCGTCACTAAAAATAAAGTATTAGTGAAGGATTAAAATTCGTCACTAATAGTGGAGTATTAGTGACGGTTTCTAGATTCGTCACTAATAGTAAGTTATTAGTGAAGGATTCAAATCCTTCACTAATACTGTACTATTAGTGACGAATTACTTTATTAGTGACAAATTTGTAATTCGTCACTAATACCCTACTATTAGTTATGAATTTTAATCCTTACTAATATTCTATTATTAATGACGAATTTGAATCCTTCACTAATACTGTACTATTGGTGACGAATTCGAGCAGAGTCAATGTAGAATTTATAGTGACGATATTAGGGTTTTAGTGACGGTTGTAATTCGTCACTAATAATGTATTATTAGTGACGAATATAAAATTCATCAATAATAGTTAATAGTAACTGCAGATATAGAAACTAATTTAAAACTGTCACTAATACTAATAAATCCTTCACTAATACAATGATTTTTTGTAGTGAGAACACCCATATAATCCTCAGTCACACAACTAAATGTACCATAATAATTATTACATTCATATTTCCCCAACTCAACATATTCAGCATTTCTAAACTATAATTTACCAGAGCTCCTGGAAATATACCCACTAGGATCCTCAACCCATATCTGTAGGGTCCCAAAACACCTTAATCCTGAAAACATAATACCCTAGTTTTACTTCACAAAACACTAGTATATTCTCATACAACACAAAATCTAAACTCGGATAAGCCTGATCATACTAAAAATACCCAAATAATCAACTTATCCTGGTTTTGGGATGGTGCCCAAGTTGGCCTAACCAACAATCTACTCCAGCAGACTTGAAGAGAATCTTCTCAAGAGTAGCGTGACGGCTTCCGATCATCGAAACAGGGAGAAATGGAGCCAGTAATCTAGAGAGAATGAGAGAGGGATGGTTTTTAGAGAGAGAGAGAGAGAGAGATGAATTTTTGCATGAATTTCTCATTGGAAAACCCAAGTTAGGCCTATTTTTAAATGCAGATTTGTCAATGAGACACGTCATCTCGTCTACGAGTCCATGAAGGGAGTTCATCGATGAACTGGAATCCCTCTCTTCTAAACACCTCTCGGTAAGTTCTCGTCGACGAAACACATGTCCACGTCGATGAGCCCAAGAAGTATGCTCGTCGACGAGCACCCTGCGTTCGTCAACGAGACCCTATGAGTCCCTTTCGAAAATTTTATTTTTCTCTTATTTTTTTTATTATTTAATTACTATAATTCTTCGGGGTACTACATTCTCCTCTCCTTATAAAATTTCTTCCTTGAAATTTGCTATCTGTATTAAACACCATTCATTGAGGAAAATGGGCTACTTATTTTATTATTTACCCTCACTTATGGCAAAAGAATATCGTGGTTATATAAGCAATTTTAGGAGATTACAATTACACCCATAAAAGAAAATTTTCTCCCAAAACTAAAATACTATCTAACCTATAACCTAAACTACAACTATACATTTATCATTATGTACTGAATAAAATAAAACTGTCGTTATTTGAACAATACTAACTACTATTGTATCCCACTAAATAGGTGTGGGTATTTCTGTCTAATTTCCTCCTTAAGCTCCCAGGAAGCTTCCTTTATGGCATGATTCCTCCACAGGACTTTTACTAACTGAATTTTCTTGGTGCGCAATTCCTATTCCTTCCTATCTAAGATCTATACTAGTGCTTCCTCATATGACAATGAATCTCTTAGCTATATTTTTGCATAACTTATCTCATGAGAAGGGTTTGGAATGTATTTCCTCAATATGGAAACATAAAATACGTCGTGAATTGTAGATAGAACTGGTGGTAGAGCTAGCATGTAGGCAACTGACCCCACTCTCTCAAGTATTTCAAATGGGCTAATGTACCTAGGGCTCAGGTTACCCTTCTTTCCAAATCTCATAACTCCTATCAATGGAGCTATCTTCAAAAATACCTGATCTCCCACGTCAAACTCTAACTCCCGGTGGCAAGTATCTGCGTAACTTTTCTACCAACTATGAGCAGCATTGATTCTGTCTTTAATAAGCGAACTTTATCGTACACCTGCTGCACCAACTCCGGTCCCAATACTCGCCTTTCTCCCACTTCATCCTAGTATAATGGAGAACGACACCTCCTCCCGTATAAAGCCTCGTACGATGCCATCCCAATGTTGCCCTGATAGCTGTTATGGTACGCAAACTCGACCAGCGATAAATACTGGGTCAAACTGCCCCCGAATTCCAGCACGCACGCTCGCAGCATATCCTCAAGTATCTAGATCGTCCTCTCTGTCTACCCATCTATCTAAGGATGAAAAGCGGTGTTGAATGCTAACTGTGACCCCATAGCCTCCTGAAAGCTCCTCCAAAACCGTGAAGTAAATTGGGGGTCTCGGTATGAGATTATAGATACTGGCACACCATATGAGTACACTATCTCCTGAATGTATAATTTTACTAGTCTGTCTATAGAATAGTTGACTTTGATAGGGATAAAATGAGCGGTCGATAGCTGATATATGACCACCCATATATCGTTTTGTCCCTACCGTGCTAGTGGTAGCCCTATCACGAAGTCCATGGAAACATGATCCCATTTCCACTTAGGGATGTATAATGGTTGCATCTGCTCTACCAGTCTCTAGTGCTTAGCCTTTATTTGCTAGCATGTCAAGCACTGTTTCACAAATTCAGCAATATCCCTTTTCATGCTGCTCCAACAGAAGGATTCACATAGATCCCGATACATTTTCTTGCCTCCCGGATACACAGTGTAAAGGGATCTATGAGCCTCCTCTAAGATCGTCCTCCTGATCTCGACGTTTGCAGGAATGCATAGTCTGGCATAAAACCTCAAAGATCTGTCATCTGAAATACTGAACTCTTCCTCCTGTCTGTCCTGTACTTTATCTATAAGTTCTGCTAATTCTAGATCACTCCTCTAGGCGGCTTTAATTCTTTCTTGCTAAGTAGGATGTACCACCAGGTTGGCAATGAATGTCTAATGATCACCCTCTATCAACTCCATGCCTAACCTCTCCAAATCCATTTGGATAGGGTACTGAATCTCCACTGCTAACAATACTGCTCCCACTAACTTTCGGCTTAGTGCATCAACTACCACATTTGCTTTCCTTAGGTGGTAGTTAATAGTGCAATCATAATCTTTAATGAGTTCTAGCCATCTTCTTTGTCTCATATTCAATTCTTTTTTAGTAAAGAAATATTTCAAACTTTTGTGGTCCTTGAAGATTTCACATTTTCCTCCATAAAGGTAGTGTCTCCAAATCTTAAGGGCATACACCACTGTAGCTAGCTGTAAATCATGCACAGGATAGTTTTTCTCATATTCTTTAAGTTGCCTGGATACATAAGCAATATGTAACGACCCATAAAATACTGATATTTAAATATTAAAGGGAGAGAAAAATGGAAACAGGAACAAAAGGAGGCAGTAGACTTCCAGGACTTGTCGACAAATACAGGCGTTCGTCGACGAGCGCATAAGGAAATTCGTCGACGAATACAGGGTTTCATCGACGAAGGTCTTCAAGACTTCGTCGACGAAGGCAAGATTTTGTCAACGAGAAACTACCGAGCGAGGAATGGGCTACTCTAAATTTCGTCGATGAATACAGGGTTTCGTCGACGAATTTAATGAAGGACTCGTCAACGAGATGACGTGTCTCGTCGACGAATCTGGCCCTATAAATAAGGAAAAATCATATTTTTATCTCATTTCAGCGCCCCTCTCTCTCCTTCTCTCTTCATTTTCGGGCCTATTTTTTTCCAAATCGAAGATCTGAGGCTACCACGACGCTCCTGGCGAAGTTCTTTGCAAGTCTGCCAGAGCTGATCATTGGAAAAGTTAGGTTGGATTTCGTCCCAATCTCAGGGTAAGGCATTTTATTCAGTATTTGCCTTTCTCTCAGTTATGAGAAATGTTGTAGGTAAGAAAATACTGATATTTTGTTCTAGGGAATTTTGTTTTCAGGATGTTGAGTTAGGAACCCCGCAGGTATAAAGCCAGAGTTTTATAGGGGCTTTTCAGAGTTAAGGTAAGGGAAATATGCTATGCTAGGAGTTTTCATAATGTTATCAGAGATTTCATTGACACGTATTTATACTAGTTTATTATACAGTATTCACTGAATATGAGTTTTAATGCTTGTGTGGCCTGAGTAGATTTTCATGTGATGAAGGAATTTATATAGCTTTTATAATGTATCATGCTATACTGAATACACAGATATAGACGTATATACAGTTTATATAGTTTTTCCAATATATGAGATTACAAAGAATATACATATATAGATTTATATTCACAGAGAGTATACAGAGAAATGTACATCCATATACAGCTTTTATATGAATAGTTTCATGAAACAGATATATATAATACATGCATACAGTTTTACTCATATCAGTATCTATATTACAATTTTATACAGAATAGTATATACAGAGTTATAGCATGTCATTACCATAACATACAGAGTATACAGACAGAGATACGGAGGTAGCATCAAGATGCTACAAATACAGTATACAGTGATTACAGTATTTACAATACAGAAAGATAGAGTTATGGTAATTTTGGAAATATGATGAAAACAGTAAAAGAGTATATATGTATATATTTATATAGTATCAGATCCTTGTGAAAAGATTACAGACAGATTCAGTATAGATATAGAATACAGAGCACGGTACCGTTGCTAGATACAAATAGAGTGCAACCACATATCTCACATAGTGTGTGGGTACCGTCAGTCGTGCTCGGAGAGTATGTAGCTCCCCAGTTCGCTGGGTGGAGGGGGCCGGTTTGACGAGGTAGTAGCCAGTCCCGAGCTTAGGAGAGGATGTAATTTGGCCGGGCTGAGGTAGTGTAGAGTATATTGACTTATCTGGAGGGCTGACTAGATGAAGTCCCGCCAACGGGCCCCACGACCCTATCATGAGGGGTCAAATCATGACGTACAGAGTCCCAGGGATAAAGCACAGTTATGTATACATATACAGTTTTACAGTATATTATGAGTATAGTATGATATTATCAGTATGAAAAGTAGAAAATACAGAAGATACAGTATATTTTAAATTGAGAAAGAAAGATATGCTTTACAGGTTATTCGTTGCATTATAATTCAGTTATTATTTAAAAGTATCCTTGACTTGGTTGCCACACACTAGTAAGAGCATATTTGCATTTACTGAGCGTCGACTCACCCCTTTACTTTAACATTTTTCAGGTGAGCCAGTTAGGCGAGCATATAAGGCTCGCGGATAGAGAGTGTGTTGATTACCCTGGTTATAGGGTGAGTTTTTGACAGAGTTGTGTATATTTTTTGGTAGATGATGCTGGAGGGGTATTTTTGTATGGCTATGGTCGGTATATATATATACTGGATTCTGGTATTGTATAGTATATATGTGAATGGTTATATGATATGTGTTCCCACTTGTTAGGTATGGATATGGATTCATATATATATATATATATATATATATATATATATATATATATATATATATATATAAAATGTTAAGAATTTTGAGGATGTTACACAATAACTCTCTCGTATTGTATCAACATGCACCCGAGCCCCCTTTGAGACACATCACTGTAAATGACAAATCCATCTTCTCCTGATGGAATAGCCAACACCGGGGCAGTAACCAACCTCTGTTTCAACTCCTGAAAGCTCTGCTCACATTCATCAGACCATTCAAACCTCGCATTCTTTCTCGTGAGCCATGTTAAGGGACCTGATAGTCTAGAAAACCCATCTACAAAGCGCCAGTAGTACCCTGTTAATCCTAGAAAGTCCTGATTTCTTGAACATTTCTTGGCCTTGTCCAATCTACCACTGCATCTATCTTGCCTAGGTCAACTGTTATACCATTCCTGGATATCACATGCCCTAGAAAAATGACTTGCCTCAGTTAGAATTCACATTTCTTGAATTTCACGTACAGTTTTCTTTCCCTCAAAACCTGCAACACTAGCCTCAGATGATGTTCATGTTCCTCAAAACTTTTTGAATAGACCAGTATATCATCTATAAAAACCACAATGAACTGGTCCAGATATTGATGGAACACTCGATTCATCAGGTCCATAAACGCTGTCGGTGCATTTGTTAGACCAAACGGCATAATGAGAAACTCGTAATGCCTATAATGGGTCCTAAAGGCCGTCTTCGAAACATCCTCCGCTTTAACTCTCACCTAATGATAACCTAACCGGAAATTAATCTTGGAGTAAACTTGAGTCCTCTGTAGCTGATCAAATAGATCATTGATTATGAGAAGATGATATTTATTCTTTATCGTCACTTTTTTTATTTCTCTATAATCAATACACATCCTTATGGTCCCATTTTTTTCCTTCACGAATAAAATCGGTGCTCCCTAAGGCAACATGCTAGGCTTGATAAAACCTTTATCTAAAAACTCCTACAATTGATCTTTTAACTCTTTTAATTCTGTTGGAGCCATTCTATAAGGCGCTTTAGATATTGGTGTCGTCCCTGGAAGCAGATCAATTGTAAATTCTATCTCTCGATCAAGAGGTAAGCCAAGTAACTCCTCTGAAAAAATGTATGGAAATTCTCTAACCACTAAAATATCAAAAAGCTTTAATTCTCCCTCTAGCTTCTCCTTTACATAAGCTATGAATCTCTGACAACCACCCAAAAGCAGTCTCCTCACCTGTAAATCCGACACTAACTGCAATGGGGCATGCACACACGATCCCACGAATTTGAATTCATGCTCACCCAGGGGTCTAAAAATCACTTCTTTCTGATGACAATCAATGTTGGCACGATTAGTTGTCAACTATTCCATACCTAATATCACGTCAAACCCCTGTAGGTCTAGTACCACGAGATCAACTGGTAGTACGTTTCCCTGAATGGCCACTGGAAAATTCTTAAATACCTTTCTACACCACACTGTAGATCCAGTCAGCATGGCAACAGACAACTCTACATCTAATAGTTGTGCCTCAATCCTAGATAATTTAGCATAACCCGATGATACAAATGAATGGGTGGCACTTGTGTTAAACAAAACAACAACTTTATATGATAGAGCGATAAAAATACCTGTCACGACGTCTTCAACAGTCTCTGCATCTCTTGGCGTCAAAGCATAAACCCTCGCTGGGGCTACATTCCTCTGTTGGCCACCATCCCTAGGTGCTTGATTATGTCTCTGGATCTGTCTAGGAGTTTGTGCTCTGTTTAGTGACCACTGACACTGTCGTGTTACGTGTCCAGGTCTTGAACAACTGTAGCAAACATTACTCCCCAACCAATATGCTCATGTATGCCTCCTACCACAAATAAAGCAAATTGGGTATGCATGCTCACCCCGATACCCGTGATCTCCTCCCTCCTGTCTCTGAACTCTGCCAAATCTATTTCTCCTCCAACGGTCATGACTAGAACTCGTCCGAAATCCCAAAGATGCAGACCTCTTTCTCTAACTTGAGGTCCCCACATTCCTCTAACTCGGTGCTCCTGCATCTTTCTGCCCACTCTCCTCTGCCATAGTGGCCCTGTCAACTAGCTCAGAGAAGTCCTGTAGCTTTAAAACCACTACTTGTTTATAAATATCGCAAATCAAACCCCTTTCAAACATCCTAGGCATAAGGGGCGAAGCGTGACAGTTCAATAAACTTCGTTGCATACTGCTGGACTGTAAGAATTCTCTGAGTCAATCCTAAAAATTCTACCACCTTCGCCTCCTTGACTGTGGCGGGAAAATAACGATCAAAGAATATTTCTTTAAATCGGCACTAGGTCATAGCTACTGGTACCTGTCTCTGTTCCTCCAGTAATCTTGTAGCCGTCCACCACCTTTCAGCCTCACCTGTAAGTTTATAGGCAGCATAAAGAACCCTCTGCTCGTTGGTGCAATGGAAGACTATTAGTATTTTCTCAATCTCCTGCATCCAATTCTCAGCCACTGCAGGATCGGCTCCTCCTGAAAAGGTCGAAGGATTCATCTTCATGAACTTTTTAATAATACAACCTTGCTTTATCAATGGTCCTCCCTACTTTCTAGAGTTACATGCAATCTCAGCCATAACCTGCTGAGCCACACTACATAACACTGCATCTGAATCCCCACCACCTACACCAAAGGGGCCTGCCCCATCATCCCCACTAGCATAAGTGCTACTTCTTCCAGGGTCCATCCTAAAAAGGAAAATAAACATAATCTAAGGACCCTGTCGGTATAACATAACTAACATATTCATCTATTTGAAATCTCATATCACCAATTAATCTATCGTTCTTACTCTCAATTTAAGGTTCAGTCCAGCAATTGAGAAACATAACCCAACAATAGTTTATTATGACTTTCCTGAAATCGTCACCCCAGGAAAAATATAGAAACTACTACGAAAATCCTACTTCCTAATTATGGAACAAAACCCTAAATACTTATCTTAATTTCCCCAACATTGACTCACTAAATTCCTGAATCATTCCTATACTCTGGTATTGTTCCCGCTACACTCTATAATCTACAGAACCTAACAACCTAGGTTCTAATACCAAATTGTAACAACCTGAAATTTCAATCCATTTTTTTATTTTCTATATTAATATATGATCTCTGATACCTTGCATGAGCATAGCTAACATCATCACGACCCGAAGTGGGACCGTGGAATCCTATGCATTTCATAGAACACCTAAGCAACAGAAGTACATACATATCCAACATATACTAAAATACAATACCAGAGTACTATATACCTAGCTTTACACACACACACACACACACACACACACACACACACACACACACACATATATATATATATATATATATATAATTTTTCCCAAAAAAATCAAAAAATACTGTGGGCTCCACAGACCAGCCCAAAACTCACCCCAAAAACTATGCCGACTCTACACCAACTCTACTCTGAGTCGGCCCTGTTTGCCTTTTTAGATTACCTGAAATGTTTAATAATTTTGGGGTGAGACACCTCTCAGTAAGGAGAAACATGTTATCACCAATGTGTGGCATATGAGTTAGTTGGCAACATATCATTTAATCAATACTGTATACAATATACACTGAGAAAAACATATGTATAGTAACACATGCTTAAGTCATATAGAATATGAAAAATTCTGAGTTATCTATTCAAAAGTACTTCTATCTATAATACGTAATCTTTACTTTCTGTGTGTACTATACATAACCATATATCTGTAAACTTCCCCCTAGATGGCTATATGTCATGACTTAGTCCCTCATGACTGGGATGTGCGGCACGTGGCGGGGCTAAACACTAGTTAGCCCTCCAGTGCTAGCCTAACTGTATGCATATCTAGATGTCTATAGCACAAAAGACCCGCTCCACCTAGTTTGGACGCTAGGGAGCTCAAAACTTTGCCGAAAGGCACAATCGGCTGTACCATACTCTATTTGAGATGTATGGTTGCACTATCTATACTATATCACAACGGTACAGTGCTCTGTAAACTATTGTATTCCATCGGGGTCTGATACTGTATAATAATATTTTTATATAAGTCTAGCTGTTTTAACATGATTCTGTATTTCCGTAATAACCATGATTATGTGTCAACTATATAGCCATGACGCTATAATAACTATATATCTGTATATTCTGTAGCTGTAATTTAGTATTCCGTATGTCATGGCTCTATGCTCTGTATAAAATTGTATTTTTGTATGTCATGGTTTTATAAAATTTTGTATAATCATGGTTCTAAATATTTTTGTATAATCATGGTTTTGTATATTTCTGTATAATCATGGTAATAAAACGCTATATGATAAACTCTGTAAAACACTGTAAAATTTTGTTCTAAAATATATTACGTATTTATATTCTATAAAATACTATATATCATATAAAGTGTATTTTTGTATAATTCTTTATAGCCGTAGCTCTATATATAAAACTATATAAGCTATGTTTCATAACTCTGTAAGCTATATAATCATGCTTCTGTAAAACTGTATAACATATTCTATAATATTTCAATATTTCTCATGCCACACAATTCAATAAAATTCTATAAATATGTTCTGTAAAACTATATAATTTTCATTCTCTAACATAACATGTATTCCCCTTACCTGACTATCTATTTCCAGATACTATCTAACAATCTTACACATGCGGCGTTCATAATTTTCAACACCCTGAAATAACACTCATATAATCCCCAGTCACACAACTGAATTTACCATAATGATTATTACACTCATATTTTCCTCAACTCCACATATTCAGTATTTCTAAACTATAATTTATTAGAGCTCCTGGAAATATATTTGTTAGGTTCCTCAATCCATATCTGCAGGGTCCCAAAACACCCTAATCTTGAAAACATAATACCCTAGTTTTGCTCCACAAAACACCAGTATATTCCCATACAACACAGAATCTAAACTCAGATAAGCCTGGTAATACTAAAAATACTCAAATAATCAACTTACCTTGGTTTTGGGATGGCGCCCAAGTTTGCTAACCAACAATCTACTCCAGCAGACTTAAAGAGAATCTTCCCAAGAGTAGCATAGGGGCTTCTGATCGTTGAAACGAGGAGAAATGGAGCCAAAAATCTAGAGAGAAGGAGAGAGGGATGGGTTAGAGAGAGAGAGAGAGAGAGAGAGAGAGAGAGAGGAATGATTACGTGCTTAAACTATGTACTTAGGTGCTTTAATTAATGCATTGAAACTTATATTTTTAATTAAATACCTAATTACTCTCAATATTTTAGCACGGTGTTCTATTTATAATATTTGGATTTTATTGAGTAAATTATGAATTTTTGGTTTTTTTTTTTTTTATCACAGAGCGATTATTGGAAGCTAAAAACCAACCGTACTTTGTAATCTATGCGAAACTCTCTCATCTGACTTTCGATTCCAATGATACAAAATTCTATAGAAAGATGAGAAAACGCTCTACAATTTTCATGTTTTATGTTTTGAGAAATACTAGCTGCATCAAGGTCGACATCGGACGTGAAGTTACCATACGCTGTTTTATGGACTGTTTCGGTATTACTTCGTAATCTGGGCATAACGGGAAAGAGATCTACAACTTTTGTGTTTTGATCTTTGAGGGATACGAGCTTTAGTATGGTCGAAATCGGACTTTAAAGTGGAGGGCAGACCAGGTGCTTTTAAAAAAAGAAAATAAAAGAAAAAAAAATAAATAAATATAAAAGGTGATGTGACCCGGCCATGCAACCTCGTCCTCTTAGGGGCATGGGTGATACGCTTGGTGAAGGAAAGAAGGAAAAGAGAAAAGAAAGGAAAGAAAGAGAAGAAAAAAAAAAGAATGGAAAGAAAGAAGGGGGCTTTTGAAAAGTCAAATAGGGTTAGGTTTTTTAGAGTTTTTTTTCTTCTTTTTGTCTTGGTGCTGGCAGGAGGAGGTCGGGGAGGGGGCGCAAGGAGCAGCTTTGCTGCCAAATTCTACACGGCCTGCACTCTTCTCTCTCTCTCTCTCTCTCTCTCTCTCTCTCTCTCTCTCTCTCTCTCTCTCTCTCTCTCTCTCTCTCTCTCTCTCCTTCAATTTAATCTTATGGTTAAGCTTTTAGTTACTTTTTTTTTTAAGTTAAAGTTGGGATTGAATAATAGTGTTTATTTTAAAATTATTGTGTTTATTTTAATTTAATGTTGGAGAATCCTTTTAGTAGATTAATTTTTATTTAATCTCTCTCTCTCTTTATGTTACTTTAATACTTATTGGAGTATTGTTAATTTCAATTTGTTCTTTCTTGCTTTAAAATAATTATTGAGCTTCAAATTGTGGTTGGCTTATTCAGTAGTTTATTTTCTTTTTCTTTTTCTTTTTTAATTAAACATCTTTGTAGGATTTGAATATTCACTCTGAGTATCCTTTTTATTAAAGTTATCATTTTTATTTTGTTTAATCTTGTTTGGGCTTGTTATTAAATTTAGTATTTTTATTTAGCTGATCTTTATTTATCAATTAGTTTAATTTGTTTTTTTTTTTAGTTGGATGATTGTAGGGTTTATTTACTTTGTTATTCTAGTATTGAGTCTGACATCTATTTAGTTATTTTTATACATGTTAATCTTTCACTTAGGAGTCATAAATTAAATTTCAAGTTATTTTAATTTCGTTAAAAAAGAATCTCAAACATCTCAGGAACTGAATTTGAACTGTGTTCAACTTTTTCTTTTCTTATTTTTTTCTAGATGACACAAAATTTGTAATTAAACTGCATTTCCTGAGTAGATGATCTGGCCCTTAGGCTAAATATTACATGATAGAACTCCTATACTTGGGATAGCTTACGAACTGCTCATTTTTCGAGTGAGTCAAGTTTTTGGCGCCAATGTCGAGAATGTCAGTTTTAGTTTCAAACTAGTGTTTTTCCCATTATTTTAATTTTTCTCATGAAAAAGAAAAAGAAAAAAAGAAAAAAAATGAGTTTTGAAAATATATATATAGATATGGCTACATCTGTACCATGCAAGCTTATGGATTTTTTGCAACCCACACGAACCACATAACCATCTTGCATCATATTGACTGAGAATGCAAAGAACTTTAACATTAAACCTGGAATGATATTTGTGATACCTTAATTTTATAGGATGGAGTATGAAAATCCATATAAGCATTTAACTGATTTTGAGCTTGCATGTGTTATATTCATAGATGGGACTGCTATTAATCAGGCAATTAGATTGCGTCTATTTCCCATTTTATTGAAAGACAAGGCCAAGATGTAGTTTAATTCTCTTAAGCCTAATTCTATCTCTAGTTGGGCTGATATGCAAAATAAATTTCTACATAAATTTTTTCCCTTACAAAAAACTCAATTTTTGCAGGAACAGATCATTCGATTCATGCAAGCAGCTGATGAGACATTTCATGAAAGTTTGGAGAGATTTAGAGATCTAATTAACATGTGTCCCTACCATGGATTTGAATCATGGGGCCTGGTCAACTATTTCTACACTGCGTTGACTCCTGAATCAATATAGTTCGTTCATACTATGTGTTCGGGATATTTCTTTGACAAGAAGCCTGACGAGGCATTGGATTTTCTAGATCATTTAACTAACTATGCTCAGCAGTGGAACACTAGGATTTACAGAAGACCAAATGCAGCTCAACCATTGAGAGCAATACATGGTGGAGGTTGGTCTAAATTTAAAGATGATTTTGATATTGAGGCATGTTTGGCTGACCGTGCTAGAAGATTGGCTGCTATAGAGATGGAAAAGGAGATTAGTACAAAGCAATGTTGGAATCAACCTTCCTAGTCCTATGCACCTCCTTATCAGTCATCATATCATCATGATGCCTTTCGACATCAGTGTCAGCCACAATAGATCTCTCAGAGCTATGCACTTTCAAGATTTCAATCTAATGCAGCACTTGCTCCATCGGAGAAGTTTCTTGACGATGCTCTTCAACAATTCATGTAGATTAATACTCACACCATGAATGAATTGTGGGAGACCATTAATCAGATGAGCACGCAGTTGAATATCTTAGAAAAAAGAGGAATTTTCAGTGGAACCTCAGCCTAGTCCTCAAGAACACCAGCAGCTACAACAACAAATACATAATGTTTCTCTTGAGATAGTGGAGGTCGTCATTACTTCGAGAAGTGGAAAAAAAGTTCCCCAACCTAAGATGTTCATCACCGAACAACCAGTTATCCTGGAACCTGAAATTACGGCTGAAATAGATAAAGTCAAAGAAAAATCAGAGAAAGCGGGCATAGAAGTGGAGCAATCAATTAATGAGGAAACTGATACTAATTAGGAATACCAACCTGTGGTACCTTATCCTCAAAGCTTGGAAACCATGGAACCATCACTCCCGACTGGAATTAATGTCAAGGAGTCCAATGCTGAAGCAAATCCCTGCAGTGGTAAGATGATTGGTACACTTGATAAAGAGGTTGAGTAGAATGGTGAATGTTTAACTTTCAAGGAACCAGGTAAAACTTTTAACGCTAATGCTTCTGAAGAACTAAAGGTAACTATTCCAACAACTTTTCGTCAAATACCAGTTCGTAAAGAAGTAAATTTCCTAAAAAATATGCTAAACAAAGATCATTTTTTTTGTTAAAACAAGAAAGTCAATTTGCACATGTATTGACTGGTATTTTGAAGAGTATTAATTCAATTGAGGCTGACTTTCGTGCAGGTATGAAAACTGATTCATTGTGGCAGCTTAAATTTGGAGACCCGCTAGTTCAATTTATAGACCTACACCCACCAGACAAAATTTCTCCAGAGCCTCCACCAAACAACTGTGATGTTTTTTCTTTCCCTTCTTTTCATTTTGTTTTAACTTATTTTATTTTTAGTTAATTTTCAGGTACATTTTCTTGTAGTTTAGTTTTTCTTTTCCATTACTTCTTCACCTAGGCACAGCCTACTTCTCTTGTACACAGTTTTTTCTATTTCTCCTATGCTTTCACATTAAGGACAATGTTCCACTTTAGTTTTTTGGGGGGGGGGGGGGGGGGGGGGGGTGAGCATTTGCATGTGACATTGTCCACGTATACTTGCTGGGTTTTATATATTAAAATAAAAAAAATGAAAGAAAGAGCATTAAGGAATTACACGACTATGCCATGATTAACACTGACTAAAATCCTTCTCTTACTTGC
Source organism: Malania oleifera (assembly GCF_029873635.1). Taxonomy (NCBI): domain Eukaryota; kingdom Viridiplantae; phylum Streptophyta; class Magnoliopsida; order Santalales; family Ximeniaceae; genus Malania; species Malania oleifera. Next base: position 79,195,145 of record NC_080425.1, read on the forward strand.
ATATAACCTAAGAATTACACACTCGAGTCATTTATGCATAGTTTCTCTTTATATGACTTTGTAACTTCATGAAGAATGTATTGGTAGTACACTCGTGTTAATCTAATTATATAATTTCTTGTATTTACACGACATCTCATGAGACTGAATAGACACATTCACGTGATTCATTGCACTTAAGGTTCCTTGTGAGCACTGAGAGAACACCTGTGGCGACTATGACACCTTGTGAGATATCCTTGAGCTATTTATCGCCCTTTTGAGTGTTAACATCAAATCAGAATTCATGAAACTCGATTCTCCTTTCTTATGGGTGATTCTTTGTACACTAGTCTATGTTTTTGATTTGCTAGCCTAGAGGTGACATCTAGTGGGGAGATAGAAACCTAGGTCTTGTAGCCTACTTAAGATGCGAAGGCTGAACCACCCTTAGAAATAGACTTAGTTCATGGACTATTGTTCGAGCTTAATTCTTATTGTGATATGAAGACAATAAAATAAGTGTAATGATTGTCTTAATTGACCAAGAAAAGATAGAAATTGAAGAATGAGTAGAAGAAAGAATAAGAAATAAAAATGCACATGAAATGAAATGCTAATACTTGCTCCACAGAAATACCACAAAAAGTCAAGGACACAACACATGTTCTCCATGTATGAAGATTCTTCAACCATTTAATGCCTCAGATGTATTCACGTCAAGTTTGTGAATAAGTTTATCCAGGGTGGTCTCGGTTGGATATGGCGAGTAGGTGAGAAGATGTTAGGGTGAAAGACTCGATACCTCATAGATAGGCTAGATCCTTCTTAGACTAGTCCACCCAATACATTTAGCGTTTGTTCCTTACAATATGTGAGATGTTTGATTGCGACACTCCTTCTCACATATGACGAGTGAACCCATTCTTTTTGAGTGTTTTTTAGGGTATACTAGTTAGGTTGAGTCAAAACGACCATTCTGTAGGTGTTTACTGGTATCCTAGGTGTAATGAGTCACACACATCACACAGTTCTTGAGATTTTACCTATTTACACTCGAACTTATATGACTACATTAATTTTAAATTGTACCGTTGGTTAACTTCATGTGAGTATACTGTTCTTAGATGCTATATAATGATGAAACTTGCATGAATGACTTACTAAGGAGCTGTGTGCATTGTATATGATGAGCTTGTGTGAAATTTGGTTATATCTCTATATGTGAAACGGTATGGTTGCGTCATATGTGCATTAATTTCATTTTTTCTAGAGTTAGTATTTGTGGATACCGCCCTAGAATTCATTCACGTTATTTGCTAAAGACTAGCAAAACGTTAGTTAGGGAGTGTGATTACGAGCTTAAACTGTGTAATTAGGTGCTTTAATTCATGCATTGAGACTTATATTTTTAATTAAATACCTAATTGCTCTAAATATTTTAGCACGGGGTCCTATTTATAATATTTGGGTTTTATTGAGTAAATTATGAATTTTTGGTATTTTTTATCACACAGCGATTATTGGAAGCTAAAAACCGACGACACTTCGTAATCTATGCGTAACTCTCTCATCCGACCTCCGATTCTAATGATTCAAGATGCTATAGAAAGATAATAAAACGCTTCACAATTTTTTTGTGTTTTTCGTTTTGAGAAATACTAGCTGCATCAAGGACGAAATCAGACGTGAAGTCACCAAACGCTATTTTATGAACTATTTCGGCATTACTCCATAATCTGGGTATAACTTTCTTGTCCAAGCTCCGATCAAGGTGATTCAAAATTTTGGGGAAATCTGAAAATGAGATCTATAAATTTTGTGTTTTTAGTTTTGAGAGATACAAGCTTCACTATGGTCAAAATCGGACTTCAAAGTGGAGGGCAAACCGGGTGCTTTTAAAAAAAGAAAAGAAAAGAAAAAAATAATATATATATATATATATATATATATATATATATATATATATAAAAGGTGATGTGACCCGGCCATGCAGCCGCTTAGGGGCATGGGTGGTACGCTGGGTGAAGGAAAGAAGGAAAAGAGAAAAGAAAGGAAAAAAAGAAAAGAAACGAAAAAAAGAAAGGAAAGAAAGAAGGGGGCTGGCAAAGTCAAAGAGGGTAGATTTTTTAGAATTTTTTTTCTTTTGTCTTGGTGCTGGCAAGAGGAGGTCGGGGAGGGGGTGCAAGGAGCAGCTTTGCTGCCAAATTCTACCCGGCTTGCTATCTTCTCTCTCTCTCTCTCTCTCTCTCTCTCTCTCTCCTTGAATTTAATCTTATGGTTAAGCTTTTAGTTATTTCTTTTAAAGTTAAAGTTGGGATTGAATAATAGTGTTTATTTTAAAATTATTGTGTTTATTTTAATTTATTGTTGGAGAATCCTTTTAGTAGATTAATTTTTATTTAATCTCTCTCTTTCTCTTTTTATGCTACTTTAATATTTATTAGAGTATTGTTAATTTCAATTTTTTTTTTCTTGCTTTAAAATTATTATTGAGCTTCAAATTGTGGTTGGCTTATTTAGTAGTTTGTTTTCTTTTTTTTTTTTAACATCTTTGTAGGATTTGAATATTCACTTTGAGTATCTTATTTATTAAAGTCAGCATTTTTATTTTGCTTAATCTTGTTTGGGCTTGTTATTAAATTCAATATTTTTATTTAGTTAAGTTTTATTTATTAATTAGTTTAGTTTGTTTTTTTTTTTCAGTTGGATGATTGTAGGGTTTATTTACTTCGTTATTCTGGTATTGAGTCTGGCATCTATTTAGTTATTTTTATGCATGTTAATATTTTAGTTAGGAGTCATAAATTAAATTTCACGTTGTTTTAATTTCATCAAAAAAAATTTCAAACATCTCACAAACTGACTTTGAACTGTGTTTAGTAAACTTTTTCTTTTCTTATTTTTTTCTGGATTGCACAAAATTTGGAATTAAATTGTATTCCTTGAGGAGACGATCTGGCCTTTGGGCTAAATATTACACGATAGAACTCCTATACGTGGGATAGCTTCCAAGTTACTCATTTTTCGAGTGAGTCAAAGAATTTTTGCATGAATTTTTTACTGGAAAACCTGAGTTAGGTGTATTTATAAATGCAGATTCATCGATGAGACACGTCACCTCGTCGACGAGTCCATGAAGGGAGTTCATCAATGAACATCAGGCTATTCTAAAACCCTCTCGTTAAGTTCTCATCGGCGAGACACGAGTCCACGTCGATGAGCCCAAGAAGTATGCTTGTCGACGAGTTCCCTGTGTTCGTCGACGAGACCTTATGAATCCCTTTTGAAATTTTCCTTTTCCCCTCTTTTCTTTTATTATATAATTACTTTAATTCTTCGAGTTACTACATGTTATATCAAGGGATGAAATTTTAGTTGATCCCAAAAAGATAAAGGCAGTGGTGAATTGGGTTAGGCCTAGGAACATTCAGGAAATCAGGAGTTTCTTAGGACTAGCGGGATATTACCGTCAATTTGTAGAAGGATTCTCAACTTTATCAAGGCCTCTGACACGACTAATTAGAAAGAATGTTAGGTTTGAATGGGATGACAGTTGTGAATAGAGCTTCTAGGAATTGAAACAAAGGCTCCTCACTGCACCAATATTAACTATTCCATCGGGAGGTGATGGTTACGTGATCTACTGTGACGCATCTTTGAGGGGACTCGAATGTGTATTGATGCAGCAGGGCAGAGTAGTAGCATATGTCTCTAGACAATTGAAAGAATATGAAAAGAATTATCCTACCAATGATCTAGAATTGGCTGTGGTGGTTCACACATTGAAAATTTGGAGGCATTATCTGTATAAAGAGAGAGATGTGAAATATTTTCAGACCATAAAAGTTTAAAGTACTTCTTCAAACAGAAGGCATTGAATATGCGGCAAAGAAGATGGTTAGAACTCATCAAAGATTATGATTGTACCATCATTTACCAACTAGATAAAGCAAATGTGGTGGCTAATGCGCTGAGCCAAAAGTCCATGATAACAGCTGAAATTCAGTACCCAATCCAGATGGACTTGGAAAGGCTTGGAGTGGAATTAGTAGAGAGTAATCACGAGATATTTATTGCCAACCTGGTGGTGCAGCCTACCCTACAAGAAAGGATTAAAGCAGCCTAGAAAAAATGACGCAAAATTGATGGAATTGATGGAGAAGGTACAGAAAGGACAAGGGGAGGAGTTCAGTATTTCTGATGACGAAGCTCTGAGGTTCCATACCAGGCTATGCGTGCCTGCAGATGTGGATATTAGAAAGACAATCCTTGAGGAGGCTCACAGATCCTTATACACGGTTCATCCAGGAAGCACTAAAATGTACAGGGATCTGCGAGAGTATTTCTAGTGGAGCGGCATGAAGAGAGAGATTGCTGAGTTTGTACAGCAGTGTTTGACATGCTAGCAGGTACACGCTAAGCACCAAAGGCCGGTAGGAAGTTGGAATTCGAAGAGGGAGACCATGTATTTCTGAAAATAGCGCCACTAAAAGGTACTATGAGGTTTGGGAGGAAGGGTAAACTAAGCCCTAAGTTTATTGGCTCATTCGAGATGCTTGAGAGAGTGGGGCCAGTTGCCTATCAGTTAGCTTTACCACTAGTTTTATCCAGGATACATGACGTATTTCATGTTTCTATACTGAAGAAATATGTCCTAGATCCCTCCCATGTGGTTAGTTATGTAGAGATAGAGCTCAATGATTCAATGGCTTGTGAGGAGGTACCGGTACATATCTTAGACAGGAAGGAGCACGAATTGCGCAATAAGAAAATTCCATAAGTAAAAGTCCTGTGGAGAAATCACGCAGTGAAAGAAGCTTCTTGGAAACTTGAGGAAGAAATACGACAGAAATACCTGCACCTATATAAAAGGTGATGTGACCCGGCCATGGAACCGCGTCCTCTTAGGGGCATGGGTGATACGCTGGGTGAAGGAAAGAAGGAAAAGAGAAAAGAAAGGAAAGAAAGAAAAGAAAAGAAAAAAAGAAAGGAAAGAAAGAAGGGGGCTTTTGAAAAGTCAAAGAGGGTTAGGATTTTTAGAGTTTTTTTTCTTCTTTTTGTCTTGGTGCTGGTAGGAGGAGGCCGGAGAGGGGGCGCAAGGAGCAGCTTTGCTGCCAAATTCTACACGGCTTGCTATCTTTTCTCTCTCTCTCTCTCTCTCTCTCTCTCTCTCTCTCTCTCTCACTCTCTCTCTCATTGAATTTAATCTTATGGTTAAACTTTTAGTTATTTTTTTAAAAGTTAAAGTTAGGATTGAATATTAGTGTTTATTTTAAAATTATTGTGTTTATTTTAATTTATTGTTGGAGAATCCTTTTAGTAGATTAATTTTTATTTAATCTCTCTCTCTCTTTTTATGTTACTTTAATATTTATTAAAGTATTGTTAATTTCAATTTTTTTTTCTTGCTTTAAAATAATTATTGAGCTTCGAATTGTGGTTGGCTTATTTAGTAGTTTGTTTTCTTTTTTCTTTCTTTTTTTTATTTAAACATCTTTGTAGGATTTGAATATTCACTTTGAGTATCTTTTTTATTAAGTCAGCATTTTTATTTTGTTTAATCTTGTTTGGTCTTGTTATTAAATTCAATAATTTTATTTAGTTGAGTTTATTTATTAATTAGTTTAGTTTGTTTTTTTTAAGTTGGGTGATTGTAGGGTTTATTTACTTCGTTATTCTGGTATTGAGTCTAGCATCTATTTAGTTATTTTTATGCATGTTAATATTTTAGTGAGGAGTCATAAATTAAATTTCACGTTGTTTTAATTTCATCAAAAAAAATTTCAAACATCTCAGGAACTGACTCTAAACTGTATTCAGTAAACTTTTTCTTTTCTTATTTTTTCTGGATTGCACAAAATTTGGAATTAAACTGCATTCCTTGAGGAGACGATCTGGCCTCTGGGCTAAATATTACACGATAGAACTCCTATACTTGAGATAGCTTCCGAGCTACTCGTTTTTCGAGTAAGTCAAGGAATTTTTGCATGAATTTCTCACTGGGAAACCCGAGTTAGGCCTATTTATAAATGCAGCTTCGTCAATAAAACACGTCATCTCGTCGACGAGTCCATAAAGGGAGTTCGTCAACGAACTTTAGGCTCTTCTAAACCCCTCTCGGTAAGTTCTCATCGACAAGACACGAGTCCATGTCAACAAGCCCAAGAAGTACATGTTATATCAGGGGATGGAATTTTAGTTGATCCCAGCAAGATAGAGGCAGTGGTGAATTGGGTTAGACCGAGGAACATTCAGGAAATCAGAGTTTTTTAGGACTGGCGGGATATTATCATCGGTTTGCAGAAGGATTCTCAGCTCTATCAAGGCCTTTGACTCGACTAACTAGAAAGAATACTAGGTTTGAATGAGATGACAGTTGTGAGTAGAGCTTTCAGGAATTAAAACAAAGGCTCCTCACTGCACCAGTATTAACTATTCCATCGGGAGGTGATGGTTACGTGATCTACTATGACGCATCTTTGAGGGGGCTCGGATGTGTATTGATGCAGTAGGGGCAGAGTAGTAGCATATGTCTCTAGACAATTGAAAGAATATGAAAAGAATTATCCCGCCAATGATCTAGAATTGGCTGCAGTGGTTCACACATTGAAATTTTGGAGGCATTATCTGTATGAAGAGAGAGATGTGAAATATTTTCATACCATAAAAGTTTAAAGTACTTCTTCACGCAGAAGGCGTTGAATATGCGGCAAAGAAGACGGTTAGAACTCATCAAAGATTATGATTGTACCATCAATTACCAACTAGGTAAAGCAAATGTGGTGGCTGATGCGCTGAGCCGAAAGTCCATGATAGCAGCTGAAATTCAGCACCCGATCCAGATGGACTTGGAGAAGCTTGGCGTGGAATTAGTAGAGAGTGATCACCAGGCATTTATTGCCAACCTGGTGGTGCAGCCGACCCTACAAGAAATGATTAAAGCAACCCAGAAAAAATGATGCAAAATTGATGGAGTTGATAGAGAAGGTATAGGAAGGACAGGGGGAGGAGTTCAGTATTTCTGATGACGGAGCTCTGAGGTTCCGTACCAGGCTGTGCGTTCCTGCAGATGTGGATATTAAAAGGACAATCCTTGAGGGGGCTCATAGATCCTTATACATGGTTCATCCAGGCAGCACTAAAATGTATAGAGATCTACGAGAGTATTTCTAGTGGAATGGCATGAAGAGGGAGATTGCTGAGTTTGTGCAGTAGTGTTTGACGTGCTAGCAGGTAAAGGCTAAGCACTAGAGGCTGGCAGGAAGTTGGAATTCAAATAGGGAGACCATGTATTTCTGAAAATAGCGCCACTAAAAGGTACTATGAGGTTTGGGAGGAAGGGTAAACTAAGCCCTAGGTTTATTGGCCCATTTGAGATACTTGAGAGAGTGGGGTCAGTTGCCTATCAGCTAGCTTTACCACTAGTTTTGTCGACAATACATAACGTATTTCATGTTTCTATACTGAAGAAATATGTCCCATATCCATCCCATGTGGTCTGTTATGCAGAGATAGAGCTCAAGGATTCACTAGCTTATGAGGAGGTACTAGTACAGATCTTAGACAGGAAGGAGCACGAATTGTGCAGTAAGAAAATTCCATAAGTAAAATTCCTATGGAGAAATCACGTAGTGGAACAAGCTTCTTGGGAGCTTGAGGAAGAAATACGGTAGAAATACCTACACCTATTTAGTGGGGACCAGCAGTAATCAGGAATAATACAGATAAGTATGTTAAGTTTCTTTTGTGCAGGTTAGTCAGTACAAGTAATGATTTTTGGTTAGTAAGTAGTATTTTGGTTTTGGATAATTTTATTTTATGTATTTGTAATCTCCCAGAACCCTGAATGTAACCACGGTATTCCTCCGCCACAAGTGAGAGTAAATAATAAAATGAGTAGCCTATTTTCCTTAAAGGACGGTGTTCAATGCGAATAGTAAATTTCGAGGAAGAAATTTTATAAGGAGGGGAGAATATAGAGACCCAAAGAATTATAGTAATTAAATAATTAAAGGAAGGAGAAATAGGGGAATTTCGAAAAGAGTATTCAGTAGGGTCTCATCGACGAGCGCAAAGCATTCGTCGACGAACAGGCTTCTTGGGCTTGTCGACGTGGACGCATGTCTCATGGATGAGACATTACCGAGAGGGCTGATTTCAGAGCCTGAAATTCCTTAACGAGAGGTAAGTGTTCATCGACGAACTCCCTTCATGGACTCATCAACGAGGTTACGTGTCTCATTGACGAATCCGCACCTTATAAATATGCTGAACTTAGGGTTTCAGCGAGAAAACTCATGCAAACTACCTCTCTCTCTCTCTCTCTCTCTCTCTCTCTCTCTCTCTCTCTCTCTCTCTCAAAGTTTCATCTCCCCCTCCTTCTCTCTAGATTTTCGACTTCGTCCTTCACCGATTTGACGATTGGAAGCCGCCACACTACTCCTGTGAAGATTCTCTACAAGTCTGCTGGAGTAGTTTTTTTGTTAGGCCAACTTGGGCACCATCCCAAAATCTGGGTAAGTTGGTTATTTTGAGTTTTATAAGGTATTTAGTATTTCTAGACTGAGAAAAGTGTAGTAGATGGAATTGTACTAAAGTTTTGTTGAGAAAAATGTTAATTTTTAGGGTGTTGAGTTGGGAACACCACAGGTGCAGGTTTGGTTAATTTTGTGGGCTTCTCAATAAATCAGGTAAGGGGATAAACTAAATTAACATTTTTCATGAAATTATTCATTATTATACAACAATTATTTTCAGAAAAATAAGCATGATATGGAACTGTGTTTGGGAAATACTACTGTTGAACAAGAAAATGGTTTTAATATATGTTGGAATTGGTGTATTTTTAAGAGGGTGGGTGAATTGGGTATTCAAAAGTTTCTCCCCTAGGTTCAACTAGTTTAGCAACAGTATATTCACAACCTAGGGTCAGTCTACCCAAATGCCCAGATAAGTAAAATATGTGGAATTTAAATCATGTACATCATTCACACAATAACATACACGTTCTGTAAATATAAACAGACGCACGATATGTTATCGGGGTTCGGCCAACTGTGCCTACATCCCCGCCTCTAGCTTGCAAGCTCGAGGATTCCACTGAAGGCTCACTTAACAGGTGGAGCAACACCGATTACAATCAGGTCAATTAGCATAGGACTGACCTCAACCTTTACAACCAGGTCAATTAGTGGGGCTGACCTCAACGTACACATTAACAGGATGGTGCACCTAGCTTTCCTAATCAAGTTTAAGCCAATCTGGGACTATTTCAAAAGGGCTAGTTTCCCTCTTCAGACCCGTGCAACAGTATGTTCACAATCATTGAAATTGGTACAATGATTATGCTTTCAAGTAAAACAGATATGTACCTAGTTAAGCACAATCACATACACCAATATGAAATAATATGTAAGCTTAATGTGGTTTAATATATCAACTCTCAAATATATATTTACTATCTATGTAATCAGTGCGTGAGAGGGCAAACCAGTATGATCTTTGTATCACAAGATGTTCAATCTAAAAGCTCAAACAAAGATATCAGTCAAACTTCATGTGTTTCAACCAACAGATTTTCTTAATCATATAAAGCTTGAGCAACATATAAATTTGGTTTGCAAAAGGGATTCAATCTTTGTGTTCAACAGAAGATATAACTCAAAGAATATTTCAACAAAGATTTTCACCTCATAAACAAATATCTCTTCAAATGTATTTCAAGATAAAACACAATAGATATTTGAAAATGGTTTTGAAAAGATTTTACAACCAAAATAAAATACAAGCTTCTCGAGATGTTGCAATAAGGGTGCAATCTCAGAAGACCTAACAAAGTCTTCTTAGGATAGACTTATTAACAAAGTCCCCTAAGAATACGTGAGGTTTTGCTCTCAAGAAAAGTTATATCATACAATCACAAACCAAAGGAGAGCAAACCCTCTTAAAGCAATTAATCACTCAAAAAAAAACTTACAAAGGATGTAGGCAATAGTAGAAGGTAAGTATGAGTGAATGGAGCTTAGATATAACTATTATGGATATTGAGAATTTCAGAGAATTTCTCTTAATTAATATTTTTAATCCCATACTAATTATCCCAAATGAGGGGTATTTATAGACTTCCCCTGAATTATAACCGTTAGGGATATGGTTGGAACAATTAGGAAAGTTTTAACATTATTTAATTATTTTAAACCTGTTTTACTGAGTTAACCACGGCAAAAAAATAAGTCCAACCCAAGAGCACCGGTCGACCCAAGTTCTTGGGGTTCGGTCGACAGGGCAAAAAATGAACTACCCGTTCAGTTGGCCGGACATGTATGTTCGAGGCGATTTTTCAATATTTTCGAGGTTCAGTCGACTTGGGTCAATTTGAACTAGACTGGTCGGTCAACCAGACCGTTGAGTTCTCACACGTGGAAACTCGATCGACCAGGTTGGTGCAATACAAAAATCACTTGGCCGACAAGGAGGTCAATAAAGTTGACTTCATGGAGGTTCTGTAACGACCTGCTTATTAAATTGATTTTTTTTTTCATAATAGCAAATAACATAGTCTGATACCATAGTTTTAACCTAAGCAGCAGGAAGCAGAAATCATACAAATACAACCATAAACCACTATATACAATACCATATAATACCAGAGTACTACATGTTTCCAAAATAAGTACATGTATTTGTTTCCCAAAAATACCCTCAGCTAGCTAGGGTTTACAAAAACGTTCCCAAAATGATACTCACTTTCTGACAGGGCACTACAGACGCCCCTCTATTTGCGAGCCTAGTCTGCTATCCTACCTAGATCACCTGAAAAATATTTCAACACTAGGATGAGCCAACGCTCAGTAAGAAGAAATATGCTATTACTAGTGTGTGGAAAATGAGCTACTATATATATATATATATATATATATATATATATATATATATATATATATATCATGAAATCTGTTTCATATAAACATGAATAACTGAGTACAACAGTATACCACAAATAATAAAATACACCACCCCTTTTCCCTATTGCTTGACATATCAGTATTATGGTTATAATTCAAAATACTTCTAATGTATATAAGTAGGATCCCCGTTTCTGTAAATCAATACGTAAGTAATAGTAACGGAAACTGTTCCATGTGGCTATCTGTGTCATGACATGACCCTCATGACGAGGTTTGCGGCCCGTAGGCTAGATTTACCATGGCTAGCCAACCACGAATAAATCACCAAACTCCGTCAATCGACCTACCCACCTCAACCAATATCTAGATGGGGAGCCTAACCTTTTCCAGGGCCTAGGTGGTCGACCGTACTACGTATTATCTGAATAAGTCGATGCACTCATAAAGTAACAGAGTATCTGTAGCAACGGTACCGTGCTCTGTAGCTGCAAGTCCAACAGGGTTTGATATCATATAATATTTTTCTATACATATTTATCTAATTTACCATGATTCTGAAGTAATCATAATAACCATGATACTGCAAAACGTACTGAAATCTGAACAATCATAACATGGAACTAATATATTCGTAATACTGGAATTCGTATAATCATGGTACTGAGATTCATATAATCATGGTACTAAAATCCGTAAAATCATGGTACTGAAGTTCACATAATCATAGTACTTAAGTCCGTAAAATCATGGTACTAAAATTCACATAATCATAGTAGTTAAGTCCGTAAAATCATGAAACTACAATTCGTAAAACATATCCCCGTACTACATACATATTCACAAGCCACACCATACTTTAATACATAATTTTCGTAAATAAATACACTGTATAATATTTAGAATTTTCCTAGCATAGCATATTTCCCTTACCTTAACTCTGAAAAGCCCCTACTGTACTCTAGCCCGATACCCGCAGGGTCTCCTATACAACACCCTGAAAATGATATTTGTCAGAACTAAACATCAGTATTTTTCTACCTACATCATTTCCTATAACTGTCAGGAAGTCAAAAACTGGATAAAAGTCCTTACCCTAAATTTGGGACAAAATCCAACTACATTTCTCTGACGATCCGCTTTGGTAGACTTGCAGAGAACTCCACCTGGAGCGTTGTGGTAACCTCGAATCGTTGATCCGGCAACTAGTGGGGCCAGAATGGAAGAGAGAAGGGAGAGAGAGTTGTAGGAGAGAGAAAGAGAGAGAGAGAGGAGAGAGAGAGCGGCGAGAGAAATGAGAAATATCCCGATTTTCCTCCTTATATACTGCTAGATTTGTCGACTAATCTTTCATAAAATTCGTCGACGAAGCCCTGTATTCGTCAAAGAAATTCAAAGCAGCTGGAAACCTTTCTCACTATTTTCTCGTCGACGAAGCCTTGTGTTTGTCGACGAAATTCTGAAGACCTTCGTTGATGAGACACTGTGTTCGTCGAAGAAGTCTATGGCCTCCTTCTGTTTCTGTATCTATTTTCTCTCTCTCTTATTATTAAAATGTTATTATTCTTCGGGTCACTACATTCTCCCCTCATAAAATTTCGTCCTCGAAATTTACTATTTGTATCTTTATCTATATTCTCCATCATCCAATAAAGAAAAGAGTCTACTTATTTTATTACCTGCCCTCACTTATGGCGGAGGAATACCGTAGTTACATGGGTGGTCTGGGAGATTACATACACCGAAACAAAATTTCTCCCAGAACAAAATACTATCTACTAACCATAATCAATACATGTACCTGCAAAAGAAAACTTATTTAACCATTATACTTTACCTGAGTATCTCTCCTCTGTCTAATCTGCTCCTCGAGTTCCCAAGAAGCTTCCTCTATGGCTTGATTTATCCACAAAACTTTAACTAACTGTATTTCTTTAGTGTGTAAAGTCTGAACCTTTCTGTCCAAAATCTGAACTGGTACTTCTTCATACGTTAAAGCCTCACTGACTTCTAGTTTTGCATGGCTGATGATATGGGAAGGATCTGGGACGTATTTTCTTAACATAGAAACATGAAATACGTCATAAATTCGGAATAAGGATGGCGGTGAAGCCAGCCGATAGGCTACTGATCCAATCTTCTCAAGTATCTCAAAAGGGCCAATAAACCTAGGGCTTAACTTACCCTTCTTCCTAAATCTTAAAATTCCCTTCAATGGTGATATCTTTAGAAAGACATGATCACCTATTCCGAATTCCAATTCCTGGCGGTGAGTATCTGCATAACTTTTCTGCCGACTCTGCGCTGCACTGATCCTATCACGAATAAGCCGGACTTTATCACATGCTTGCTTAATTATCTCGGGACCCAAAACTCACCTTTCGCCAACTTCATCCCAGAAAAGAGGAGATCTACATCTCCTACCATATAATGCTTCATAGGGTGTCATGTCGATGCTAGCCTGATAACTATTATTATAAGCAAATTCAACTAACGGCAAAAACTGAATCCAGCTACCTCCAAAGTCTAGCACACAAGCACGAAGCATATCTTCCAATACCTTGATGGTTCTCTCAGTCTGACCATCGGTCTGAGGGTGAAAAGTTGTGTTGAATGCTAACTGAGTTCCTAGTGCCTCCTGCAAACTCCTCCAGAATCGTGATGTAAAACGTGGATCACGGTCCGAGACTATGGATACTGGCACTCCATGGGATCGTACAATTTTCTGTATATATATCTCTGCTAACTGGTTCATAGGGTAGCTGACTTTAATGGGCAGAAAATGCGTTGTCTTCGTCAATCTATCAACTATCACCTAAATGGCATTTTGACCATGCAACGCTGGCGGCAGCCTAGTAACAAAATCTATGGATACGTGGTCCCACTTTCACTTGGGAATGAAAAGTGGCTGCAACTGACCAGCCGGCCTCTGGTGCTCAGCCTTAACCTGCTGGAACGTCAAACACTGCTGCACAAACTCTACTATCTCCCTCTTCATGCCACTCCACCAAAAAGAATCTCGAAAATCCCTATACATTTTTGTACTGCCAGGATGAACAGTGTATAGAGATTTGTGTGCCTCCTCTAGAATCGTCCTCTTGATGCTATCATCTGCAGGCACACACAATCTGGTGCGAAGTCTCAGAGCCCCATCATCATAAATACTGAACTCCTCCCCCTGACCGTCCTGAACTCTGGCTATCACCTCCACTAACTCTGGATCATCTCTCTGAGCAGCTTTAATCGTCTCATATAACATGGGCTGTACAACAAAACTGGCCATAAATGCCTGAGGAACATCCTCCATTAACTCTATACCAAGTCTTTCTAAGTCCATCTGAATCGAATGCTGAATTACTACTGCTAACTGTGCTGTGTCTCCTAACTTACGACTCAGTACATTAGCTACCACATTTGCTTTACCTGGGTCGTAACTAATGGTGCAGTCGTAATCCTTGATGAGCTCCAACCACCTCCTCTGCCGCATATTCAATTCTTTCTGTGTAAAAATGTATTTCAGGCTTTTATGATCAGAAAATATCTCGCACCTCTCACCATAAAGGTAATGCCTCCAGATCTTCAATGCATGTACCACCGCATCCAATTCTAGATCGTGAGTAGGGTAGTTCTTCTCATATTCTTTCAGCTGTCTGGACACATACACGACCACCCTACCATGCTGCATCAACACACAACTAAGCCCTTTCAAGGATACGTCACTGTAGATAACATAACCATCCCCACCCGATGGAATCGTAAGAACTGGTGTAGTGACGAGCCGCTGCTTTAATTCCTGGAAGCTCTGCTCGCACTCTTCATCCCACACAAATCTGGCATTTTTTCTAGTCAACCGCGTAAGAGGACCTAACAAGGCTGAAAAACCCTCAACAAAACGACGGTAATAACCTTCCAATCCTAAGAAACTCCTAACTTCCTACACATTCCTCGGCCTAGCCCAATTTACCACTGCGTCAATCTTGCTGGGATCCACTGCAATACCGTCCCCTGAGATCACGTGGCCTAAAAATGCCACCTTTTCTAGCCAGAATTCACACTTGCTAAACTTAGCATAAAGCTTCTCCTCCCTGAGAGTCTACAGCACCTGCCTCAAATGTACCTCATGATCCTCAAAACTCCTCAAGTACACCAGTATATCATCAATGAAGACTACTACAAACTGATCTAGATACTGGTGAAAAACTCTGTTCATCAAGTCCATGAACATGGCTGGGGCATTCGTCATGAGGAACTCGTAGTGTCCATACTTGGTCCTAAAGGCCGTCTTCGTGACGTCCTCCGCTTTTACTCTCACTTGATGATACCCGGATCTGAGGTCAATCTTGGAATATACCCGCGTACCCTGGAGCTGAACAAACAAATCGTCTATATGGGGTAGAGGATATTTATTCTTGATAGTAACTTTGTTTATCTCCCTGTAATCAATGCACATCCTCATGGACCCGTCTTTCTTCTTTACAAACAACATTGGAGCTCCCTATGGCTATACACTGGGTCGTATAAACCCCTTGTTCAAAAACTCCTGCAACTGCTCCTTCAATTCTCCTAATTCGGCTGGACCCATACGATATGGGACCTTAGAGATCGGCGCCATACCTGGAGGTAAATCTATAGGAAAATCTACCTCGCGCACAGGAGGTAACCCTGGTAGCTCCTCTGGAAAAACATCCAGAAATTCTCATACCACTGGAGTGCTATCAATCTTTAGTTCATTTTCAGATGCTTCTTTCACAAATGCTATAAACCCTTGACCTCCGGCCCAGAGTAATCTGCTCGCCTGCACGGCTGACACTAGCTGTGTTGGAGCACGTACCCGTGAACCAACGAATCTAAATTCCTGCTCTCCAGGGGGTCTGAAAATGACTTCTTTCTGAAAACAATCAATGCTGGCATGATTGGCAGCCAACTAGTCCATACCCAGTATTATGTCGAACTCACACATATCAAACAAAATCAGATCTACCTGTAGCACTTTCTCCTGAATTTCTATCGGATAGCCTCTAAGTACCCTCTGACATCTGATCACTGATCCTGATGGTGTAGCTACCAATAGTGCTATATCTAATGACTGGGTCTCACCCTCACATAATTTAACATAAGATGTAGAAATAAAAGAATGTGTAGCACCTGAGTCAAAAAGAACAATAACTGGATATGATGAAATATAAATGTACTTGTCACCACATCTGTAGTAGTCTCTGCATCTCCTGGCGTCAGAGCGTATACTCGTGCTGGGGCCACATTCCTTTGCTGACCACCACGAGGTGCCTGGTATCCTCCCTGTGTTGCCTGATGTCCTCCCTGATAATGCCTAAGTGCTGGGACCTGATCCTGCTGACCTGGGCAATCACGCATCACGTGGCCGGGTCTCCCACAACGATAACATACACCCTTGCCTATCTGGCACTCTCCCAAATGATGTTTCCCGCATGTCTGACAAACCGGGTAAGTTTGCGCACCGTGGTTCCCACAAGGTCCTGCCATCTGCCTCTAGTCATCCCTATCACGACCACCTCTCCATAGACCCCTATTAGTGCCAGCCTGGAAACCCTAAGGCGCAGGCTTCTTCCTCTGACTCTGAGCTGCCACACCCCTCTGAATACCACTCTCAATGATCGCAGCTCTGTCTACAACCTCTGTAAATGTCTGAGCCCTGAAACCAATCACCTACTTAAACAGATTCTGTCTCAGTCCCTCTTCAAACTTCCTCGCCTTCTTCTCTTCGTCAGGCACTAGATGTGGAGCAAAACGTGACAACTCGATAAACTGAGCCGTGTACTGAGATACAGTCATCTGCCCCTGTACCAGATGCAGAAACTCTACTGCTTTCGCACTCCGAACGATAGTAGGGAAATATCGCTCGAAGAACATATCCTTGAATCCGTCCCACGTCACTGGAACTGAAACCGGCCTCTGCTCCTCTATCAAACGCGCTGCTCTCCACTAGCATTTCACCTCCCTTATTAGTTTAAAAGTGGTAAATGCTACCTGTAGACACCCTATTTTTGCCCTAACCAAATAGAACAAGGGGCTCCCTTTTATTATTTTATTATTATTAGTATTTTTTTTATCGTTATTTTATTATTACTTTCTTATAATTATTTTTATTATTTATTATTTATTATGGGAATTTACTATATTATTCTGGAGGGAGAGAATTTTACTAGGGGTTATTTTTATTTATTTATTTTTACCGGAGGAGAGTAGAGGAGTTGGGGAGGAGAGGGTATGATTAGGAGGATTAGGATGACTTATGACCATGGGCATTAATATTATTAATATATTATGATGGGCTTATTATCATTATCATTATTTTAAATATTATTTTATTATTAGAGTGTTATAATTATTATTATTACTTTACTATTATTTTTCTTATTATCCTTATTATTATTATTATTATTATTATTATTAAATATTACTTTATTATGACTATTATCATACTATTATTATATCATTTTCAAATCTTGTCATTATTATATTACTATTATTATTATCATTATTATTATTATATTTAGTTACCATATTCATTATTTCCATAAGAGTGAAAGCAGAAAAATAAAAGAAAAAGCAAAATAAAATCAAAAAAAGTAGTCTAGGGTTCCAAATTTTTTTATAAAGGGGGGGCACACGCAGCAAGCAAGAGCAAAAAAGGAAAAAATAGAAAAACAAAAAAAAACTCTTCTTTTCTTCCCGAACACACACACAGTAGGCACCTCTCCTTCCATCTCCCTCATTCTCTCCATCCCACTCTCCCCGCTTTTTCAGCCGCCAGCAGAGTCACAACAGTTTCGAGCCATCCACAGCCGCCGCTGCAACAACATGCACAACCACCCTCTGCAGCTCTTTCCGACGACCACGACGTACACTGCCCCGTAGCCATCTTCACAATAGCCCAGCTTCTCCGGCCAACCCCCCCACGGCCACGCAACGTCCTCGCCACCGCAGGACCATGCTGTTGCCACCACGCCATCGGCACCAGACTCCAGGAGGCTACGTCTCTCTCTCGTCGCTCCATCATCATCTTCTCCAGCAACCCAGCCACGGCCACACTACTCTCTGCAACTAGTGTTCCTGCCACGCACCAGCAGAGCTCTCCGCCACAGCCCTAATCTTTCGAAGCTTTGCTGAACCAGCCAACTTCCGGTGACCTCCTGCTGCTGTTCCCAGCGAGACCCCGCAGTGCCCTCACGCCTATCTCCGACGTCAGCTCCGGCAGTAGCAGCAGCCCTCAACCCCAGTTGCAGCAGTTCCTCCCAAGCACCCCAAGACCTCCGGCAACACACACACATACCCGAAGGTCCAGATGCACCTCTGGTTCGATTGGTCTCTCATGTTGTCATGATATATTAATGGTAAGGTTTTAAATTATTTTCATAATTATTGTCGCGTGTTTTACTTGTTAACTTTAGGGTTTAAATTGCTTCCCATAATATTACTTGTGTAACTGTTTCCATTGTTGTACATATTGCATGTGTATTATAGGGTTTTTTTTTTTTTCCACATTATTAATATTTTTAGGGTTTAATTGCCTCTATATAGATTGTTTATTAATTTTAGGGTTATGAGTGTTTCCATATTGTTATCACTTTTCAACTTTAGGGTCTGATATGTTTCTAAATTATTAGTACATATTTTTTAGGATTTTTGATTTATTACCATATTATTGCACGTTTGATTATTTCCATATTATTGTATATATTATTGCGGGTCTGATTGACATTGTATATTTATTTTAGGGTTTGTCTAATTCCATAATTTCGTCTTATTTGTTTCCATGTTTGTTTATATTACCTTTAACTTTTAGAGTTTGATTTATTGTCATGTTCTTAAATGTTTCCTTTATTGTTAACATTAGGGTCTTATTAGTGTCATGTTAAAGATTTGATTATTTATAGTTAGGGTTTTTGCATATATTTGTTAAGATATATTATTATCATATTGTATAGTTAGTAAAATTATGATATATATGTATTATTAGTCTAGTAGTATTATTATGGTATAGTATTAATATTTACGTGTTATGATATATATATATATATATATATATATATTAAAGTGGTATTATAATATCGTATTGGTATTTATGTGTTATTAATATTATGAGATATATATGTGTTATTATTATAGTAGTATTATTATTACAGGTAATGTATTATCATTATAATATATTAGTGCTATTATTTTCACATATTTATGGAATTTTCAACTATATCCTTTGATTATATTTTTTATGGAGATATCCATTATTTCTAATATTTTGGTATTATTTTAGTAAGTATTTTTGTGTGGGTATATCCTTATGATTTTAATGCGGGGGTATGAGCCTTTGGGCTTCACGTACCTTAAGCTCTGAGGGAATATATATGTATATATTATATTTATTTAGTTATTTATTTATTTTCCATGTGTATTTATAAATTCATAAAAGGAGTAATTTAAAGACTTTTTAAATTAACTTAGGGATAATCCTAAATTAATTAGGTACCGTTCGTAAGAACGAGCGCGTAGGGGGTGCTCGTACCTTCCCCTCGCGTAACCGAACTCTCGACCCCAGCTCTGGTAACGTAGACCCATTCTACCCCTAACGAGGTAGTAATCATGTGTTCTAACCACACTAAAAGGTTAGTGGCAGCTCCGATATTCCCTATTTTTACTTGAAAAATTAAAATTGATTTTTATTTTGCCGCCCGAGGCACACGCGCTCCGGGACGTCACGAAACTACCTTCTGCTCATCCGTACATGGAAGCACCGCCAACATCTCCTCGATATCCTGGACCCAATTCTTAGCTACAGTCGAGTCATATCCTCCAACAAGGGATGGGGGTTTCATACGTGTAAACTGCTCAATCGAACAGCCACGCTCTCCAGAACTCCTAGCCATCTCAGCCATCACCTGCTGAGTGATACTGCGCAGCACAGCATCAGTATCTAGTCCACTTATGCTGGAAGGTCCTGGCCTGTCCTCCCCAACATTCGTGCCGCTGCTTCCTAGATCCATCCTGAAAATAAGAAACACACTTGAATACTTTATCTCCTATACGGACCTATCCTGTGCCAACTCAAAATTAACTACCTTCCCTGATCTTAACTCAATATCCAGTTTTGTCACCTAGACACACAACCCGACAATAGTTTACTATGGTTTTCCTGAAATCGTCACCCTAGGAAAAGCACAGAAACCACTACGGAAATCCTGTACCCAGACACAGAACAAACCTCAATTCCCTTTTCCTATACTCTGGTATTGCTTCTGCTACACTCTAAAGTCTACAGAACCTAGCAAACCTAGGCTCTGATACCAAACTGTAACGACCTGCTTATTAAATTGATTTTTTTTTCATAATAGCAAATAACATACTCTGATACCATAGTATTAACCTAAGCAGCAGGAAGCGAAAATCATACAAACACAACCATAAACCATTATATACAATACCACATAATACCAGAGTACTACATGTTTCCAAAATATGTACATGTATTTGTTTCCCAAAAATACCCTTAGCTAGCTAGGGTTTACAAAAATGTTCCCAAAATGATACTCACTCTCCGACAGGGCACTACAGACGCCCCTCTATTTGCGAGCCTGGTCTGCTCGCCTACCTGGATCACCTGAAAAACATTTCAACACTGGGATGAGCCAACGCTCAGTAAGAAGAAATATGCTATTACTAGTGTGTGGAAAATGAGTTACTATATATATATATATATATATATATATATATATATATATATATATATCATGAAATCTGTTTCATATAAACATGAATAACTGAGTACAACAGTACACCACAAATAATAAAATACACCACCCCTTTTCCCTATTGGTTGACATATCAGTATTATGGTTATAATTCAAAATACTTCTAATGTATATAAGTAGGATCCCCGTTCTGTAAATCAATACGTAAGTAATAATAACTGAAATTGTTCCCTGTGGCTATCTGTGTCATGACATTCCCCTAATGACGAGGTTGTGCGGCCCATAGGCTGGATTTACCCTGGCTGGCCAACCAAGAATAAATCACTGAACTCCGTCAGTCGACCTGCCCACCTCAACCCATATCTGGATGGGGAGTCTAACCTCTTCCAGGGCCTAGGTGGTCGACCGTACCACGTATTATGTGAATAGTGGTTGCACTCATAAAGTAACAGAGTATCTGTAGCAAAAGTACCGTGCTCTGTAGCTGCAAGTCCAACAGGGTCTGATATCATATAATATTTTTCTATACATATTTATCTGATTACCATGATTCTGAAGTAATCATAATAACCATGATACTACAAAACGTACTGAAATCTGAATAATCATAACATGGAACTAATATATTCGTAATATTGGAATTCGTATAATCATGGTACTGAGATTCGTATAATCATGGTACTAAAATTCGTAAAATCATGGTACTGAAGTTCACATAATCATAGTACTTAAGTCCGTAAAATCATGGTACTGAAATTCACATAATCATAGTACTTAAGTCCATAAAATCATGAAACTACAATTCGTAAAACATTCCCCGTACTACATACATATTCACAAGCCACACCATACTTTAATACATAATTTTCGTAAATAAATACACTGTATAATATTTAGAATTTTCCTAGCATAGCATATTTCCCTTACCTTAACTCTGAAAAGCCCCTACTGTACTCTAGCCCGATACCCGCAGGGTCTCCTATACAACACCCTGAAAATGATATTTGTCAGAACTAAACATCAGTATTTTTCTACCTACATCATTTCCTATAACTGTCAGGAAGTCAAAAACTGGATAAAAGTCCTTACCCTAAATTTGGGACGAAATCCAACTACGTTTCTCTGACGATCCGGTCCGGTAGACTTGTGGAGAACTCCGCCTGGAGCGTCGTGGTAACCTCGAATCGTCGATCCGGCAACTGGTGGGGCCAGAATGGAAGAGAGAAGGGAGAGAGAGTTGTAGGAGAGAGAGAGAGAGAGAGAGAGAGAGAGAGAGAGAGAGAGAGGAGAGAGAGAGCGGCGAGAGAAATGAGAAATATCCCGATTTTCCTCCTTATATACTGCCAGATTCGTTGACGAGACACGTCACCTCGTCGACGAGTCTTTCATAAAATTCATCAACAAAGCCCTGTATTCGTCGACGAAATTCAGAGCAGCCGGAAACCTCTCTCAGTATTTTCTCGTCGACGAAGCCCTGTGTTTGTCGACGAAATTCTGAAGACCTTCGTCGACGAGACCCTGTGTTCGTCGATGAAGCCTACGGCCTCCTTCTGTTTCCGTATCTATTTTCTCTCCCTCTTATTATTAAAATGCTATTATTCTTTAGGTCACTACAGGTTCGGTCGACCGAGGTCAATTGAACTATATAAGTTCGGTCGATCGGGTTGTGGTCAACCGGTTGACTCGGACCAGGTTCGGTCGACCGGGCTGAAAATATACTTGAAAGGTCGGTCGACTGAAGGTGCACATTTTGTGCATTTTGGTCCTATTTCATTCAACAAGCACCCTATTCAAAAGTCTAATACATACATATGCAATAATGAGTGTTCTAGGGTCTTTTCTAAGTCCAGTTTCATTTATGTTTCAGTTTGAGCTTACATATTAGACCATGCATGTGATGTGTGTGATTATTACAAACCAAAGACCCTAATTACTATTACAAACCCTTTGCATAAATAAGATACATTACAATACATAAAAATTGGGTCTTCAATAGAAATTTGATCTTCAATTTTAGTCTCTCTATGTGCATTATGATCTGTCAAATTGAGTTCCTGCACATAACCTCAAACACCCATTAGATATAATGAGTATTTGTCATTATCAAAATCAGGCGTGACCTATAAGGTCAACAATATATTTTATTAGGAAATATTATTTTAATTCAGATTGTATGTTAGAACATTACTAACACTTGCGTGGCATGAGTATGATTTTTCCATGAAAATTATGTTATGGTAAAATATTATGTTTTCTTCAAAATAAGCATGTTATGACCGTTTTCAGGAAAACCATAAAAAAAGTATAGGAACTATGGTTTTTAAATAATACTTTAACGGTACAGAAATATCATGATATAGTATGTTATGTTTTATGTCAGCGCATATGTCGTGATTTATATGATATGATATGGTCGGTGCAGATGTCGTGACTTACATGTTATGATATACTGGCGCAGATGTCGTGATTATGTATGATATGTCAGATTTCATGAAAATACTATCACGTTAGATATTACTATAAATATGAAACAACCATGTATCAGTATTTGAAATGTACTATATGATATTAGAACCCAGATGGCTTAGTTTAGTTTCACGAAGTACAGTACTATAGCTATATGTTTGAGTTCATGATTATGTTAGTGCTGCCACGCATCTCAGATAGAGTGTAGGAGATGGCAGTCGATGAGGCTTCATGGTAGTGTAGGTGTCTCACTGGCAATCTGGACCAAGTGAGGGCAAGCCCTTCATACTTATAGACTTATATTTGACTTAGCATGATCGCCCAACCATTGTTAAGTCCCACCTTCGGGTTAAACAACCTAGTCATGTGGGGGTAAGACATGACATTAGCTAACTATCCATTCAGGGTATTATTTCACGTATTGTATAATTATATAAGATTATTTACATGTTACAGAAATATAGCATGATATGTATGTTATGACTGATTATGTTTATTCATAAATTAAACAGACAGTTGTTACAGATATGATTTATGTACACTTATTTACTAAACAAGAATACTTATGTTGCCACACACTGATGTTAGTTTATTTCCCTTACTGGGAGGTGTCTCACCCCAGCATTACAAACATTTCAAGAAATCCAGGTTGGAGGGCGGATAATGCCCCGCAGCAATAGAAGTTGACCAAGCTATCCTGTCATAAGGGTAAGCAATTGAGTTAGGGTCAGATGAATTTTTGGATTGAGACCCTAGGGTATCTTTTTGGGTCTTCTTGTGGATGATTGTATATATTTGACAGGTTCAATAGAACTCTGGTATGGTTTCTGGTGTTGTATGGCATAGATGTAATTTTATGTTTTCTACTGCTTAGGTATCAGAGTTCTATGACAGATATATCCTTGGTACCCATGGGACTAGGTTGATCACGACTATGACTGTTTAATAAGATATCGGGATTATTACGTATGTTATTATATGGAAAAAAATTTATGGCAAAATAGGCAAGTCGTTACATATGCTATACTAGTAATTTTAGGAATTTTTACCAATAAAATATAAGTATTTTGGGATATGAATACTAGATGTTTTATGATATGAAATTATGTGTTTTCAAGAAAATTCTACAATTTATAAATTATCTTTATTATAAAAAATATACAACTTATAGTACATGGATTTAAATACAGGTTACAGCATATGGGTTTTATTTATTTAATTGTGTGGCATGAGTAAATATCAATTCAGTATAGAATTTTCACAACTTTCAAAGAATCATCATTTACAGGATATCATGATATTCAGATATTACAGTTTATTCAAATCAGATATTACAATTATTCAGATAAGCATTTTCAATTATTACAATTGAAACAAAATCATGGTAAAACAGTAAGAAATATATATATATATATATATATATATAATAGTATTATATATAGTATCAAACCCTGGTAGATCAGATCAAATTTCAGAGCACGGTACCATAGCTATTTCAGTTCAAAGTGCAACCACATATCTCAGATTGTTTGTGGATTTTATTAGTAGTCAATCGTGCCTAGGGAGGTATTGCAGACTCCTCGGTAGTCCGGGTTAAGGCGGTCGATCTGACCAGGGAGATTTCAGTTGACTTATCTTGTAGGTCAACCAATGGTAAGTCCCGCCTGCGAGCTGCACAACCCTATCATGAGGAGTTAAATCATGACATACAGCCATCTAGGGAAGTTTTCACAGTTATGTATATATATATAGATTTAAAGAAAACAGCGCATATACCTACAGATACTAAAAGTATGACTATATAGAAAGTTTAGTAACACTTGAATTTTAAGTTACATAGGTGTGAGTTTTGTTATATATTATGTTTCATGTTATCTCAATTTCTGTTGATTAAAAATATATTGTTCATGTAAACTCAGTTGCCACACACTGGTAATAGCATATTTTGTCTTACTGAGAGTTGTCTCATCCAAGTAATTTAATACGTTTTAGGTAATCCAGTTAGACGAGCAAACCAAGCTTGAAGATAGAGAGGATCTTGTACTGCCCTGTCTGTAGGGTAAGTGAATGCTGAGAGATGTTTTTGTGTATATTCTAAATGATCTAACAGGGAATTGAGGAGATATATATATATATATATATATATATATATGTTTTGGGAGAATACTGAATTCTGGTATTGTAATTATGGTTATATGATTTTATATTTTCCACTGCATAGGTGTCTAATCTTATGAACTGGAATTACTCAGTGCTCCTTTGAGATCGGGATGTTATAGTAGATTTCATTAGAGGTATCAGAGCAATATAATACAGTCTATATATATATCGATAAAAAAAAATGACAAGAATTTTTGGGTCGTTACAGGAATTCACTAAATGCATTTAGATCCGCACAATTTGGTGTGGATTCTAATCATATGGGTTACACACCACTTTATGGGTTTACATGTTGAGCAACATTTAACGATGGATTTCATATCATACTTAAAAGATTTGTTCCATATATACAAATATTTCTCTTAGCTAGTTTGGATCAATTTTTATCTTCCTCAATATAATTATTATTACTACGTATTAATTCCGTGCATTTTAGTGTCATTAATTTGCAGAGTGGGAACCGGTTGTTGTATTTATGGTTATTTAATGAAATCCTTATTTTCAAATAATAATAATAATAATAATAAAGACATGCACCTCATTTCCTCTGCATGTAGCGCATTAAATTGGCCTTACCACAAACAAAAAACGGCAAAAGAGAGTTCAAATTTAATTAATCCAAACACAGGCACCCTTTGGTTTCTTCTACCCAGCTACATCCTCAAGGCTAGCAATATATATGCATATGATCAGTAGCTGTGGCGTTCATATGAGAGAGCGGCGAAATGGCAGCGCCGCCGCAGAGGGCGGATGACGACGACCAACAGAGCGCCGGAAGCTTGAGGATGAGTTCTATGGAACCGGCAGAAGGTGATCATCATAATCATGAGAAGGAGGCTGATCAGAATCCTAGGAAGATTGACGTTCGGAAGCTTGACGCGGGCGATCGGACGCAGTTCATTGATCGCTGCTTTAAGGTTGCCCATGAAGACAATGAAACATTCTTGAAGAAGCTGAGGGCGCGTTTTGATCGGTAAGTTTTAATCTTTAATTTGTCAAGCACCCCCACCACATCACAGCCCACATAGTAAGAGCAGAGCCTAAGAATCTCAATAAATAAACAACCATGTTATGCAATACAGACACGAGCCGATGTTGTTAAGCATCTTTCATAAATAAAGTATTGTGGATTTTACTTTGAACCGATCGCTATAACTTTGTGGGGAACAATAGAAGGATAAGTCTTATTAAAGGACTTTATTTTTTTTCCTGCAACATTAGCTCATGAATATCAGATTACTTTTAGTTGATATTTTCAAATAAAAATTATTTTTGTTCTTGAATTAATGATTCGAAAAGTGAACATTATATTTTGAAAATTTAGGTATTGTTTGAGACAGGTTGATTTGGGGACAAAGCCCAATCCAAAACTTTCCAGCTCTTGGCAAAACAAAATTTGTTTATTGTCAACTTTTGTTTAAAGGGAGTTTGATCTTTTAGGGTCAGTTTGGATCAAGGATTTTACTTAGAAAAAAAAAACAAGAAGGAAATTCATTTACCACTGTACATTCTCTCTATATCAAATACCATTAAAAATGAGTATTCTAATATGATTAAGAATTAATAAAAATCATATATTAAGAATGTATATATTTGTTATTGTTGTGCGTATGAAGGTGGAACAATCGGTGCAACACTTACGATGAATAATACAGAAACACACATAGAGAAGGAAGGCAAGAAAACAACACACACAAGATTTAACGTGGTTTGGGAAAATGCATACGTCCATGGGAGCAAGCGGCGGCTGAATATCACTATCATCAAAAATAAGGATGCATCATTGTACTTAAACTAACCCTAGACATACAAAGGAATTAGACAATTCCTCATATACCCCTGTACCGTTCCGCGGAGGATTTGCTCTCGCATCCCCAACCTATTGATCTTCCTAGTTTAAATTTCAAAAACGATGTTGAACAAAACCGTCAATGATTTCATCAAACCGTCAACGGTTTTTCTTCACTGGAAGAAGTCGTCGATGTACCTACATCAAACCATCAGCGGTTTTCTTCCTAATTTGCTTCTAGAAGAAACCGTCAATATACCTATTAAATTCGTCGATAGTTTTCCTTCAAACCAACTTTTTTGTTTTTTTCAGCCTGCTTTCTCTCCATATGTGTTCCACTCGATATGAGCTACATACTACAACAATCTCCACCTTGGTAAATATTCACCCCTTAGGAGAAATAAGAGCACATAACCTGGAGCTCCACCTTGGACAATAGGTTGAGACACCTCCTATCTAGCATCTGGAGACGTTAATCAACTCCAAGCAGTGCTTGAACTTGTTTGTAGTAACAGACTTTGTCAATATGTCTGCTGCATTCCTAGAAGTGTGGACTTTCTCAAGCAATAGTTCACCAGAAGAAATCAATTCCCTGATCCTATGAAACCTCACATATATGTGCTTGGTCCTCACATGATACACCTGGTTCTTTGCCAAATAAATGGCACTCTGACTATCACAATGCAACTGAATTCCATCTCACTGAATACCGAGCTCCTTAACTAATCTTGTAAGCCACAAAGCTTCCTTGGCAACATCAATCATTGTCATATACTCTGACTCAGTAGTAGATAGTGCAACCAGAGACTAAACCATGGACCTTCAACAAATAGCTCCCCCCCCCCCCCACAAGAGTGAATACATACCATGTGGTAGACCTCCTGTCATCTGTCATCGAAGTCTCCTGCATAATTTGCATCTACATATGCCACAATTGAAGGATCACTCTATTGCCTGCCAAACATGATGCCATAGTTTGTAGTACCCCTCAAGTACATGAAAATCCACTTGACTACACCCCAATGTTGTCGTCTCAAACTTGATAAAAACTTGCTCACCACACTGACAGCTTGTGCCAGATCTGATCTTGTACAAATCATAGCATACATCAAGCACCCAACTGCACTAGCATATGGAACCTTTGACATGTCTTGAACTTCATCATCTGTCTTTGGGCACCGGGCGGTAGACAATCTAAAATGATTCGTCAAACGTGTAGTCACTAGTTATTCATTATCCATGCTGAACCTTACCAACACCGTCTTAACACAGCTACGCTGAGATAACCATAATCTCCATTAAGCTCTATCCCTGGAAATCTCTATTCCAAGAATCTTCTTGGCTGCACCCAAATCCTTCATGTCAAATTCTTTTCTCAATAGAGTTTTCAACTGGTTATTAGACACATCGGCCACGTCAACCATTGATACCATAATACATAACCCGACCCGAAAGTGGGTACCAGGTATACAATCATACTCATAAACACAATCCTAACAGTGGAAGTCATTTCATATATATATACACCATAGCGAATACACATACCAAAGTACTATACCATCCATAAATACAAGTCTAATACAAAATCTCTAGGGGAATCAAACCTCTCTAGCTCAGAATACTCACCCTGTCAACCCAGGGTATCTGCTCACCTCTATCTCGAAGCTTTATCACCAGGTCTAACTTGGTTTCCTAAAATATTTAAATGATTTGATGAGACACATCTCAGTAAGACGGAATAAATTATCTACAATGTGTGACAGTATGAGATTCATTATATCATAACGAATATTCAATTCAGTAATAATATTTTCTAAGAAAATATACCATTTCCATAATCATAATCATATAGATAAACAACACAAACTTTCATAAGCTTTTACTTCCATTTCCAAAATCATTCGTTCACAACCCAAGTTTACTGGCAAAGTTCATGAGAATAGGGAAGCTTATCTGCCCATACAAGTAGCTTCCCTCTGCCCTGATATCGTTTGTAGCCTAACCCGATTAACTCGGGTTTAGTTATAATTGATACTTATCAAAGCACTCACCTACTCAATAAGCCCCCAGGCGGTGTGTTTTACTTCGCTTTAATTATTTATTAACTCACGCTATTCATTTCTCATTTCCTTTCTCATTTCCATTCTCATTACATTTCCATTTTCGTTTCATTTCCACTTTCATTTTATTTCCATATCTAACTCATGAGTGTCCCTAGTAACTAATATACCTGTATCTGTACTCATGGCTGCCTTGAGGATAACTCTTCACATCATGCTTCCCCCATGAATATGGTTGTGCAGGCCAAAGGTTGGACCTAATCGCGGTTGGACGACTTGGTTAGGTCAAATATCATCATATATCCTGTAACACCCTAAATTCCTTAACATAAAATGAAATATAATAAATGGAAAAGTCAACCCGAACCCATGGGTAATGGGGACACCTGTCAATCATAGCGGAAACCTAAGCAGCAGTAAAATAAAATCTCAATCATTCAACCATGAAACATAATACCAAAGTTATTTACATTCTCAAAATACTATATTTATTTACAATCTTCCAAAAATTCAAAATAACACTAGGATCGTACAACAAAAATCTCCTGATCCTAGTTCAACGCTTACCCTTCTAGTAGGGAAGCTAAACCCACTTAACGGCAGCCCTGACCCGCCGGTCCCTCTGGGTTTCCTAAAAATCATTTAATATTCAGGGGTGAGACACTTCTCAGTAAGGAAAAATAAACTAAATACAGTTGTATGGCAACATGAATATTTAATGCAACTATACATATACAGTACATTTCATATTTTCGTAAATGTTCGTCATATCATACTAAATAATAGCATACTTTCATATATTCTAATAAATCATATCGTAAATGAAACATCTGTTATACAGATAATACTGAAAACATGTCCAGGATGAATAGCCAGCTAATGTCATGTATTACCCCCCATGGCGGGTTGTGCAGCCCGAAGGCGGGACCCGACAATGGCTGGCAGACCACTGCCGAATCAAATATGTTTGTAAGTACGATGGGTCCACCACACCCTAGTCTGGACTGTCAGGTGGACGTCCACACTCTACTGAAAGCCACATCGACTATCCATCTCCCACCCCCTCGTGGGATGGTACTAATCTGATCATAAACATCTGATCTATAAGCTACGGTACCGAGCCCCTGAACTGAACTAAACTAACATCTTGGTTGTGATAACATATAATACATGATCATATATAACATCATTACGGCCTCGTGCCAAAAGTATAGTAATTACGGCCTCGTTCCGAATATAACATAAATTACGGCCTCGTGTCGAACACAACATAAATTACGACCTCATGCCGAACATAACATATATACATGGCCTCGTGCCAATATCATAAATACGGCCTCATGTCGATAACATAAATACATGGCCTCCCGCTAGGATCGTTTCAGGTATACATATATATTCTAAAAATAAATCATTTATCATATATTTATCAAAATCATCACAACATAACTCATCTTTTCATAATACCTGAAAACGTGTTTTGCTCATAAAATCTTTCATATCATAATACATTTCACATAAAATAATATTCATGCCACACATGTGCTATTAAAAGTCATACTTCATATTCTAAAATCGTGATTTTCTGGCATCTCATACATACTTATACATTTTAATCATCATAGCAGTATTTTCCCAATCATACATTTCATTCATAATAAACAAATATAACATATGCTTTTCTGAAAATAGATTTATTCATAATTAATAATAATTTGCATGGAAAATAACTGTTTTAGTTTATTCCCTTACCTGGCTACTGAGAACGCTCCTAAAATATCCTAGCCTGACCCCCATAGGATTTCCTGATCAATACCCTGAAACTAAAAATTCCCAGTATTAAACCTCGGTATTTTCATGCATACATCATTTCCTATAACTATCACAAGACCAAATTTGGCTTAAAAAGCCTTACCTCAACTCAGGGATGATTTCCAACTTTGTTTTCCCAACGATCCGCTCCTGCAAACTTGTAGAGAACTTCGCCAAGAGCGTCATGGTGACCCCGGATTGTCGATCCAGTGTAAATATGGCCCAAAAATGATGAGAGAGAGAGAGAGCACCGAAGAGGAGAGAGAGAGGATGAAGATAGCTTAACAATGAAGTTAAAAATCGGATTTTTACATATATATATATATATATATATATATATATAGAACTGGATTCGTCGACGAGCCACGTCATTCATCGACGAATCCTTCATTAATTTCATCGACGAAATTCAGTCCTTGTCGACAAAATTCAGTCGGCTCAAAAACGCCTCTCGGTATTTCTTCGTCGATGAAATTTAGTCCTCATCGATGAATTTTCTTAAGCCCTCATCAACAAATCCCCTGTATTTGTCAACGAAGCCCTAATGCTTCCTTTTTGGTTTTTCCTTCCAAAATGCAATTCCGTCAACGAACGCAAGCCGACTTCCTCCTTCTGTTATCATTTCCAATTCCCCTCTTCTTATTATTTAAATCCCATTATTATTCGGGTTGTCACATATCTCGTGTCTATAATACGGCTAGCCGACCAAAAACCCTAATCCAAACTCAAGGGACACAACAACTCTACTATACAGCTCAGTGTACTATCACGCCACACGCTCTACGAGTCCATCTGGTTGCACTAACACGACTAGCAACAGTATCGTGCTTAATATCACTACCCATCATTAGGGTTTCCATATCCATCCATTAGGGTTATCACTGTCACATACCAGCAATCATTATATGGTAATGACATTTCATCAATCATATGTCTGTATTCTTATTTCAGAATTTCACATTTCAATTCTCACATTTCAAAATTCATATTGCAGAATTAACGGTGCAATATTTACCATTTTTCATATTCACATTTCAATATCAGTATTGCAGAATTTACATTGCAATATTCACATTTTTTATATTCACAATTCAATATCAGTATTCTCAACACATTTCATCATTTCAATGATATTTCCTCAGTTCATAATTCATTTAATCACATACCATCATTTACATATCTCGTTTCACAATTACTCAATATTTCTCAAAACACATTTTCATATTTCACCTTTCTTCATTTTCTCAAAAGATACACTTCTTGCACATTTCACTTTCATCATTTTCCCACATTTCAATTCTTATATCAAAACATATTTCAGTATCACATATTTCACAGGGTAAATCATTTAATCCAGTTTAAACATTTCCCAATATAAATCATATGCCACACAAATTTCATCTGATATTTATATCATAATTAAGTTCCGGTAAAGTAACATACGCAATTTTAACATATTTCTCAACCCATAATTTTTCATAAAAATACTATTATAATTTATTCCCCTTACCTCACTTACTAAGACTCCACTAAACATCCAATTCTCTACCCCCTTCGGCGTTCGTAGCCCAAAAACCTGCAACACACATTTTTCCCAAATTATTCGACACAACTCCCATAATAACTTCCATTTAACACCTCCTACATTTCATATATTCCAAATTAACTTAAAAACCCTAAAATACACCACTTACCCTGGTTTTGGGATGGTGCCCCAGAACCCCAACTTGAAAATCTACTCCGCATACATTGTAGAGAATTTTCCCAGGAATCCCGTGATGGTTCCCAATCATCAATCTGAGCTTAAACGGAGCTAGAATCGAATAAAGAAAGAGAGAAAGAGAGGTCTGTGGGTTGCATGTTAGAGAGAGAGAGAGAGAGAGAGAGAGAGAGAGAGAGAGAGGGAGGGAGGGAGGGAGAGAGAGAGAGTGAATTTATTTTGTTTTACAAAACACTCGCAGAATCCCTTATATAACCCTCATTGCAGAGAAAACCGTTGTAAAACTGTCACCGATTTTCTATTTAACCGGCTCGATTTTAACTGTTTACCTATTACCGCTCCATGGTAAAACCAAAACTGTCGCTGGTTTTTTGGCTCCTCCAGAAAATCGTTGTCGGTTTCTTTCTTTTCCAGCCAAAAATCACTTTTTTCCCATTTCTTTTATTATTTTATTTTCCCAAGTCTCTACATGAAACATTTCACCCTTTTTGATACCATAAAAATATACAGTCTATACTTCACATCAAGTTTCGATGTCTCCTCACTAGAAATATGCATGTAGACTAGACATACAAACACTCTCAAACTAGAGTAGTCTACTGCACTGCCTGTCCACACCTCCTATGCTACTTTCTCGTCTAGTGTTGCCCTTGGTAACCTGTTGATCAAGAAACATGACATACTCACTGCTTCTGCCCAAAAGTTCTTTGCAAGTCCTGCATTGAACCTAAGACACCGAACTTTTTCAGCCATTGTCCTCTTCATCATTTCCACCGCACCATTGTGTTGTAGTGTCTTGCGTACTATGAACTGTCTCTTGATCCCATGATGTTCACACAACTCTATGAACTTTGAACTTGTGTACTCAGTACCATTGTTGGACCTAAGGCATTTGATCTTCCTCCTTGTATGATTTTCCACTTCAGTTTTCCACAACTTGAACTTGGCAAACGTTTCTGACTTGTGTCACATGAAGTACACCCAGACCTTTCATGAGTAATCATCAATAAAACTCATGAAATATGTATGTCCTCCCCTTGATGCCACTTTTACTAGTCCCCAAACATTTGTATGAACATAGTCAAGAATTCCCTTCGTCTTGTGTGTGGCTGTCTTAAGCTGCACCCCATTTTGTTTCTTAAGAACATAATACCTTTTTTTTTTAACTAAAGGAGGGCGGCACCTCCAATTATTTATTGATATACCCTCACTTTTGGTGGAAGAATACTGTGGTTACAAGACAAGCATTGGGAGATTACAGATAAAAAACATTAAAGGCCTCCCAAAAACAACACCAACAACCAACCAAAATAAGACTACAAATCCAAACAAAGCTAAAAAAAAAAAAAAAAAAATTTAAGCAGGCCTATCAAAACAAAAATAAAAAAAAAAACTAAAATCTAAACCAACCAAACAAAAATAGAGAGGATAAACTAATGATGAAAGGAAATGAGACCCAACCTATCCATCCAAAGGATACTTTTCAGAAAATGTGGTAAAAGATGTTGTTCTTCGTAGATGACATTGTTTCCCATTTCTCCTTTTCTAGTGAGAAAATCAGCAGCACTATTGTCTTCCCTATATTGATGGATCACCATGAAATTCACTCCTTCTAGCTCCGCCACGAGGTCCTCCCAAAAATCCCAAAGATACCATAAGATACATCTACCTTTCCGAAACCAATCAACAACAATTCATGAGTCGCTTTCAATAATCACATTAAAATAATGAAGTCATTTGTATAAATGAATTCCTTCCAAAAAAATTTTTAATTCCACACTATTGTTCATACCATTGTCAAAATAGCTTCAAAAAGTCACTTTCACCATGTCATGGCAATCCCGAATAGGGGTGTACAAAAATTACCAAAAAATTGAAAATCGAACCGAAACCATAAATGGTTTGGTTTTTCGATTTTCAGTTTCGGTTGCGATTTTTAAAAATAAAAATGTTCAGTTTCGGTTTCAGTTTTATGTTGAAACCGAACCAATAAAAATTCAAATTTTGATTTATATAAGATATTTTATATAAGATATATATATATGGCTAGTAAAAATATAGCATGCGATATAGCCATATAGCCACTCTAGAAAATAAAAATCCTCAATAAATTTTTAAGAATTTTATGAAAAATAAAGGTTATTTTGATAAAAGTGCCCAACAGATTTTATTTTGTTAAAATTATGAGTCCCTATAAAAAATTAAAATGCTCAATAAATTTTCAACAACTTAATGAAAAATAAAGGTTATTTTTTTTGTAAAAAAAAAATCGATTTAAAACCAAAAAACCGCAACCGAACCGCCACATTTTCGGTTTCCAATTAAAGCATAATTTTAGTTCGGTTTCAGTTTTGGTTTGAAAATCCCAAAATCAAAAATTTTGATTCGGTTTTCGATTCTGGCCAAAACCAAACAGCACCGAACCGTGTACAGTCCTAATCCCGAATGATTCCTCCACCTCCTGAAGTACCCGGATTACCCCTACAACTCCCATCAATATTAAGTTTTATCTATCCTGTTGAGGGTTTAACTCACGAAATAATTTTTCCAAGCTTGGCACAAACTCCCTAATATTGAATTTGAAACTCTTTCTATCTTCAATTTTCGAAAAGAATTAGAGCTCTCAGCTAAAGAACTAACCTAATATCGAACACTTCTCCATGTGTGATCCGCACATTGATAAACTCCTTCTATTCTCACTTTGCATCTTCAATTCCAAAAGCACCACGTAATCAAACATGGAATTAGACCGATAAAAATACCTTTAATAAATGATTTTTTAGCATAGTGAAACCAGTTTGCAGTTCTGTTTTTTCAGGGAATTAACCGTTGGAAAGGAATCCCCAACACTGCACTAACTCGATGCCAAACCTTTGAAGCCACCTTGCTTGAAAAAAGAATGTGATCAGCGTTTTCCTGAATTCTCTGCACGCATCAATTTCAAGCCAAAACTATCGATATTTCTTTGGCCTAAATTCTATCATCTACTGTCAAGCATCTAAATCAGGCTTTTCATAAACACATTGGGATTCTTCTAGGCAATAGAGAATGCCAAAACCAGTCATTCCACTCCAAATTATCACTTTTGCTCCTCATTGCCTCCCATACCGTTTTTTTTGAGAAATTGTCGTCAGGGGCAGACTTCCATATGAATATATCCTAACCAACTTTACCAACTGGCACATTATGCAAGATTTCCATTGTTTTGTCGGCCCCAACCAATTCCATTAATAAATCAGAGTTCTTGTTGTTATTCAACTAGCAATCCTTAATATACAACTTCTTGTTCGAAATATCCTCAATACGAACCGCTAATGGTCCTAATGTAAGCCACTTATTGAACAAAAAAGAAGAGTTCCCACCTCTCACCAAAATTTTAACATTTTCCATAACTTCCGGAATAGTGGCCATCACTGATTTCCAAAACCGGGAGTCATTTGGTCTCCCCTTTCTTATTAATAAATGATCATTTCTACAATATTTAGTTCTGAAAAAACCTAACCATAGATTGTTAGTAGTGAGCAGTTTTAAGGCAAATTTCATGAAAAGAGATTTTTGGACTTCTTTAAGATCTCTCAAGCCCATACCCCCTTCCAAGGTGGGTTTACAAATTTTCGCCCAAGAGCGCCAATGAATCTTCCTTTTACCATTCACCTCTCCCCATAAGAAATTGGCAAGAAGAGAGTTGATACGAGAGAATGTGACCTGTGAAACATTAATAACTGACATCAAATGTATCGGCATGCTAGACAACACATGTCTTAATAAAATCAACCTTCAAGCTTATGAGAGCAACTTAAATTTCCACCCTGCAATTTCCTTCCTAATCTTCTCCACAAGAGGCTCCAAGATCTTAGAAGATAATTTTTCAGAAACCAAAGGCGCACCCAAATACGTAACTGGGAATTTACCTTCCATGAAACCCGTGATTCTTAATAACCTACGTTTCCATGCAAGAGTAATGTATTTCGAAAGGAATAATGCAGACTTTGTCTTGCTGATTTTTTGACCCAACCACTTCTTATACATCTCTAGAGTGTGAACCAAATTTCTAATAGACCTTTTCCCACCATTTGCAAAAATAAAAATATCATTCGCATAAAGCACATGTGAAACCAAAGGGGCCCCAATCGGATGATTAAATTGTCCAATACAACATGTCTCATAGTTTTTCTTAAGCAACCTTATCAAAACCTCCTCCATTATGATGAATAAATAAGGAGAAAGTGGATCCCCTTGCCTCAAGCCTCTAGTTGATTGAGAAAAACCCTTTAAAAGTTCCGTTCATCATAACGGAAAACCACGGGGACTCCACACAATTTTTTATGAGCTTGCAAAACCTCTCAAAGAATCCAAAAGCCTTAAGAACCCCCAAAACGAAATTCCAATTCACTCTATCATAAGCCTTAGTCATATCCAATTTTACCATCACATTGCTGCCAACCATTTTTTTGTGCAAAAAATGAATCATTTCCTGTGCAAGCATAATATTCTCAAAAATACTATGCCCAGGAATAAAAGCTTCTTGCTCAGGTGAGACCAACTTATCAACACAGTCAATTAGGCTAAAAACAATAATCTTGGAAAAAATTTTATAAACCACAGAGCACAAACTAATAGGCCAAAACTTATCAAAGTTAGAAGGATTGTCCAGCTTTGGAATTAAAACAATAAACGAGGAGGAAAAGAACCTAGAAAGAGGAGTGCCCTAAAAAAAATTCTTTGCCGCATCCAAGACATCTTTTTTAACAATGTCCCAGCAAGAAATATAAAATTCAAAGCCAAACCCATCTGGTCCCGGACTGCTTTCTTTGGGAATAGAGAACACCGCTCTTTTAACTTCTTCTTCTATCGGATTGGTGCAGATAAAATTATTATCGGCATCTAAAATCTGCCTTTGAATTAACTCGAAGAGATCACAAGGTTCAACCACTGAAGCCTCTGAGAGAAAATTATTAGAGTTTTGATCCCCCTTAATCAACCATTTTTTTTCACAATTTGTCCTAGACAAGATGCTTCCCTATTCTCCCACACCTGAATCTCTAACATAGTAGCCAAATAATTGACTTCAACCTCCTCAAAAAAACCTGATTGCAGCTGATTTCCTAAAGATTCCATCCTTTCCTCGAGAGCTTGTAGGTTTTCTCCCACTCTCCCAAAGACATTTTTATTCCATGCTCGTAAAGCAACTTTAGTTCTCTTAAGGCGAATAGAAAGTTTCAAAAGACCCGAGGCCAAGTCATTCCTGATCCAGGCATCTTTAATGCACGACAAAAACAAATCATGCAAACTCTACATATTAAGGAACTGAAATGGGGTAGGGCCATACAAAGAGAATGATGTATTCGTATACACCACCATAGGACTATGATCTGAGGACTTATGACTCAGATATTTGAATTTAGCCGAACCATATAAGTTGGAAAAAGCATTATTAATAAGAATTCGATCAAGCTTAGCCCAACTCCAAGCCACCCCTTCTTGGCCATTGCACCATGACATGTGAGAGCCTGTGTTTGATAAATCAAAGAGACCACAATGATGTAAACAGTCATTAAACTCTATCATAGGTAAGAGTGGTCTTGGATTTTCACCAATTCTTTCTGCATCCATTCGAATAACATTAAAATCACCCAAGACCAACCAAGGAAAATTTGATTGGCATTGCTGCCATAATTCCCTTTTTTCAACATAAGAACATTTGGCATAGACAAAACTCACCAAAATCCTTTGGTCGTTCCTAAAGAACCACCGAGAGATCATTTGAGTCATGATTGAAATCACCTCAAAGGCATTCATATCCTTCCGAAAAAGCCACAATTCACCGCATTGATTTTCATTAGATATAAAATGGTGATAATTCAGAAAATTACCCAACATTACCCTCCGTTCCTCACCCAAGAAAGGTTCTGAAATAGCAAACAAACAAACATTAAACTTATTGATCGGTTTCTTTAACCTGCCTCTAGACCTGCCCAACCCTCTAATATTCTAAAAACAAATTGTATCAGTCATAAATTTAATTTATGCGGTCGAATGTGAACCTTCTGAGATTTCCTCATAGATGTTTCCATTCCGATTTCGGTGTTTTCGGAAGTCCATCCCTGCCTTGTATCAAAGTCATACATTTTTTCTTTGCCCTTCAACATTGAAATTTCACCTTCCTCCCTCTCAGACGAATAACCTAGAGCCAAATCCCTCTGATGCAAACCATGGTTCCCACCTTCAGTCTGCTTAATACTGTCTGCATGATCCACTTTCTCGTAAGACATAGGTTTACCATATGAAACTCGAGCATCATCATCACACCCAACTTCCTCACACTCTTTTTCATCACTTTCTTTTGAACCTTCATTCATATTATTTTCCAAGCGTCTCTGTGGTACATCAAATTTTTGACTTGCATAATCCCTTTTTTCTTGAGTCGCAGGAATTTTCGGTAATACAGGGCACCTATCCTTGGTCGTCTTTGTTATTGACACATTACTAGGTCATGCTTCCTACTCCACCCTCTCTACTCCTTTATCCACATCGGTAGTAGTTTCCATTACACCGTAATTCGTCTTTGATTTCCATATCTTTTTTTTCTTTATATTTTCCCTCATCCCTTTGCTTCCCTCCTACCCTGCAAACAATCAAGGTATGTCCTTACCGGCAACATTTAGAGCAGAAAATACCCATCTTTTCATATTTGGCCTCTTGCCAAAGGCATTGTTTTGGAAATAAAACAAGAGGAAATCCCTTAACCAGCTCCATCGTCAAGTCGACTTCCACACAAATATGTGCCCTCGAGGCTCTCGTACGGTTAATTGTTGCATTATCGATCCTGAGATAACAACCAAAACGTGTCTCTATAATTTGAAGAAAATCCGCTCGATAAAGATGCATTGGTAACTCGGGTAAGAAAATCCGTTAAGGAGCCAATGGAGATTCTTTTTTGACATCAAAGTCTTTCCTCCACTTAAATAGCTGAAATGAATTAATTTTCATAGTTCTACCTTCCCTTGCCCACCCATGCACAAAATCACATTCATTTTTCATGTGTATAAGCACATGGTAATCATCCATAACACTGATCGTTGGAATTTTCGTCAAGCCCCACGTTTTCACAATTGATAACCGAATTTTATCAATAGATGGCCGATTCCTCAAAAATTTCATCACTAATGCAAAACGAAACTCTTCCTCAAACTTAACCATCTCCGCTTTTGAGAAAATAAATCTCAATTCACCATTGGTATTAACTGAAAATCTCATAAGAATTTTAAACGCAAGTTTCTCCACTTTTTTATTCACAGTTTGTGCATACAACTGCACCCTAGAACCAGCCTGGATGGCATGCCGACGGTAAGGCCATCGAAGGGGGGATGACACCTTTCCAACAACTCTAGACTACCTGTTTTCCATATTAAAAGCCTAAAAATAAAAAACTAAAGGAAAGAGTAGATAAAACCTAAGTTGTGATGGCTATGGCAAACTCCTTCTGGCATACGACGTCCCCCAAAACTTCAAATCTTTGGCAAAAATGGATACTGGGAGAGTCTTCGTATCTAAGCTTTGAGGTCTTCAAACAATGTCTGCTTCAACCGAAGAACTGACCGTATGAACCAAAAAACTTGGAACTTTGAGTTCTATTTCAATAGCATCCCCTTCAACTTGTGATGGCAAGTAGGTGACGGCGATTTTCTCCCGTAGCCAAAGGTGGAGCCCGACTCTGCAAGGAGGTTGTGGCAAAAACGTTGCTAGTTTCTCAGTGCGTCTGATAACTACGTAGTCAGGAGATGGCCTAGAGTAGTGGGCGTTGGGGCGATGGTGACTCAGGCGGCATTGAATGGGGTGGACGGATATCGTCTCTACAGGAGAGAAAACTGTCTGGCGTGGGAAGATGAGTGTGTGACGGCTTGCTGGACGGCGTTGGGAAGAGAAGGTGGGTGTGGGCAAGCTAGAGGGACATGTCAGGCGGCTGCGGCAGTGGGTGTACAGGGGAGGGCGTTGGAGCAAAGAGGGGAGGTGGTGGTGGTGGTGGTGGGTGGGATGGTACTCCGTGACATTAGGAAGGGAAGGTGGGTATGGGCAAGTTGGAAGGGCAGGTGAGGCGACTGTGGAGGTGGGTTGACAAGGGAGGGTGGAGGAGGATGCTGCAACGGCAGCGTGTTTCAAGTGATTGTTTGAGTTGAAAGACGTTAAAAACACAATACTTGCTGAAATTAGGCTTTCATGTTTTGACACCCTTCAATAGATTTCTTTTATGAACTTCTATCATCCCACGCTCACTTATATACCCTAATTGCATATGCCACAAAAAATTGTACTATCTGATTTAGACTCTGTAGCTGCAGCTCCACCTACAACAGTGGTACCTAGTAGTGTTTAGATATTTCCTGCTAATTTCTCCCCGTTCATCATTATTAAGACACCTTTACTCCCCTTCATTACTCCACTTGCAAACTTGTAATTAAAACCATTACAATCTAAAGTGCCCAATGAAATCATATTCTTCATTAAATCTGGTATATGCCTAACATCACACAACATTCTAACAACACCATCAAACATTTTAGTTTTGATATTCCTTATTCCAATAACTTTGCATAATGCATCATTACCCATCAAAACAGAACCAGAATTTTAGTAACATGTAGGTGTGAAACCAATCTTTATTGGGTGTCATGTGAAAGGAGCATACCAAATCCAGGATCCAAGAATCTATGAGACAATCTAAACTCGATGAAATCGAAAGCATATCCCCTTCATTGCTATCTGAGTCTCCTTCTTCCACTACATTCGTAGATTTTGATGGACCCTCTTTATTCTCTACATTCCTTTTCTTTTTCTCTAGACATCTTGTTATATGTACCCTTTTTTTCCTACACTTAAAAAAACGTATGTCCTTCCTCTTCTTGGACCGAGATTTATTGTTACTCAGTTCGCTCCAGAACTTGCTTCTCCCACATTCCTAATTACCCCTCACCACAACCCCTTCACCTTGTAAATTCTCATCACTTGCTTTCTTTCTCTGATGAAAACCTAAAAGAGCACATGTGAACTTCTCTAATTCGAGAGTTTCTTTTCCCCACATTAGAGTTTTAACCAAATTTTTGTACGTAGGAGAAGCAAGTAGGGAATTCAGTAACATCAATAACTTTTCTTCGTCATCGAACTTCACATCAACTCGCTTCAATCACTGATGATCTAATTGAATATGTTGATGTGTTGGTTCAAATCTAAACCCTCTCACATCTTAAGACCATACAATTTCTACTTAAGATAAAGCTTGTTTGTCAACAACTTGGACATAGACTGACTTTCTAGTTTCAACCAAACTGCCGCTAGTGATTCCTCATCCATGACGTGATACATCACGTCATTAGCCAGACAAAGCCTGATAGTTCCGACAACCTTTGCTTCTAGTTCCTTCTAACTAATGTCATCCATGTCTTCCGGCTGCCTTTCGTATAATGCCTTTACCATACCCTGCTGCACTAACAGATCCTTGACCCTCCTCTGCCATAATTCGAAATTTCCAGATCCGTCGAACTTGACAATATCAAACTTCGCAGAGGAAATCCCAATCATCGTAACATATGGCTCTTATACCAATTGTTGTGCAAATGAATGCGGAACGGTTTGTGCAACAATTACGATGAATAATACGGAAACACACACAGAGAAGGAAGGCAAGAAAACAACATACACATGATTTAACGTGGTTCAATAGAATTCCTACATCCACGACAGCAAGTGGCAGCTGAAATTCACTACTATCATAAAAAATATGGTTAGATCATTGTATTTAAACTAACCCTAGACATAGAGAGGTGTTAGACAATTTATCAAATACCCTTGTACCATTCCGCGGAGGATTTGCCATCACATCCCCAACCTATTGATCTTCCAAGTTTAAATTTCAAAAATGATGTCAAACAAAATCGTCGACAGTTTCATCAAACTATCGATGGTTTTTTCTTCATTAGAAGAAACCGTCGATGTACCTACATCAAACCGTTGATGGTTTTTTCTGGAAGAAACCGTCGACGTAACCGCGGAGGATTTGCCCTCGTATCCCCAACCTATTGATCTTCCTAATTTAAATTTCAAAAATGATATCAAACAAAATCGTCGATGGTTTCATCAAACCATCGATAGTTTTTTTTTTTCACTGGAAGAAATAGTCGATGTACCTACATCAAACCATCGATGGTTCTCTTTCTAATTTGCTTTTGGAAGAAACGGTCGATGTACCTATGAAATCCGTCGACAATTTTCCTTTAGACCAGTTTCCTTGTTTTCTTCAGCCTGCTTCGTCTACACAT
The DNA here is from genome assembly GCF_029873635.1 of Malania oleifera. Taxonomy (NCBI): domain Eukaryota; kingdom Viridiplantae; phylum Streptophyta; class Magnoliopsida; order Santalales; family Ximeniaceae; genus Malania; species Malania oleifera. The sequence goes on from NC_080425.1 coordinate 79,238,076, forward strand.
GTGTTCCATTCGATATTAACCACATACTACAACAATTATTTTCTTTCTTTCTTTCCTTGATAACCAAACATAAAAATAAAATAAAATCTTTCCTATTTTCCTTTCTTTTTTCCAATATTTTTAAGCTCCTATTGTTATGTGAGGGGTACAATGGGATGGTTAAAAAAAATAAAATTACAAATGGTAGTGTTATAGAAAGCCGAAAATTATTATAAAAAAAAAAAAATTAAGGCATCAAGGCATAGTGATTACCTTCCTTCATTACATTTATAATCCTTAATCCTAACTATTGCTATATGGTTTAAAAGAAACAGTATAATCAAGAATTATAAGTCTTAATAAAATGGTTGGATTTGGTGAGAATATTAAATGTTTTGTAAACAAATAGGAAAAATGAGTAAATATATTCCTTTTATTTGCAGTAGTGAGCAAAGGAATTCAAACTTTAAATTTCATATCCCAAAGCACAATGACAATGTTCAGTTCTGTCTGAAATTCAGACCCTATGCTCTTATACATAGGGTTAGAATTCTATTTATTTCAACTAACATTGTTTGAAAATTAAATTAATTGGATTGAATTGAATTAATTCTATCTAAGTACTTATATTAATTGTTTCCTTGTTGGGCTGTGCCGGTTAAGATTGGAAGTCCATCATGTGGATTGACTCAATTCAGCGAGCAAATTCAAGAGCAACTCCTTATATGCTTGGAGTTGATGCATGATATCATTATTACCGAATCTTTATTACATCCTCTTTTCTGCAGGGTTGGGATCCAACTCCCCACAGTGGAAGTAAGATTCAAGGAACTAGCTGTTGGAGCAGATTGTTATGTGGGTAGCCGAGCTCTTCCCACACTTGTAAACGCCACCCGCAACGCATTAGAGTCACTCGTTGGCTTGCTCGGATTAAGATTTGCTAAGAGATCAAAGCTGACCATCCTCAACAATATATCCGGCATTATAAAACCATCAAGGTACAGTAACCACTTTGGCATGAGTTTGGACCAATTTCACGGGAACATCTGTTGACAATGTGGTAAAAAGGAAAAACATCTATTTCTTTCTTTTCCCTCTATTTGTCGGGGTGAGAATGTGAAGAAAAATAAATGATGAATTTAGTGACCATTGTGATCAAGCCCTGTTCCCATTTTGTCACAGGTTGACACTGCTGCTGGGTCCTCCCTCGTCTGGGAAGACAACCCTTTTGCTAGCATTGGCTGGAAAGTTGGACCCAAGTTTAAAGGTTAGTTCATGGCTCTACAATTCTGTAGACCTCAATCCAAGCAGCTAAAGTCATCAGCCTATGTGCTTCTTGGTTTGTTTGGTGTTTTTCTTTTCTTTTTGTTTTGGGCGTCTTTGGGTGTTTCCCTGTTCCATTGGTTCTATGGTGATTTTGTGTTTCCTTGGCGCCATGAACTTTTTACCTTTAGGCTGATTAAAACAAAAACAGAAACATGAAAAGCCAGGCTTTCATTCTTCCTTGGTCTTCATTCTTCAATTTGACCCAACAAATTATATGGGTGCATCAGGTGAGTGGAGAAGTGAGTTACAATGGGTATGAGCTAGGTGAATTTGTGCCAAGGAAGACATCGGCATACATAAGCCAGAATGATGTTCATACAGGAGTGCTAACTGTTAGGGAAACTCTGGATTTTTCAGCAAGGTTTCAAGGGGTGGGCTCTAGACTTGGTAATTGGATAACTCAACTTGTAATTGCCTCTCTTGAATTTCCATTCCATATATTGATTCTGACATTCAAATTGGTTAATGTTTCAGAACTATTAACTGAGCTTGTGAAGAGGGAGATGGAGGCTGGGATAGTCCCAGATGCAGAAGTGGGCCTTTTTATGAAGGTAAAACCAAAGAAAACTTCCCCAAGCTAAGAGACAGGGTCAATGAAACTTCACAAGCAGCTGGCAAACCGTGTCAAACATAATTGTTTTATGATGTCATTGTGTGTTTGATATGTTTTAATTATGGCATTTCTTCTGTCCAGGCGACTGCAATGGAAGGAGCTAAGAACAGTCTGATGACTGATTATGTTTTGAGAGTAAGTAGGACATTTTTCACAGCCACACATTGATTTATGATTATTTATTTACTTGTCACATTACTCTCATCATCAACCAGTTAACTAAATATTTTTAAATAATGGATGAAAACAGATATTGGGACTTGATAAATGTAAGGACACAATTGTTGGAGACCAGATGATGCGAGGCATTTCTGGTGGTGAGAAAAGGCGACTGACAATAGGTTTAGTTCTCTTAACATCTTTCTATGTCACTTAAGAGACTAGTAGGAAATTTTGAGGAGAATTCAATGACTAGAGTCCTAAAAAATAGAAATATTAGAGTTGGGGTTATATAATAAATTGATATGGTGGCTGCAGGAGAGATGATAGTTGGACCCTCAAAAACCCTATTCATGGATGAGATATCAGCGGGTCTAGATAGCTCGACAACTTTTCAGATAGTGAAGTGCCTACAGCAGACTGCTCATCTTACCAAAGCTACCATCTTCGTATCCCTGCTCCAACCTGATCCTGAGACATTCAATCTCTTTGACGACATTATCCTCCTATCAGAAGGTCAAGTTGTCTACCAGGGGCCACGGAAGCACATACTAGATTTCTTTGAAAGGTGTGGATTCAAATGCCCTGAGAGAAAGGGCATTGCCGACTTCTTACAAGAGGTAAACCTAAACATCAAGCACAAATAAATACATATTTAAGCATTCAAACATGTCATCACAACGAAGAGTGGAATGTACATAAGAAATAGGTCTATAATTTGGTCTTTAGCATAAATTCATGTTCTTTTTTTCTTTTTTTTTCATAAAAGAGGGCGGCAACTCCTTTCTTTATTAGAAAACCTCTCACCTATAGCAGAAGAATACCGTGGTTCCAATAAAACAAGCTACAAGTAGATAAAAACGAAACGTAACGAAAACGAAACAAATAAAAACAAAACGTAACGAAAACGAAACAAAGTAAAAACAACACATTAAACTCTTAAATTAGGAAGACCAATTTTGTCAAGTCATATCATGCCTCTAACTAGATTGGATAAAGAAGCAAACTCTAGATATCTCATAGTGGTGTCTTCCTCTCCCTGATGTATAGGCCTGGCAAAACGGGTCATGACCCGTCGGGTTATTCGGACCCGCCCGTTTAAAACGGGTTTGGGTTTAAAGAAATTAACTCGTTTAATAATTGGGCGGGTCACGGGTTGACCCGTTTATAAACGGGTTCAACCGGGTTCGGGCAGGTCACCCGCCGGGTGACTTGTTAATTTGGATCCTTTATATATATTCAGTTCAGTCTTCACTCTTCACTCTTCAGAAGACTCTCGGTCAGAAGACTCTCGGGCCTCGGCGATTCCAGTCTCGACTCTCCACCCACACAGCCACATAAAAAAAAAAACCCTAAGTCCCTAACCCGCGCTGCCAGCCGCGGCTCTCCTCTCAAGCTCTCAGCTCTCACCCTCTCTATCCTCTCCTCTCCTCTGGACCTCTGGAGCATTGCTACACTGCAGCCCACGGCTCTCACTCTCTCAATCCTCTCCTCTTCTGATCTCCTCTTAGCTCTCACCCTCTTAATCCTCTCCTCTCCTCTGGATCTCTAGTGCGCTGCTACGCTGCGGCCCATGGTTCTCCTGACAGCTCTCACTCTCTCAGTCCTCTCCTCTTCGACTCTCCTCTCAGATCTCACTCTCTCAGTCCTCTCCTCTCCAACTCTCCTTTGGTGCGCTACTACGTGCTGCGATTTCGATGCTGCGAACGATCCACTCATGGTCCCGGATCAAGCCACACCTCCAGCCTCCACAGTCAACACCTCCAGGCTCCAGCCTCCATAGTCCACACGGACCACACCTCCAACTTCCACAGTCCTGTTACTCCTGTATTAATAAATATAATGCAATATTTTTTTTAAAAAAAAAGTCATTTTATATGGAATTTTTTGAAAAATTTTAAAATAAATAAATATATTTTTTAAACAGGTGACCCGTTACCCGTCCGTTTATTAAACAGGCGGACTAGGGTTGACATGTGTGTGACCCGTTTAACATCAACCCGTTTATGACCCGGCCCGTTGGTGACCCGCCCAAACCTGGCCCGCTCGCCCGTTTTGCCTCCCCTACTGATGTACCAAGAAGTCCACAACTTTATTTCCCTCTCTGAATTGGTGAGCAATGGTGAAATTAATCATGGAAAGAGTCTCAAGAAGCTCTTCCCAAAAATCCCACAAATACAATACCATGCATCTCCTAGAACGAACCCAATCGACCACTACATTAGAGTCACATTCAATTTCCACATTTATATAACTCATCTCTTTGCACATCCGCACTCCCTCTGTCAGGGCCCTAAGTTCGGCTTTATTATTAGTGTCACAGCCAAAGAAGGAAGAATAAGCACCTAGGAAAGCCCCACTGCAATCTCGAATCACACCACCTCCACATGTCCCTGGGTTTCCACGGCATCTACCATCTACATTCAATTTTTCACACCCAACCTGAGGGTTCCCCCACCTAACAGCACAAGGAGTCCGTGCCTTTGGAGTGATAATTGGAATCTCAAAAGCACTTAGTACTTTTCTATCCTAAGTGGAAAGGGATCCACTTGATTTCATATTCTCCGAAATCCTCCTAAGCCATACCTTGATTGCCAACCAAACTCTTTCAGCCAATTCCTTAGTACCTTCCATTCAGACTCTACATCGACGCACCCAAAGTCTCCAAGTTATTAAACTTGGCAAGATGCCAATGATTACACCCCTCTGAGACGATCTCTTAGCATAAGTAAACCATTGTTGTACACAACAATTCCAAGAAACTGTAGTCGTACAAGGAACCCCCAAGGCTATAATGGCAAAATCCCCAACCTTCACAGCAATTTAGCTTTAGCAAAGCACATGATTCAAGGTTTCTATTTGCCCCAGCTCGCAACAGTTACACCGAGAAGCAAGATCAATTCCAAAGGATTGAACTTTCTCATCCAACGGAAAGCTGTCAAAACGAGCTTTCCAAGCACATATGTTGACCTTCTTTGGTAAGAGATTGTGCCACAACCAATCCATATCCCTTACATGTGGCCCTTTGATTCTAATTAAATCCTATGCACTTGACGACGTGAAGCTTCCTTTATCTTTGAGTTTCCAAATTAGAAAATCCTCACCTGGTCTCCCACAAGCAATATTCTAAATAACTTCTTCGGCTTTGTCATTACTAGCCAGCTCCACTAAGTGTTGCCTATCCCAGGCACCATCCACCCACACATCTTTAATATTAAGCAGTAGGTTTTGAATATTGTTAAATTGAAAACAAAGCGGGCCACTAGCCAACCAATTATCAAACCAAAACGAACCCTTGCCATTCTTTACCTTCAGCTGCACATTCTCCATCACTTGAGGTAAAACCCACATGACTGATTTCCAAAACTGAGAACTCGAGTCTTTAGAAACCACCATGGAGATATGTCCATGTTTCACATATTAACACGGAAGAATTTTGTCCAAAGATTGTCTAAAGTCATGAGCCTCCATGCAAATTTCATATGTAGAGATTTTTGAACTTCACCAAAATCACAACACCTAATCGACCCTCACTACCGGGCTTGCACAGTTTAGACCACGGGCACATCTCACCCCAAAAGAAAGTTGAGAGGATAGAATTCATCTTCTTGTGGACTGCCTTCGGAATGTCTAATACCGCCAACAAATGAGTCGCCACACATGTGAGGACATGCTTTAAAAGAATTAGAAGACCACCTTGCGAGAGCAGCTTTAGCTTCCACCCCACCACCTTACTTTTTATTTTTTGAACCAATGGCTCCAAGGATATAATCATAAAATGCCCAGAAACAAGCAGGACACCTAAGTAAGTAATCGGGAAAACACCCTCCACAAATCTCGTTAATCTTATCAGACTCCGCCTCTGCCACAATGGAATTTTCTTTGAAAAGAAGATAGCTGATTTTTCTCTGCTAATCATTTGCCCAAGCCACTTCTCATAGATACCCAAAACACTAATAAGATGCCGCATGAATCGTTTCTCTCCATTAAGAAAAATCAAAATGTCATCTGCATAGAGTAAATGTGAAATCAAAACATAAATTCATGTTCTCTTTGTGCAATGGTCGCAGGTTACATCAAAGAAGGATCAAGAGCAGTACTGGGCTGATAGGAGAAAGCCCTACCATTATGTAGCAGTTGGTGAATTTGCAACCATGTTTAAGGATTTCCATGTAGGACTAAAGCTTGCGGATGATCTCTCTATTGCCTATGACAAGAGACAAAATCATGAATCAGCTCTTGTTTTCACAAAAAGCTCGGTTCCAAAAATGGATCTTTTGAAAGCCTCTTTTGATAAAGAGTGGCTCATGATCAGGAGAAATGCTTTTGTTCATGTCTTCAAGACCATTCAGATTACAATTGTTGCAATATTGTTATCTACAATGTTCTTGAGGACAACACTTGACATCAAATATGATGATGGGCTACTATATATTGGTGCAATAATATTTTCTATTATAATCAACACGTTCAATGGTTTCGCTGAGCTGCCAGCAACCATGATGAGGCTACCCGTGTTCTACAAGCAAAGGGATCTTTTATTCTATCCAGCATGGGTTTTCACTCTCCCAAATATTTTGCTTAGGATCCCTTTGTCACTTTTAGAATCCAGAGTGTGGATGACAGTTACATACTTCACTATTGGATATACACCAGAAGCTAACAGGTAACCTAATTATGCCAAAAACTGAATATAACATATGACGTGAAGTAATAATGAGCTTCATGGCAGAAGGCAATCTACTTCTTTCTTACTGGGTTCCTCAGTGAAGCTAAGAAAAACAATAAGTAGTCCAACTTTTAGTCCTCTCTCTTACAGGTTTTTCAAGCAGCTGCTGTTAGTATTTTTAATCCAACAAACTGCCTGCGGGATATTAAGGCTGATTACTGGAGTATGCAGGACCATGATCATTGCTCACACTGGTGGAGGACTTTATTTGCTACTTCTGTTTCTTCTTGGAGGACTGTTCATCTCAAAAGGTTAGTTACTCATTAATTTTGTGATCTTAACTGTAATTTTGGAAACCTAAGACTGAATAGGCAATATGAAACAAATTTAATGAAATAAAATGTTTATTTTCAACTTATCTTTGCAGCCAGAGTGATATTTGTCAGTCTCCAATGCCAATCTACAAACAAGACATGGGTTTTTTTTTTTTTTTTGTTCCAGTTACTGCAAGAAAAATTATTTACCAGTTTAATGACGAACAAGATTTACCTTTTTGATGTAATAGGTGAGCTTCCTGTATGGTTGAAATGGGGCAACTGGGTGTCACCTATGGCTTATGGTTTCAAGGCTATGACAGTCAATGAGATGCTTTCTCCGAGATGGATGAACAAAATGGTATGATATTTTTCATTTCTATTGCTTTTCAGACGACAACAATTTTCCATAATATTAGTGGAGACAGTGAATCACAGGGTACACATTTAAGCTCAACTTGTGGTGTGTGTGTGTGTGTAATGCTGGCATGCACATACATAGAGAGATAATCAAGGTAGCAAATTGTTAGAAAGATTGATTAATTGCAGGCATCAGACAATATGACGCGATTGGGAGTGGCAGTACTAGAGAGCTTCAGTGTCTCTCCCAACAGTATCTGGTATTGGATTGGGGTCATGGCCCTTTTTGGGTTTATTATCCTCTTCAACTTCCTGTTCATCTTATCACTCATGTACTTAAATCGTAAGTGTAATAGATCTTTCATGTGCAATAAACCAACATTTGAAAGTTATAATTGTCTTATTTACTAAACTTTTTGTCAAGACCCCTGATTTTCTCATTTTAATCCTTTCTTCCTTGGCAATAGCCCTTGGAAAGCCACAAGCTATAATATCCGACAAAACTACAAATGAGGAAGCATTCGACCAAGAAGGAAAGGTAAAACAACAAGTACATGTAACAAGAAGGCTGGAGGGACAAACATTAACTCATGGAAATAATACAGGTAAGAAGCTCAGCAACATACTTGGTGAGAAATTCATTGAGCTTAAATTGCAGAAACCTAGATTTTTCAGTCACAGTTTTTGAGATGGACTGGGAACTTTCAGGAGTAGCAATGGAAAAAAAGAGAGAGCAGCCCAATGGCAAAAGGTCTAGCAGTGATTCAACAGATGACGTTACTCTGAAGAGAGGAATGGTTCTTCCTTTTACGCCTCTATCCATGTCATTCAACAACATCAATTACTACGTGGACATGCCCTTGGTGGGAATGTTTTTCTCTCTCATTTTTCTGTTTTCAAGCTCCATATTCGTAACTATAGCCTAACAACTCTTTTCTTTTTTTTTTTTAATCACCTTTTTATAATATTGCATAGTCTATAACAAACTTTAGTTACTTAACTTACCATGCTAGTATTTAACAGGAGATGAAGAAACAAGCGACTGAGAAAGAAGACAGATTACAACTGCTAAAAGAAGTGACCGGGGCATTCAGGCCTAGGGTCCTGACTGCATTAATGGGAGTTAGTGGAGCAGGAAAGACAACATTAATGGATGTTCTAGCAGGAAGAAAAACAGGTGGTTATTTCGATGGGGATATTAGAATCTGCGGATTCCCAAAAAAACAAGAAACATTCGCAAGAATTTCTGGTTATTGTGAACAAAATGATATTCACTCTCCCCAGGTAACAGTATATGAATCATTACTCTACTCTGCTTTTTTGCGGCTCCCTAAAGAAGTCAGTGATGAAGAAAAGATGGTTAGAATCCTCATCTCAAAACTTGTTCTTGAAGTATTATGCTGCAAGAATATGAGCACAAAATTTTAATATGCATTTTATATTTTCAGATTTTTGTTGATGAAGTCATGGAGTTAATCGAGCTGAATGTTCTCAAAAATGCTATAGTTGGGATTCCAGGGATTACAGGTTTGTCAGCAGAACAGAGGAAGAGGTTGACTATAGCAGTGGAGCTTGTTGCAAATCCCTCAATCATATTTATGGACGAACCGACTTCAGGTCTTGATGCGAGGGCAGCAGCCATTGTCATGAGGACCGTGAGAAACACAGTGGATACTGGAAGAACCGTAGTCTGCACAATTCACCAGCCCAGTATTGACATATTTGAAAGCTTTGATGAGGTAATATTCTCTCTCTCTCTCTCTCTCTCTCTCTCTCTCTCTCTCTCTCTCTGACAGGTGATTTTCCACCAGCTTCTACTTTTGAAGAGAGGGGGACAAATCATCTACTCAGGACCATTGGGTCAAAATTCCCACAAGATTATCAAATACTTTGAGGTAATGTATTTTCCTGGCCAGAAACATGTTTTGTTCCTGACAGCCATGTGAAAGAAGATGAATGAACAAGTTGTGGACTTATTACACATTTGCTTGATTACTATAGGCAATTCCTGGAGTCCCAACAATTAGAGAAAAGTACAACCCGGCTGCATGGATGCTTGAAGCCAGCTCCGTTGCAGTAGAAGTCCGTATTGGAATTGATTTGGCTGAACATTACAAAGCATCTGCCTTATTCCAGTAAGTGTAAAATATCACACTAGTTAGAGCTTCTAGGTTGGTGTCATGCAATATATGGGTGTTCAAAAGCCTAACGTGCATGGTCATGATTTAGGCAAAACAAGGATCTGGTAAAGGAGTTGAGTACACCAACACAAGGAACAAAAGAGCTTTATTTTCCCACACAGTACTCTCGGTCAACTTGGGGACAATTCAAATCCTGCTTTTGGAAACAGTGGTTGACTTATTGGAGAAGTCCCAACTATAACCTTGTGCGATACACTTTCACCTTATTTGCAGCTTTTATGCTTGGCACTATATTTTGGCAGGTGGGCAGTAAAAGGTCGATCCAATTCCTACTCCAATCCAATAGTTCTCCTGTCTTTATTTTTCTTTTTCTTTTTTTTGATTTTGGGTGATTCCCTTGCTGATACAAGATTCAGTATATTAACCATTTGCAACTGTTGTTGGTCTAGGGAAAACGCAACTGATCTAACTATGATCATAGGGGCAATGTATGCTTCTGTGTTGTTTATTGGAATCGACAATTGCTCAACTGTCCAGCCCGTAGTCGCCATTGAACAAACAGTATTGTATAGAGAAAGAGCTGCTGGGATGTACTCTGCATTTCCATATGCTATGGCACAAGTGAGGGAAAGGGGGTTAAGCACATATTTCAATGAATGAAAATGATAGAAAATTGAAGTTTCACTAATGGACTTATTGGTTACTTGTCATGCAGGTTATCTGTGAAATACCATACATCTTTATTCAAGCCGTGTATTATTCACTCATAGTGTACGCATTGCTGAGCTTTCAATGGACACTAGCAAAGTTCTCTTGGTTCTTCTTCATCTCGTTCTTCTCCTTCCTCTACTTCACATACTACGGGATGATGATGGTTTCAATCACACCAAACCATGAATTAGCTTCTATCCTCGCATCAGCCTTCTATGCTCTCTTCACCCTATTCTCTGGCTTTTTTATCCCCAAACCAGTGAGTTCACTTCTATCATATGGCATCCTTTTTTTTTCCCCAGATAAGCATAATTTGATTCAATACCCAAATTATTTTTGACATTTCAGAGAATTCCCAAGTGGTGGATATGGTATTACTGGATTTGTCCTGTGGCATGGACTGTTTATGGGCTCATTGTGTCACAATATGGTGACCTAGAGGACACCATCAAAGTGCCTGGGGTTGAACCTGATCCGAGCATCAAATGGTACGTGGAGAACCATTTTGGGTATAACCTGAATTTCTTGGGACCTGTTGCTGGAGTTTTGATGGGCTTCACTGTGGTTTTTGCTCTCGTATATGCATTATGCATTATGAAATTAAACTACCAACAGAGGTAGCTAAATAAAAAATAAAAAATAAATGTTGTTGTATCATGTTGCTTATAAAAAGATTGTTTTAGGCATGTATTATAGCCCTGCAAGTTCTAATCATATATGCATCCCATGTCACATGTGTCTTACATAAGGCTGCAATCAAATCTAGTCGGTCCAAATTTTAGCATTTTCAAACTTCACTCATTTATTGAATTGAGCTTGAGTTGTGCTCATTAACTAAACTAGTCAAGCTCAATCTTTTCCGTATTTAGCTCATTTGTTAATCAATTTAAAACGAGCCTAATTGAGTCAAGACTATTTTTGTTAACTATATATATATTAATTAAGAACTTTAAAACTAAATCTAAAATTTCTTCTTCATATAAAAAAAAAAACAAATTTATGTCATTTAAAACATAAAATTAATATTGATTAATTTGCGTTTTACTATCTTATCATTTTATGTTATTAAAACTTAAAACTATGTGGTTAGTGATGACTAATGTCGAAACGTCCCAGAGAATGGTCCAGAATGGCTAATAAAAATAATATTAAAATTTTGATAGAGTCACGATTAATCTGTTATTTACCTAAGTGTGATTAGTTCACCTAATTAGTACTTTTTGATTGATCTATAAACTAATCCTAAGGCCAAGAAACCAATAGTCTCAGTTTACATTTATCAGAGTTGGGATTGGGAGTTCAGATTATCATATTTATAAAAATGCTCCAATTCTATTATATCAAAAGTAGCCTACAACAAGGTGTATATATATATACAACAATTCAATAACTGAACTACCAACTCAAGAACTAAAATTAACAACTAACAAAACTACCAACTGAACTACCAATTGAATTACTAAATTAACAATTAATTGAACTAACAACACAAGAATTAAATTATGATTGCAAGTTGCTACTGCTGCCAACTAAGACTTGTTGCTACTACGAACTGCTGCTGCTGCGTGAGATGAGATGAGCTATTGTATTATAACTCATATACGACCCCTCAAGTTGTATAGTGGATGTTAACCACGCCCAACTTGCCAGGTAAATAATGGAAAGCATTCGAACCCAAAGCTTTGGTAAAAAATTCTGCCAATTGATGACGTTAGGGCACATAAAGCAATTGAAGAAAACCAGACTGAATATGATCCCGAACCAAATGGTAGTCTATTTCAATATGTTTTGTTCGTCGTGAAAGATTGGATTGTAGGAAATGTGCATAGCAGCTTGATTATCACAGTATAAGGCTACAGATTGCAGATGGGAAACATGGAGATCCTTAAGTAAAGATGCTAGTCAAACCAGCTCACATGTAGTAGAAGCCATAGCCTTATATTCAGCTTCAGTAGAGGATCTAGATACTATTGTTTGCCTTTTAGAATGCTAGGAAATGAGAGATGAACCAAGAAAGACACAAAAACCAGTAAGAGACCTTCAAGTTGTAGAGCAGCTAGCCTAATCTGAGTCACTGAAAGAACTAGGTTGAAAACTTGAGCTACTTGAGAAGAACAAGCCTTGACCAAGACTAGATTTGAGATAACGTAATACACATTCAGCAGCTTATAAATGAGGAGTACATGGATTGGCCATAAACTGGTTTAGAACTTGAACGTTATAAGTCAAGTCAAGCCGAGTGCTAATAAGATACAACAAGCGACCAACCAGCCTTCTATAAGATAATGGATCAGCAAGCAATTCACCATCTTCAATGGTAAGTTTGATATTTTGTACCATGGAAAAAGCAACTAGTTTACAACCTAAAAAACTTGAATCTTGGAGAATGTCTAAGGCATATTTCCTCTAACAAAGAGAAATGCCCTTTAAAGAGCGAGCTACCCCCAAACCCAAGAAATAACACAAGGAACCAAGATCCATAATCTTATACTTCTCATCAAGAAATGATTTAATAGCAGTAATGCAAGACATAGTAGAACTAGCAAATATAATGTCATCAACATAGACGAGAAGAGCTGTAAAATCAGCACCATCAATAAGAGTAAACAAGCAAAAATTAGCCTTCGATTGAGTGAATCCATAGGAGAAAAGTGTTGAAGTAAGCTTGGAAAACCATTGACGTGAAGCTTACTTTAAACCATACAAGCTTTTAGTCAATCTACAAACCATATTCGCCCCCTGAGCTGCAAATCCGGGAGGAAGCTTCATATACACTTCCTCAGACAAATCACCATGAAAAAAAGCATTATTCACATCAAGCTAGTGAGCAAAGAGATTCTGGGAGGCAGCAACAGTAAGTAAACACCGAACACTAACGAGCTTAGCAACCGATGAAAAAGTTTCTATGTAATATAGGCCTTCACGTTGAGTACATCCTTTGGCTACCAAACGAGCTTTATAACGTTCAATTGATCCATCTGAATGATATTTAATCTGATATACCCATTTACAACCAATAGGTTGATGCATGGGAGGCAAAGTAGTGATAGTTCATGTATTATTTTCTTTAAGAGCCTTAATCTTAGTAGCCATAGCATCTCTCCAATGAGAAAACTTAACAGCTTCATGATAGAACTTTGGTTCCTTAGTGGAAGATATTAAGAACAAAAGAGTGATAGCTAGGAGATAGTGAAGAATATGAAAGAACTGAACTAAGATCATAGGGCATACCTGAAGAAGGCCGAGAGCAATGAAGAACAGACTTGCCTGGTTGTGAAACATTGGCCAGATTATAATGATAATCGTGTAAATATGAAGGAGGATGACAAATACGAGTAGAATGATCGGGAGGAACAAAAATTGAAATATCAGAATCATTAGAAGTGAAATTAGATGGAGAAGCTTGAGTTTGTGAAGAAGAAACCAAAGTGTTTGATGGAAAAGGAAAAGAAATATCATCAGAAGGTCGTGGAAGAACTAAATAAGAAGAAAGAAAATCAGAAGTAGAGGTGAGAAAATTGGATGGAAGAGATGAAAAAGGAAAGTGTGTTTCATGAAAAATAACATCTCATGAAATAAAAATTTCATGAGAGGAAAGATCAAACAATCGGTAACCTTTGACAGCAAAAGGATAATCGAGAAATACACACTTCCAAGCTCGAGAATCAAACTTGTTACGGAGGGAAGATAAAGTTGATGCAAAACACAAACAGCCAAATACCTACAAATGTTTGTAAGAAGGAACCTTAGAAAATAGAACTTCAAAGGGGATTTATTAGACAAAAGAGGAGTAGGCATTCAGTTTATAAGATAGGCTGCAGTGAGGATACAATCTGCCCAAAAGGGTAAAGGAAGGTGAGCTTCAAATCGAAGAGCACGGGCAACATTAAGAAGATGTTGGTGCTTTCGTTCCACAACTGAATTTGGATGAGGTGTAGCAACACAAGTGTGTTGGTGGATGATTCCTTTTGAAGCAAGAAAATCAGGCATAAGAAATTCCTGTCCATTATCAATTCGAAGAATTTTGATAGAGTTATGAAACTAATGTTCAACAAGAATAAAAAAATTCCAAAGGAGCATATGTGTCTCACTTTTATTCTTCATTAAAAAAATCCATATACATAGAGAGAAATCATCTACAATATTAAGAAAATAACGAAAACCTTATAAGGAAGCCACAGAAAAAGGCCCCCAAATATCAACATGAACAATTTGAAAACTAAATGTACTGAAGTGCTTGAAGGAAAAGGCAAGCGATGTTTTAGCCATTGGACAAACTATTAGTTTTGGTGTAATCCCAAGAGGGGGGGTGAATTGGATATTTAAAAATTCCTTCCTAGGTCAATCAGTTTAACAGTAGTATTGCACAACCTAAGGTCAGTTTATGCGATCAATAAATAAACATACACGTGCAGTAATAGAAAAGTGCGGAAAGGTAAATAGTACACACGATATATTAATGAGATTCAGGCAAATTGCCTATGTCCTCGCCTTGGCTACACTAGCACAAGAATTCACTAAAGCTCACTTAAAGGGTAGAGAGGCACCGGTTACAATCAGGTCAATTCACGAAGCTGACCTCAACCAACACACCTTATGAGGATGGCGCACCTAACTTTCCTAACCAGGTCTAAACCAATCCAAAACTATTTAACAAGGCTAGTCTCCCTCTTCACGCCCGCACCTGGAATACAACCAATGTGTATAAAATGTGCACACGGAAATTCACTTCTAGACAAGCATATATGTGCATCAATACAGCTCAATCAATATTACAAGTACGAATAATATGTAAATATGTTCAGTGCTCTAATATGTGCTAAACACTCAATTAAGTACAGATTTTCAGTTCAGATCTAGAGTGTATATCCAAGCAAAATTTGAAACACAATATGTAAATAACACAAAATCATATCAGGGTTTCAAATATGCTAAGCAAATTGAATCAAGCAAACTCAATAAGATATTTCAATATACAAAGCACAATAGAGTTGTTTCAAACACTAACTTTTTGAAAAGGATTTTTGCACACCAAAATGTAGGTTTAGGTATCTTGCAATGACAATGCAAGAACCACAACTCTCAAAGTCTTCCCACACAAGATTTATCAAATGAAATCGGTGGAAAAACTTTAATGTTAAACTCTTAAATAAAATCAGTCAAACAATAACACAAATAAGAGTTCTAACTAGTAAGATTAAGCACACTAAAGTTAGAAATACTCACAACACTTGAAAGATCAAGAAATATGGAGTGTATGATTGTTTTTGGAGTAGTATAGGGTAAACTAGGGTTTTGGAAATTGAGAGAATTTTTGCCTTAATCAAAGTCACTACAAAAAATCAAGGTATTAGTGACAGATAAAATCTGTGACTAATAGTCATAAATTCGTCACTAATAGTATTAGTGACGAATTTATGAGTAGTAGTGACGGTTTTCAAATAGTTGCTATATGTACCGTTACTACTAACTTTTAGTGACGAATATAGTTTTCGTCACTAATAATACCGTCACTATATAGTATATAATGGTTCAACTCAAAATCATCACTAATAGTAGAGGTATTAGTGACGAACTATGAATTTGTCACTACTAGTAAGGTATTAGTGACGACTTAGATATTCGTCACTACTTGGTATTATTGACGAATTAGAAATTCGTGACTACTAGTATGGTATTAGTGACGAATTAGAAATTCATCACTACTAGCGTGGTATTATTGGCGCATCAGAAATTCGTCACTAATAGGAGCGGTATTAGTGACAAATTGCAAATTCGTCACTAATAGTAGGGTATTAGTGACAAATTTGAATCCTTCACTAATAATTAGAAAAATTACTTTTATACTAATTTTATTTAATCATGAATTCTTATATAAAAATCTATAATTACATTTTTGAATATATAAACTAAAACCATAATTACTACGAAATTCGTAAATCATTCAAAATTTCGAATTTAAATACAAATTCAATTAAAATGAAGAAATAACATATGTTCAGATAACAAAAATTATTTAAAAATATTCAACATTGAAATACAAATACTAATACAAATTCAAATTAAAATACAAAAACTCTATTTGTCCAAATAACAATAAAAATTATAAAGAAATAGTCAAAAGTTGCATCTGACAACTGTAGTGCATGCATGCATGACATCACACTGATATTATGACAGTCGCGAATACTACAAATTAAAAGTCATTAAAAGAAATTTAGTATACCAAATCAAGGAGAGCTGACACTAAGTATAATCAGGAAAAATAATTATATGATATAACAAATTGACAAAGATTTCATAATCATGCATATTACATAATTTGTAAAATAGTAATATCAACAATGAAAAATGTAACGTTGTGTTCGAGAGCATAGATTTCGAACATTTGAATGGATTTGAACAAATTTTAATACAATTTAATATTACATTTTATTTAAATTCAATGTAAATTCAAGTCCAAAGTGTCTCGAAACACGAGGAGCATAAAATTATATTGAAATTTAATAAAGTCTATTTAAATATAAACTTAAGATGTAAAATGCATGCTCTGGAACGCAGCATGAGATTAGTTTATGGGGGATTTGCACAATGACTCAATGAGGTATTAGCATTGCGTGGGGAAGGGGATGCAACGAATAAATCCAGTCGGGGACACGTGTCCAATTAGCATGCTTTACTGTTTCGTAGACAAGCATTATTGCTCTACTTGAAATAAAACTCTAAACAGTGATTGTGGGGTTTGCAGAGGAGGGAAATGGGAAGATTCATGGAGAAAAAGGTCATGAACTGGTATGAGCAAGTGTGTATCTTTTCAAGCCTTAATGAGAAAATATTATAACTATGTAAAATATTTCAGTCAAATGGACATGAAATTAGTCATTTGTTTGATAGCAGAGAAAATTATGGAAAATAAAATATGCCCTAGGTGCTTTCATCGGTGATCTCGTGCATGGACCATTTTTTTCCACTTTTTTTGGTTCTTTTCTATAGTGACATTACAACTCATATGTCCAAAAGAATCCCTAATTATGTCTAATTTAAATAGTTATGAAAGTGATACTCCCTGTGAGCTATGTATATATTCAACTTATGCGTTTTTCAAATTTGCAAATCCTCAACTAAGTGTATATAATATTTTCAATGATTTCGGCACGGCAATGAATGCTTTAAACTTACCAGACCAAAAACATAAAAATAAATGTTCGTCCTAAATGAACTAAGTCTACATTGTCTCATTTATTATGATTCCTAAGTTTTACTCATCCTTTCAAAAATAGTTTAACATTAAACTAAGCCTATCTTTTGTTTAGGACTTTGGAAATTTTAACGCAATTTTGGCAGCGTGCCATCTGTAAATTGGACGTTTTCCCATAAAACCTGCACCTGATAGGTTCAAACAGATCATTTATAAAAAGTTGAAGGCACACGAGAACCTATATCCACTACCGGCATGCAATACACATCAACTACATTCGCCATGCAGGAGGCATTCTAGACTGGCATTAAATCATGTTGCATATACACGACAGTAATCCATGAAACCATATCTTAAATTCAGAATACGAATAGCAGAAAACAGTGGATAGTATTAAGTTCAGTGTAATATTGTTATTCATCCAGGCATTTGGACATGAACGTTATGAGATGATGAAAGCATTTAATTTAAATAATTATGAAAATGATGCTCCCTGTGAGTTATATATATATTCAACTTATGCGTTTTTCAAATTTTCAAATCCTCAGCTAAGCGTATATAATATTTTTAATGATTTCAGCACGGCGATGAATGCTTTAAGCTTACCAGACCAAAAACATATAAATAAATGTCTGTTCTAAATGAACTAAGTCTACATTACCTCATTTATTATGATTCCTATGTTTCACTTATCCTTTCAAA
This sequence comes from Malania oleifera, assembly GCF_029873635.1. Taxonomy (NCBI): domain Eukaryota; kingdom Viridiplantae; phylum Streptophyta; class Magnoliopsida; order Santalales; family Ximeniaceae; genus Malania; species Malania oleifera. The sequence continues at coordinate 79,256,248 of NC_080425.1, forward strand.
AATAGTTTAACATTAAACTAAGTATATCTTTTGTTTAGGACTTTGAAAAATTTTAATGCAATTTCGGCAGCATGTCGTCTATAAATTGAACGTTTTCCCATAAAACATGCACCTGATAGGTTCAAATAGATCATTTATTAGAAGTTGAAGGCACACGAGAACCTATATCTACTACTAACATGCAATACACATCAACTACATTCGTCATGAAGGAGACATTCTAGACTAGCATGTAATCATGTAACATATTCACGACAGTAATCCATGTAACCATATCTTAAATTCAGAATACGAACAGCAAATAACAGTGGATAGTATTGAGTTCAGTGTAGTATTGTTATTCATCCACGCATTTGGACATGAACGTTATGAAATGATGAGAGCATTTAATTTAAATAATTATGAAAGTGATGCTCCCTGTGAGTTATGTATATATTCAACTTATGCATTTTTCAAATTTTCAAATCCTCAGCCAAGTGTTTATAATATTTTCAATGATTTCGACACGGCAATGAATGCTTTAAGCTTACTGATTACGGGTCAAAACTACTTAATTGGGCATCTTAACCCGGGCTTTTCGGTTTATATTTTTAATTAAATGTCCAAAATTATCCAATATTTTAATAAAATGCCAAAATCATCATTCTTGAACTTTATTGCACTATTTATGAAGTTTTGGTAATTTTTTTTGTCGCAGGAAAATTCCCGGGAATCAAAACCGACACCTGTTCGTATTTCATACATAACTTTTCCGTCCGAGCTCCGATTGATACAATTCAAATTTCTGGAGAAAGAGGAAAGGATTATATACAACTTTCATGTTTTGAGTTTTGTGAGATACGGGCTCCAGAAGAGCAGAATTTACGACGAATAGAGAACAAATAAAATGAGAAAAAAAATATATATGAATGGGTATTTGACGTGACCCGGCCATGCATGGCCGGGTCGGGTTGGGTAATCCGGGTCATAGGGTTTTTCCCCATCCCCTTTAAATATTCTCTTCCTCCTCCTTCTTTTAAAAAGAGGCAGCCCGTGGGGGCTCTCTCACGCTCCTTCTTCTTCTTCTTCCTCTTCATCCTCTTCATCTTCTTCATCTTATTTTTCTCTTAGTTTTTTTTCTTGTCTTTCTTTCCCGCTGGCCTCTCTATCCTGCTCCTCTGTTCTTCCTCACACCAGCCCCTACACCAACTTCCACCCGCAGCCCCTGCTGCACAGCTTTGGCCTCCTCTCCAGCAGAGCACAGCAGCTCTGCAAACTCCACGGATCCCCTCTGCAACTCCCATCCACAGCCCCCAGGCCAGAGCTCCTCCTTCCAGCAGTTACACAGCAGAGCACAGCCCCTGCTACAGCAGTAACCTGCTGGAAGGCCCGTCCACACCAGCAAACAGCTTCATCCTCCAGCCCCACCACTCCTGCTCAACCTGCTGCAAGACCCGTGAAGCACCACAGCAAGCAAGCTGCCTCAAATTCTTATGTTCTTTCTCTCTTATCTTTTCTCTTTCTTTGAATATTACTTTGAATATTGTTAACTTGTTATTTGAGTTTATTGTTATTTTTTTGGTTTTGAATATTAAATAGGGTGTTTCATGATTAGTGAAGTTTAATTGTTTTTTTTTATTATTCTCTTTCGGTTAATTTCTTTTTCCATAGAGTAGTTTAACATTCCAAGTTATTTAATAAATTTAATTAGGGTCGGTTTCGTCAAGGTTCAAATTTTTTTACAGTTTGGTTAAAGTTCGTATTTTTATGTTTTCGGTATCGTTCAAAGTTTAGATTTTTTTTCTCGATGTGTTTGCATTTTTTCGTTCGAGTTCTTGGTTTGAATTATTGATCCATATTAAAGGTTTGATTTTTTTAGTGTGAGTGTGTATGTTTGATTGAGTTTCCATTGCATGTTTTAATTCCTTAATTGTAGTTGCTATCTTTAATAATGCGTGTTTAGCTATTTCCTTAAGTAGACTAGGATTTCCATATTTGATTTTTTTTATTGCAAGCATGAGTGGCTAAGTTCGGTAACTCGGGTTGTGGGTCGATGTCGTTTGCGTTTCATGGTTTATTAGTTTCCCTAAAATATCATTGTTAAACTTTTATTTGGTTAAAACCGAAAATTGAAGGCATTGTTGATAAATCGCTAGCTCTTGCTTCTTGTTTTGTTGTTGACGTTAGGCACATCAAAACCTTGATTTAATCTAGGATTTTCATCAACTAATTTATACGACATTCGGTTGATGCGTAATAAGAGTTTTTATTTTCTTCCGTTTGGATGTGACCAATTTACTCGATCTTTAGTGACAAAATTTCATCTTATTAATGCCTTGATTGGATTAACAAGAAGAGGAGTAAGGCCTAGGAAATTAATAAACGATGGAAGCAAGTAGACATTGACCCGTAACCCGAGTATTTGGTAAATTGTTTCAGTTAATCCGTTTAATTTGGTTGCGTTATTAGATTTACATTTTTGGAAAATTGATAAAATTTTAGTTTCATTTTGATAGTTTACTCAACCTTTTCTCACTTTGTTTACTGTTTTCAAAATCGTAAAAGACCAAAAAGATTTTCCAACCCCATTTTTCAGCAACAGGATTTCACTAAACTTGCGTAAATACTTTGATACTCAGTGGTCCCTGTGGAATACGATCCTGGACTCATCCTTGATACAACTTGACACTTCTGCACTTGGAAGCATAACTCAGAACGAGTCAAGTTTTTGGCGCCGTTGCCGGGGACTAATTGGTGTCATCGAAGTGTTTCTTAGATTTCAGAGAGGTGTTTTAGAGCTGTGAACGTCTTCACAGCCTGGGTGATATCTACTTCCTCTCCTTTGACCTGTTTGCTTTTATTGCATTTATACTGCGTTTGTATGACTAGCTGGGCTAGAGATAACACATTTAGACTAGTCAGGACAAACTCATCCATCTCATCATCGAGTGAACCTGTTTCACTTGAATCACTATTTGATACACATAGCATCATGGCTGAGAATGAACCTCATGATATGGAGAACCCTAATAGGACACTCAGAGAATATTTGCAACCTGTTAGAACCAGTACCCCATCCTGCATTGTTCTACCTTTGAATGCAAATGTTTTTAATTTTAAACCTGGGATGATTCCATTATTACCTCATTTTCATGGCATTGAATCTGAAAACCCATATTTGCATATTAAAGAATTTGAAGAAGTTTGTGCCACATTCATGGATAGAACATGCACTGAAGAGGTAATAAGACTGAAATTGTTTCCCTTTTCTTTAAAAGATAAGGCAAAAACCTGGTTTTATTCCTTAAGGCCAAGATCCATTGGGACTTGGCAAGAAATGCAAACTGAGTTTTTAAAGAAATTTTTTCCCATGCAAAGAACTAATGTTTTGAAAAGACAAATTATGAATTTTTGCCAAAAGGATGTGGAAACATTTTATCAGTGTTGGGAACGTTTCAAAGACCTTTTAAATGCATGTCCTCACCATGGGTATGAGAATTGGAGGGTCATCAGTTTTTTCTATGAGGGGTTGAAACCAAAGATGAGGCAATTTGTGGAAACAATGTGTAATGGTGAGTTTTTCAATAAAGAGCCTGAAGAAGCTTTTGACTATTTTGATTATTTGGCTGAAAACGCCAAATCTTGGGTTGTCTCTGATGTGTATGATAGATCTGAAAAGCAAAAATGTATTAGTGGGGGTGGTAAGTATCAATTGGAAGAAGTTGATGATTTGAATGCTAGGCTTGCATTCTTGTCCAAAAGGTTAGATTCCATTGAGCTTAAGGAGGTAAATGAAATGCATGTTTTACCATCATCTTCTAAAAAATGCAGCATATGTGAGGATCCAGGGCATGCGACTGATGCATGTCCAACTATTCCTGCTCTTAAGGAAGTTTTGCTTGATCAGTCTAACCCGGTGTATATGGTTTCTGAGATTTCTTATGAACCTTATTCTGATACTTACAATGCAGGTTGTAGAAGTCATTCAAATTTCAGTTGGACAAATGACCAAGTGGAGCCATTTCCCCAGGAACAAAGTCAATACATTCCTTATACAACATCTGGCCAAGACTCAGGACCCTCTTACTTTGCAAACCAGCCTCCTCCAATGCAAAGAAGGGAAATGGAAGATTCCATACAGCAGCTAACTGTTAGCTTGCAACAGTTCATGGCAAGCCAAACTGTGATCAACTCTCAAACTTCTCAAACCATCAACGAGATAAGCACCGAATTGACTCAGCTGAACACATTATTGAATGCTTTGGAGATAGATGAATCCCAATTTCAAGCCCAGCCAGATACTCAAGTACAGATTGCAATCATGGAATCGTCATCCTATATTGAAGCAAATGTCAATGATTGCAATGCTGAAGCAAATCTCAGCTATGGTAAGGTGACTGGTGCACTAAATGAAGAAGTTGAGCAGAATGGTGAGACTTTAACCTTCATGGAACCAGGTACAAATTTTAATGTTGATGCTTCTGAAGAACCAAAGGTAATTGTTCCGAAAACTTTTCCTCAAATGCCAGTTCTTAAAGAAGTATATTTCCTGGAAACTATACTGGATAAGGATCCTTTCTTGTTAAACCAAGAAAGACAATTTGAAAATGTGTTGTCTGATATTGTGGAAAGTATTAATTTATTCATAGATAACTTTTGTGCAGATAACAAAGCTGATGCATTATGGCGACTCAAATTTGGAGATTCGCTAATTCAATTTATAAATCTGCACCCACCAGACGAAATTCCTCCCGAGCCTCCTCCAGACACACTGTGACGTTTTGCTTTCCTTTGTTTTCATTTTGTTTCATTATGTCTTATTTTTAGTTTATTGATAGGTACAATTTCCTTTAGTTCAGTTTTCCTTTCCCATTATTTCTTCATCCAGGTACGCCCCACTTTTCCCGTGCACAGTTTTTCTATTTCCCCTATGCTTTCACATTGAGGACAATGTTCCATTTTAGTTGGGGGGTGAGCATTTGCAAGTGATACCATGCACGTACACGTACCGGTTTTTCTTAATTTAAAAAAACAAAAAAACAAAAAAAAATCAAAAAAAAGAAAAAAAAAAAGAAAAAAAAAAAGAAATAAAGGAGGAGTACTGAAGGAATTACATTGCACTATGCTATGCTTAACATTGACTCGTACCCTTCACATACCTGCATATAACCTAAGAACTACACACTTGAGTCATTTATGCGTAGTTTCTCTTTATATGATTTTATGACTCCATGAATAATTGATTGGTAGTACATTCGATTTAATTTGGTTATATAATTTTCTGTATTTACATGACATCTCACGAGATTGAATACACACTCACGTGATTCATTACACTTAGGGTTTCTTGTAAGCACTGAGAGAACACCCGTGACGACTATGACACCTTTGTGAGATATTCTTGAGCTATTATCGTCATTTTGAGCGTTAATATCAAATCAGAGTTCATGGAACTCAATTTTTTTTTTTGGATGATTCCTTGTACACTAGTCTCTGTCTTTGATTTGCTAGCCTAGAGGTGACACCTAGTGGGGAGATAGAAACCTAGGTCTTGTAGCTTACTCAAGATGTGAAGGCTGAGCCACTCCTAGAGATAGACTTAATTCATGGACCCCTATTCAAGCTCAAATCCCATTGATTATTTGACGATTACAAAAGAAGTGTTATGATTGTGTTAATTGTTCAAGAAAAGGCAGAAAAATAAAGAATGAGTAGAAGAAATGATAAGAAATAAATATGCGCGTGAAATGAAATGCTAATGTCTGCTCCGCAGAAATATCACAAAAAGTCAAGGACACAACACATGTTCTCTACGTACGAAGATTCTTCAACCGATTAATGCCTCAGATGTATTCACGGCAAGTTTGTGAATGAGTTGATCTAGGGTGGTCTCAGTTGGATATGGCGAGTAGGTGAGAAGATGCTAGGGTGAAGGACCCGACACCTCATAGATAGGCTAGATCCTTTCCAGACTAGTCCACTCCATATACTTAGCGTTGTTCCTTTTAATATGTGGGATGTTTGATCGCGACACTCCTCCTCACATATGATGAGTGAACCCATTTTCTTTGAGTGTTTTTGAGGGTATACCAGTTAGGCCGAGTCAAAGCGACCGTTCTGTAGGTGTCCACTGGCATCCTTGGTGTACTGAGTCACACACATCACACACACCTCGAGAGTTTACCTGTTTATACTAGAACTTATATGATTGCATTAACTCTGAATGTGCCACTGATTAACTTCATGTGAGTATACTACTTTCAAATCACATATAAACAATGAAACTTGCATGAGTGACGTGCTTTGAAGTCGTGTGCATTGAATATAAATAAGCTTGTGTGAAATTCAGTTATGTTCTTGTATGTGAAGTGGTATAGTTATATCGCATGTGCATTGATTTCAGTTGTAGACACCACCCTGAGATTCATTCACGTCATTTGCTAGAGACTAGCAAAACGTTAGTTGGGGGGTGTGATTACGGGTCAAAACTGCTTAATTGGGCATTCTTTTCGGTTTATATTTTTAATTAAATGTCCAAAATTGTCCAATATTTTAATAAAATGCCAAAATCATCATTCTTGAACTTTATTGCACTATTTATGAAGTTTTGGTAATTTTTTTTGTCGCAGGAAAATTCCCGGGAATCAAAACCGACACCTGTTCGTATTTCATACATAACTTTTCCGTCCGAGCTCTGATTGATACAATTCAAATTTCTGGAGAAAGAGGAAAGGATTATCTACAACTTTCGTGTTTTGAGTTTTGTAAGATACGGGCTCCAGAAGAGCAGAATTTACGACGAATAGAGAACAAATAAAATGAGAAAAAAAATATATATGAATGGGTATTTGACGTGACCCGGCCATGCATGGCCGGGTCGGGTTGGGTAATCCGGGTCATAGGGTTTTTCCCCATCCCCTTTAAATATTCTCTTCCTCCTCCTTCTTTTAAAAAGAGGCAGCCCGTGGGGGCTCTCTCACGCTCCTTCTTCTTCTTCTTCCTCTTCATCCTCTTCATCTTCTTCATCTTATTTTTCTCTTAGTTTTTTTTCTTGTCTTTCTTTCCCGCTGGCCTCTCTATCCTGCTCCTCTGTTCTTCCTCACACCAGCCCCTACACCAACTTCCACCCGCAGCCCCTGCTGCACAGCTTTGGCCTCCTCTCCAGCAGAGCACAGCAGCTCTGCAAACTCCACGGATCCCCTCTGCAACTCCCATCCACAGCCCCCAGGCCAGAGCTCCTCCTTCCAGCAGTTACACAGCAGAGCACAGCCCCTGCTACAGCAGTAACCTGCTGGAAGGCCCGTCCACACCAGCAGACAGCTTCATCCTCCAGCCCCACCACTCCTGCTCAACCTGCTGCAAGACCCGTGAAGCACCACAGCAAGCAAGCTGCCTCAAATTCTTATGTTCTTTCTCTCTTATCTTTTCTCTTTCTTTGAATATTACTTTGAATATTGTTAACTTGTTATTTTAGTTTATTGTTATTTTTTTGGTTTTGAATATTAAATAGGGTGTTTCATGATTAGTGAAGTTTAATTGTTTTTTTTTATTATTCTCTTTCGGTTAATTTCTTTTTCCATAGAGTAGTTTAACATTCCAAGTTATTTAATAAATTTAATTAGGGTCGGTTTCGTCAAGGTTCAAATTTTTTTACAGTTTGGTTAAAGTTCGTATTTTTATGTTTTCGGTATCGTTCAAAGTTTAGATTTTTTTTCTCGATGTGTTTGCATTTTTTCGTTCGAGTTCTTGGTTTGAATTATTGATCCATATTAAAGGTTTGATTTTTTTAGTGTGAGTGTGTATGTTTGATTGAGTTTCCATTGCATGTTTTAATTCCTTAATTGTAGTTGCTATCTTTAATAATGCGTGTTTAGCTATTTCCTTAAGTAGACTAGGATTTCCATATTTGATTTTTTTTATTGCAAGCATGAGTGGCTAAGTTCGGTAACTCGGGTTGTGGGTCGATGTCGTTTGCGTTTCATGGTTTATTAGTTTCCCTAAAATATCATTGTTAAACTTTTATTTGGTTAAAACCGAAAATTGAAGGCATTGTTGATAAATCGCTAGCTCTTGCTTCTTGTTTTGTTGTTGACGTTAGGCACATCAAAACCTTGATTTAATCTAGGATTTTCATCAACTAATTTATACGACATTCGATTGATGCGTAATAAGAGTTTTTATTTTCTTCCGTTTGGATGTGACCAATTTACTCGATCTTTAGTGACAAAATTTCATCTTATTAATGCCTTGATTGGATTAACAAGAAGAGGAGTAAGGCCTAGGAAATTAATAAACGATGGAAGCAAGTAGACATTGACCCGTAACCCGAGTATTTGGTAAATTGTTTCAGTTAATCCGTTTAATTTGGTTGCGTTATTAGATTTACATTTTTGGAAAATTGATAAAATTTTAGTTTCATTTTGATAGTTTACTCAACCTTTTCTCACTTTGTTTACTGTTTTCAAAATCGTAAAAGACCAAAAAGATTTTCCAACCCCATTTTTCAGCAACAGGATTTCACTAAACTTGCGTAAATACTTTGATACTCAGTGGTCCCTGTGGAATACGATCCTGGACTCATCCTTGATACAACTTGACACTTCTGCACTTGGAAGCATAACTCAGAACGAGTCACTTACCGGACCAAAAACATATAAATGAATGTTCATTCTGAATGAACTAAGTCTACATTGCTTTATTTATTATGATTCTTAAGTTTCACTCATCCTTTCAAAAATAGTTTAACATTAAACTAAGCCTATCTTTTGTTTAGGACTTTGGAAAATTTTAACGCAAATGTGAATGTACCAGATCAATGTGTTTGAATGTTATGTTTTGGCATTTCTTGCAAGGACACCTTATTCTACTGGCTTTGTCTGCACGAGGATGCGTGAACTCTATGAAATCATGTACTCCTTTCACGTATTCTGGCAAAAACCTACCCCGAGGGTTCATCCAACTCTTATCCATGTTCATTAATTATTCTATAATATGTTCAAGTAAATGGTGTTCATTATATTCTCATAATGTTTATCTTGCATGCATCGTGAATCCTATAATCAACCATCATACTCTAAAGGGTACGGATCCTATCCCATTCAGGAATGTTGCATTTACATTGCGATCAATCGCTCAAATTCCTTCGTCGTAGTCGTTATAAATTTCGGCAGCATCTCCACATGGCTCTCCAAGTACACGAGATGGGGGAAGTGAAAATTTTGTTAGTTTTCCATCACTAACAAATTGTCATGACACCCCACTATGCACCCAAAGAACACAAGTAGAGACGCGCTCAAAATATATAATGACAATTGACAAAGCGTGAATGATGACAATAATGTAAATACAACTTCCTGAACTGTCCACATTGGACAATCCAAGAATTGTTGAAATACAAACATTACTAATCGTAAGTGAAACAAATAATTAACATGTTCAAGTGATTATGAGTCAACATAGTATGACTAATAATCAATTGAAATATAACAATTGATTTGTCTCACATGTACAATTAGGAATGAATGTATAGTAACCGTTCTTGGACGGGTCTAAGCTTCAATAAATACATGAAATGGCAGTAATTAATTCGGCATTTTACTTCATATTCCATTTAACGAAATTTCGACAGCATGCCGTCTGTAAATTGGACATTTCCCAAAAAATTTCTACACTAAAACTTGATAGATTCAAGCAAACAAATCACAATAATACGCATCATGCAGATACCAGTGAGTTTGAGCATGCGAGAACCTAATTCCACTACCAGCATGCAATTCACAATGTTGAAAAATCTTAAAATTACAAAATCCAAAAATTCTTCTCTCCCCAGCTGACCCAACCAGCTGATGTAACCAAACTAGGTCTACTATTCAAATTGCTACTCATTTGGATTAGCACTTATCAGTCTTGCTCAACTTTGTGCACTTAGATGTGCCCCATTTGAAGATTGTTCGCAAGCTACACTTTTTTGGGCAACAATTCATCAGAATTATTCATAATGTGCATTGAGTTTGATACTTTAAAATATACATAAATTTGAAAGTTTATCGTACAATTGCGAGCATTGAACCTAAATTCAAGGAATATCCTCTTAAGCAATTTTTAAACCTCGCCAGGTTGTTTTTAAGGTCTATGAGCCTATTTGTTTTACTATGTGAGGCATAACCTATTAATGCATACCCTCTAACTTGAATTCACAGTTTAGGCCTTTAAAAGATTAGATCGCCTTCAATATGCTAGAAAATCATTCAATAGTTTTTATTTTTCATTTTTAGTTTTTTAAAAGAATTAAAAAAATGCTAACTCTTTTATTTCTAGGTTTCCAAATAATTAGAATATAAAAATTATAATTTTATTAAAATTTCCAAAAATTATATATAAAAAATCAGAAATCAAGAAAATAAGAAAAAGATATTTTCCAACTTTGATACGCAAATTTAGAAAATTGAAAAACAATATGGTATTTTTGTAATTATTTAAAATTTTTAAAAATAAAAAATAAAAGTATTCTCCATGAGAGAATAGTGCCAAAATTTATTGTTTTTCAAAATTTTTATATAAATATTAGAAAATAAAAATTCATAATCTGGATTTTTTTTTAATTATTTGAAAAAAAAAACTAAAAATGAAAATAAAAATTGTCTCTCACAACTAAACAAACCCTAAGACTTTCTAATCTACCATTATAGCAAGGTTAAAAATTCTCACCCGTTCAATAATTCAAACCTAAGACCAGCATGGAGGTTCCAACTCCCAACCCTTTAACCGAAAAACACTCAAGCTATTGTATTCACCAAATGAAGAAAAACAGGATTTTCCACTCACTTTTTCTCCCTTTTTCCTTCCTCTTACCTAACAAACACAGTGCAAAGTCAAACGATTCCTCTTTGTTTCTTTTGTCACTCCTCTAGCATATTTATTTTCTTGAATTAATTTGCTATTTCTCCGAGAAATATCCTAAGAATTTCAAGTGTCAATGCTTTTCATTAAATATACGTCATTATATTAAGGAAAATAAAAGTATCTTTATCACCACGAGTTAAAACATCCTAAAGTATGAAATTATTTGTATGAATTAATTTTGGCAAATGAGTTGTTAATCCACAACAAACTCCATAAACGAACACCAAACTGTAAGAGCTATGGAAGAGCTCATAAATATGCAACTCATGCACAAGGACAAGAATAGTTTTAAATAGAGACACAAGCCACAAGGAAATATATTGTGCATAATGAAATTTTGCATAAGAAAATAAACCAACCAAATATAATTTTATTTATTAATTTAATTTCTTAAATTACATAGTTCTTTGCATCCTTTTGCTTTGAATGGATTTATATCAAGCATATTGTGCATTATTTATGTGTAAATTAGAATGTACCATTTAAGTAAATATATTAGGGACTTATATTAAATTTATTAGTGGTGGGAGGGGGGCTTCGATGAGATAAAATTGTATATATTAAATTTGAATAGTATATGAGTTTAACATTGTTGAAAATAAGAGTTGGACACTGTTGAAGCCAGGAATTAAAATTCATGCAAAGAAATGAAAAAAAAAAGTGATCAAAATACATAATCTAATAATTGCATATATCACTTTCTTATTACATGTTAAACGAAATAATTATAATATATGCATATATAATGTAAATACTTAGTCTTAATAAACAAAAAAAATTATAATGTATTATTAAGCAGGGGCAGCTTATTTAAATATAAATAATTAAGACTAAGTATTACTATTAAAAATTAAAAAATAAAGTGATAATATGTATTTTTGAAAGCAAAAATTTTGAGTTTAAATCTAGATTTCTATAGATTAAAATAACTCCATACAAAAACTAAATTCTGTCTAAATCTAAGCAAACCAATTAAAAAATTTTCATGCTCCCAAAAACATGGTTAGGGATTGACTATTTTAAAAACAAGAAATAACCCTAGAAATTTAACATGAGGTTCTAGCCAAAATAAAAATAAACAAAGAAGAAAGACAAGGGAACAAACCTAAGGAGTTCGGCGAGAAGCTAAGGCCGTCAGTCAGCTGGGAACAGCGAGAGCTAGACTAGGAAAGCGTCGGGTTTGACGGGGGTCGCAGCGGGAAACTAGGAGAGGGCGTACCAGGCCATCAGTCCACTAGGGCTCCGACGAAGCCTGCAACATCCGGCTAACAGGGCACACTAGGCCGAGAGAGAGCAGCGGGAGACTAGGAGAGACGATCGCGTGGGGAAGAGGAGGAGTTAGGAGAATATGAGGGAAAATATCCCGCAGATAGGGATAAGAGATTTTGGGCATTAATGATGGTTTCAAAATCGTCACTATTATTTTCCGTCTATTTTTTTTTAAATGACATAGCAATAGTGATAGTCCACAATTCGTCACTAATAATGACATTGTAGTAATGAGTTTAGAAATTCGTCACTTATAAAGAACCAATGGTGACGAATTTATAAATTTGTCACTAATATTCTGAACTTAAATTTTTTTTATTTTTTTTTTAAAAATTGAAGTATTAGTGACAAATTTAAAAATTTGTCACTATTGGTCCCTTATTAGTGACGAATTTGACGAAATTACAAATTCGTCACTAATACTCTGAACTCAATTTTTTTTATTTTTTTTAAAAAAATGAAGTAGTAGTG